>NC_091785.1:30613054-30925276 GCF_029378745.1 Bos indicus
GTAAAAGAAAAAGAAGAGCGAGGAATTGCTAGGTCTGGGACTTTTTTCACCAATTCTAATTTTCTACATGGTTCCTCTATAGAACCTTATTGTATAAAGAATTATAGGTTAGGAAGTTAGTAATTAAAGGCAAAAAGTAATTAAGGGCAAAAAGTTAAATGCCCATTCCAAAGTAACAGCCAATACTGTGGGCCAGTATTAGTGTACGCGTATCACCGAGGCATAAGCCCTCGGTGAGCCACAGTATCCTCACTATAAGTTTGACACATTTAAGACTCTGGGAAGTTCAGTAACTTGCTCATAAGTAATATAGCTAAATTTTGGACTTTTAAAAACATGAATGATGATTGTTCTTTTGTTTATCCAAATTGTATCCTGCTGTGTGTTCATTCTGCCACCTTCTGTTCATACTTGACATCTTTTAGCATCTAGACATTTTAATTTCTGTCTGAAGATTGGACTTGCCATTGTTTGCTGACTTCACAATCTAGTACATTATCATGTTTTTATGCCTCATATGTTCATTTTAATGAATTTCCTGTTTATATCCTTTGTCCATTTTTTTCCTGGTTTTTTTTTTTTTTTTTTTCTTACTGTTTGATAGTATTATTTGGGGGTTAATATTTGTCCTTATGTTCTATGTGTTTTCTCTTGCCTTTTAACTTTCATAATGTCTTTCATTGTAAGGTGTTGAAAATGTTTAAATAGTTAAATATAGTTGGAGCATTTTTGAAAATCCCTGAGGTAGGGTGCTAGGTTTGTCTAGGTTTACTGACCTACCCAGACCAGGAAGGACCTTAAATCCTTAGAGGATGGGCTGTTTTACCTGAATTTCACTGTGATTTTGAAGTTAAATTAATGTTATATAGAGCTAGTCCTAGAAGCACTATTAGATAACAGTTGCTTTTATACTTAATTCCTTTTTTTTTTTTTTTTCCCCTTTTTCTGCATGTGGCTTGTGGGGTCTTAGTTCCCTGACTGTCAAACCTAGGCCCTCGGCAGTGAGAGCACAGAGTCCTAATCACTGGACCACCAGGGAATTCTCCTTTCCTTCTTGTATGGAATTACAAAAATGGTTATTGTCTCTCTGTACTCTTGAGGTATTGATTGCAATTAAACTTGGTTATTTCCTGTTCTCCTTTTCAATCCATTCTTTTCTGTCTTGTGTAGATTGGCCCAAGCTACCCAAGAGAGAACGGACCTTTATGCAAAGCAGGGTCGAGGAAGCCAGTTTACATCAAAAGAAGAAAGGGATAAGTGGATTAAAAAGGAACTCAAGTCTTTAGATCAAGCTATTAATGACAAGAAAAGACAGATTGCTGCTATACATAAGGATTTGGAGGACACTGAGGCAAATAAAGAGAAAAATCTGGAGCAGTATAATGTAAGAACTTTTATAGCTGCTTTGTGAAATCTTTGAGTGTGAACATGTGCAGGTTTATCTGTTTCTTTTAAGTTTTATTTGTAAATAATTATCATAAAATACACAAGACAGATACTTAATTAGATAAGACCAGGACAGTTTAATATTATACATATGGTAATTCTGTATTTAAAGATTTTTTTGCCATGTCAGTGAGTGTCCATATAGATTAAATATATTTTAAAATATATTTTTTATGAGTCAGTAACATGCACTTGGACTGTACACTTAACTTTAAGTAACATACAAATCTAAAATGACTATAGTAATTTAAAAGTTTTCCATTTTTATGTAATAATGTAATATTCTATCAATGTAATAACTTACTGCAGAATATATTTTGTTAACACATTGGTGATTTTATAACACTTTCTAAATGAATTAAACATTCACTCTGCATGTTTAGTTAGCATTTTCTTAAAAATTGAAGTAGAAGATAAAACTATTACTTTGAATAAGAAAGATTGTAAATTATTTAAAATTAGAAAGAGAAAAATGCTTTCTTAAGTGATACTTGTGGATATATATAGGTGATTGGAAGATGATCGAAGTGGTGAGAAGGGAGTGTGTAGGACAGGTGTAGGGTAAGAATATATATATTTATTTATTTATATATACACACACCTAGAAGGAACCTTTTTACCTTACAAGGTCTTCACCATTGGTATGGTCAGTTTATCAGAAAAGTCACTGAAAACATAAAATCTTAAATATGTATACTTATATGCATTTAATGTATAATATTTACATGTATTTATATATAAATATTTAAAGATAAGTGTATGCTTATGTACCAGTCTTTATTTTTAGACATTTTTTAAAGTGCATCTTTGGGTTCACAGCAAAATTGAGAGGAGGGTATTGAGATTTCCCATATACTGCCTACCCCCGACACCTGAATAGCCTTCTTTATCAGCATTCTTCACCAGAGTGTATACCAATCTTGATGTAGCACGCAAGGTATTTCTTATGAATATGAGTAGTGATTAGCATTCCAAGGGGACTTCCCTGTTATGAGCTGCACATGTAAATACAGTTCTCCTTAAAGTTGGATGAAAACAATTCAGGATTCAATATAAGATCATATATTGCATTTAGTTGTCATGTTTCTGTTATCTGCTTTAATCTGCATCAGCTCCTCAGTCTTTCCTTGACTTTGTGACTTGACATTTTGAATTACTGTTAGAAAATATGTGCATGTGTGCTCAGTCGTGTCCAACTCTGTGGCCCACCAGACTCCTCTGTTCATGGAATTTTTCAGGCAAGAATGCTGGAGTCAGTTGCCATTTCCCCCTCCAGAGGATCTTCCCCACCCAGGGATCGAACCGGTGTCTCCTGCCTTGATAGGCAGATTATTTATCACTGAGCCACCATTTCAGTTCAGTTCAGTCGCTCAGTCTTGTCTGACTCTTTGTGACCCTATGGAGTGCAGCACGCCAGCCCTCCCTGTCCATTACCAACTCCTCAAACTCATGTCCATTGAGTCGGTGATGCCATCCAACCATCTCATCTTCTGTTGTCCCCTTCTCCTCCCACCTTCAGTCGTTCCCAGCATTAGGGTCTTTTCAAATGAGTCAGTTCTATGCATCAGGTGGCCAAAGTGTTGGAGTTTCAGCTTCAGCATCAGTGCTTCCAATGAATATTCAGGACTGATTTCCTTTAGGATGGACTGGTTGGATCTCCTAGCTGTTCAAGGGACTCTCAAGAGTCTTCTCCAACACCACAGTTCAAAAGGCTCAATTCTTTAGCCCTTAGCTTTCTTTATAGTCCAACTCTCACATCCATACATGACCACTGGAAAAACCATAGCTTTGACTAGATGGACCTTTGTTAGCAAGGTAATGTCTCTGCTTTTTAATATGCTATCTAGATTGGTCATAACTTTTCTTCCAAGGAGCAAGTATCTTAATTTCATGGCTGCAGTCACCATCTGCAGTGATTTTGGAGCCCCCAAAAATAAAGTCAGCCACTGTTTCCCCATCTGTTTGCCATGAAGTGATGAGACCAGACGCCATGATCTTAGTCTTCTGAATGCTGAGTTTTAAGCCAACTTTTTCACTCTCCTCTTTATCACTTTCATCAAGAGGCTCTTTAGTTCCTCTTCGCTTTCTGTCATAAGGGTGGTGTCATCTGCATATCTGAGGTTATTGATATTTCTCCCAGCAATCTTGATTCCAGCTTATGCTTCATCCAATCCAGCATTTCTCATGATGTACTCTGCACGTAAGTTAAATAAGCAGGATAACAATATACAGCCTTGACGTACTCATTTCCCAATTTGGAACCAGTCTGTTGTTCCATGTCCAGTTCTAACTGTTGTTTCTTGACCTGCATAGAGATTTCTTAGGAGGCAGGTCAGGTGGTCTCGTATTCCCATCTCTCTAAGAATTTTCCAGTTTGTTGTGATCCATACAGTCAAAGGCTTTGGCATAGTCAATAAAGCAGAAATAGATGTTTTTCTGGAATTCTCTTGCTTTTTCAGTGATCCAGCGGATGTTGGCAATTTGATCTCTGGTTCCTCTGCCTTTTCTAAATCCAGCTTGAACATCTGGAAGTTCATGGTTCACATACTGTTGAAGCCTCGCTTGGAGAATTTTGAGCATTACTTTGCCAGCGTGTGAGATGAGTACAATTGTGTGGTAGTTTGAGCTTTCTTTGGCATTGCCTTTCTTTGGGATTGGAATGAAAACTGATGTTTTCCAGTCCTGTGGCCACTGCTGAGTTTTCCAAATTTGCTGGCATATCCAGTGCAGCACTTTCACAGCATCATCTTTTAGGATTTGAAATAGCTCAACTGGAATTCCATCACCTCCACTAGCTTTATTCATAGTGATGTTTCCTAAGGCCCACTTGGTTTGCACTCCAGGATGTCTAGCTCTAGGTGAGTGATCACACCATCGTGATTATCTGGGTTGTAAAGATCTTTATTGTATTGTTCTGTGTATTCTTGCCACCTCGTCTTAATATCTTTTGCTTCTGTTAGGTCCATACTGTTTCTGTCCTTTATTGTGCCCACTTTGCATGAAGTGTTCCCTTGGTATCTCTAATTTTCTTGACGAGATCTCTAGTCTTTCCCATTCTATTATTTTCCTCTGTTTCTTTGCATTGATCACTGAGGAAGGCTTTCTTCTCTCTCCTTGCTATTCTTTGGAACTCTGCATTCAGATGCTTATGTCTTTTCCTTTTCTTCTTTGCTTTCACTTCTTTTCTTTTCACAGCTATTTGTAAGGCCTCCTCAGACAGCCATTTTGCCTTTTTGCATTTCTTTTTCTTGGGGATGGTCTTGATCCCTGCCTCCTGTACATTGTCATGAACCTCCGTCCATAGTTCATCAGGCACTCTGTCTATCAGATCTAGTCCCTTAAATCTATTTCTCACTTCTACTGTATAATTGTAAGGGATTTGATTTGGGTCAGACCTGAATGGTCTAGTGGTTTTCCCTACTTTCTTCAATTTAGTCTGAATTTGGCAATAAGGAGTTCATGATCTGGCCACAGTTCCCAGTCTTGTTTTTGCTGACTGTATAGAGCTTCTCCATCTTTGGCTGCAAAGAATGTAATCTCATTTCTGTATTGACCATCTGGTGATGTCCATGTGTAGAGTCTTCTCTTGTATTGTTGGAAGAGGATGTTTGCTATGACCAGTGTGTTCTCTTGACAAAACTCTTATTAGCCTCTGCCCTGCTTCATTCTGTACTCCAAGGCCAAATTTGCCTGTTACTCCAGGTATTTCTTGACTTCCTACTTTTGCATTCTAGTCCCCTGTAATGAAAAGGACATCTTTTTTGGGTGTTAGTTCTAGAATGTCTTGAAGGTCTTCATAGAAACTTTCAGCTTTTTCAGCATTAGTGGTCGGGGCATAGACTTGGATTATCATGATACTGAATGGTTTGCCTTGGAAACGAAAAGAGATCATTCTGTTGTTTTTGAGATTGCATCCAAGTACTGCTTTTCAGACTTTTTTGTTGACTATGATGGCTACTCCATTTCTACTGAGCTACCTGAGAAGCCCATTATAAAGTACATATTATCTGTTACCATATGCACTTACATTTTATATATTAGAGGTTTTTGCCCATTTAGGGCTTCCCTGGTGGCTCAGAGTTTAAAACTTCTGCCTGCAATGCGGAAGACCTGGGTTTGATCCCTGGGTCGGGAAGATCCCCTGGAGAAGGAAATGGCAACCCACTCCAGTATTCTTGCCTGGAGAATCCCATGGACGGAGGAGCCTGGTGGGCTACAGTCCATGAGGTCGCAAAGAGTCGGACACGACTGAGCGACTTCACTTTCACTTGTTCTTTTAATCCAATTTTCAGTGACTAGTCTTTGAGTGTGTTCAAAACTAAATCAGTTTTTTAAAGGAACAACTTTTCCTTGTACTCATATCATCAGTTTATCTAATGTTTAATGTAATCAGTCACCTAAAAACAAAAACATAATAGGGAGCAAACAGAACCGATTCTGTAACCATAAACAGCTCAGCTGGTAGGACAAGTGACCAGGAGTAATAGACTACTGGCCAGTGTGCTTTGGACTTTGGTCAGGAATGGAAAACAGATTGATTGAGGTAGTCAGTTCTTTGGGAATTTGTTAGTATAGTTTTAGTTGAGATAGCTACATCCTGTCTTGAAATAAAAAGCATTTTTATCTTGAGTTCATGGAAATACCAACCTCAACAGATGCCCTTTTTGAAAAAGCTTGGTGCTAAAACAGGAGTTTGCAGTGAGAGGTTTTATTCATTCTTTTTCAAGTTTGAAATTATTTTTCAATATTTCAGTTGCATTTAAGTGTATCAAAATGACCACTTGTGAGGGTGAACTCTGTTCTTTATATTGGATAGAGATGATTTTACAGTGTTAAGTACATTGTGCAAAAGAGCCTTTTGCTTCTTAGTATGTTCCTAAATCTCTTGTATTCGTGTGTGTGTGTGTGTGTGTGTGTGTGTGTGTGTGTGTGTGTGTATAGAGGGGTCCATGTGAAAAGTATGCACTGCAGTGTTTTGAGAATTTTATTAATAAATTTTTTTCTTCTAAAATTCTAGAGTATATATTATAGAAGTAGTAAGGTCATTAATGAACAGATTAATTGTTTTGATACGTGTATGTGCTTGTTAAACCATCACCACAATTAAGATAAGCCTATTGATCACCCCAAAATGTTTCCCATATCCCTTGGTAATTCCTCCCTCTCTCCTTTCCTGGCCTCTTCCATCCTCTGGTAACAACTGACCTGCTTTCTGTTACTAGGGATTAGTTTGTATGAAATTAGATTTTAAATTTGATGTATTTTTATTTCCATAGAAACTGGATCAGGATCTTAATGAAGTCAAAGCTCGGGTTGAAGAACTGGACAGAAAATACTATGAAGTAAAAAATAAGAAAGATGAATTACAAAGTGAAAGAAAGTTAGTATAGACTAAAGTATGCCTTAATATTTTTGAGTAATGGTAGTTACTGGCTGTTAAATGGTCTTTAAATTATAAATTAACTATCTTCCCTCAAAATTGTATACTGTTAGCATATTGTCTTAATTTTAAAATTGAAGACAGTCTCTTTTTTATTGATTAGTTACTTGTGGAGAGAAGAGAATGCAGAACAGCAGGCACTTGCTGCTAAAAGAGAAGATCTTGAAAAGAAACAGCAACTCCTTAGAGCTGCAACAGGAAAGGTGGGTAGGTTCTTTCATTACCTCAGTTTGCATTGAGTCAGTTATCACTGCATAAGAATTTATTAGCTTTCAAGAGAAGAATGCAAATTAACTTGTCTTATAAATATGAAATACTGGATATCATTTAAGCACCCATGCTATTAAAAATAGCACTTTTGAGTTCTAGATGAAGGGTCCATTTTTAATGCTAATGTCATGGGACAGAATCCATAATACAAGGTGTTGCACGTAGTTGGCATATTTAAAAGGAGTTGACCTGTTGTTGGAGAAGGTGTTTAATCTGTGGTATATTTTTTATTTTTTTTAATTTTTATTGGAAAATAGTTGGTTTACAGAGTTGTATTAGTTTCAGGTATTCAGCAAAGTGAATCAGTTATACATATAAGTATATCCACTCTTTTTTTAGATTCTTTTTTCACATAGGGCATTACTGAGTATTGAGTAGAGTTCTTTGTGCTGTACAGTAGATTCTTACTGTTGTCTGTTTTATATGTAGTTGTGTATATGTCAATTCCAGTCTCCCAATTTGGTATATTTTTTTAATGTATAGAGTAATAGGGGCATTTTATATCAGCATGAGTGCCATTAGCAATATTTTACAATTTTTTGTTTCTGAACAGGCCATTTTAAATGGAATAGATAGCATAAATAAAGTGCTAGACCACTTCCGTCGAAAAGGAATAAACCAGCATGTTCAAAATGGCTATCATGGTATTGTGATGAATAACTTTGAATGTGAGCCTGCTTTCTACACATGTGTGGAAGTCACTGCTGGAAACAGGTGAGATTTGTTTTTTTGCTTGTGTTTTGAGTTTTTAAAGAAAAGAGGGAATAAGAATAACCTAAGAAACAACCTTTTGTAGTTTAAATATATCCTCTTTTATTTAATATTCCAATCCTCTTTTATTTAATATTCCACTTAAAGACATTGATGCTAAGTGTTTGTTCCTAGTTGTAGAAACTAGAACTTCTCCTTTTTGTACTTTTCTCTCCCTCCATTGTGTGTAGAGGGGTCCATGTGAAAAGTATACACTGCAGTGTTTTGAGAATTTTATTAATAAATTTTTTTCTTCTAAAATTCTAGAGTATATATTATAGCCCTCCCCATACAAATTGGATTGCACAGAAAAAAGTAACTTGTTTGCTTAAATGTTTAAAGCACTTTGGACCTATCTCATTCTCTTTACATGTAGGTTATTTTATCACATTGTTGATTCAGATGAAGTCAGCACGAAGATTTTGATGGAGTTTAATAAAATGAATCTTCCTGGAGAGGTTACTTTCCTGCCTCTTAACAAGTTAGATGTAAGGGATACTGCCTATCCTGAAACCAATGTGAGTTGATGTGTGTTAAAGTCTGTCTTTCAGTAAGTTTTTTTCTTGGTTTAGCACTATACACTGGTTCACATGGTCTGTGAGGAAAACATTCCTTTCTTACCGTAGAGGATAGTTAATGCTGGATGAGGAAAGGAAGGAAGACAGAGGTCACAGCCATGACATAAACCATTGCAAAATGTGCAAAGTGTTAAAATACATCAGTACAGGGTATTCTGAGAGTGTAACTCAAGGAGACAAAATTAAGATTTAATAATTGGAGAAGAATTCCCTGCGGAAGTATCATTTAAAGTAAATAAGATTTCTGAATATTCTTTTTTTAAAACAGCTTATAAATTAGATTAAAAATATCTAGCAAGATGATAGGCTCTGAAAGCATAATGTTGCTCTTGTTATTAGCTGGTATGCTTTTTAACAGATTAAAAATATTACCTAGACATCATCCTTGATAAAAATGTAATTGCTTTGAGGCATTTGGCTTCAGAATGTTGATGGTAGTAGCAGTTATTTCACTGTTTTTTAAGGTTAAAGCTAAAACCCAGGAGAATGAGCTACAGTTGAAGAGGAACAGTGAGAATCTTATGAGCTATTTAAGTAGTCTAGCCTTTTCTTTTAAATCTACAAACTCTCTGAAGTTTGAGGAGGAGAAATTGAATCCTAAATGTGATACGTGAGTGAAGCAAGTCACGAGAGAACGCATATAGTGTTGTTCCCTTTACAATACCTGAACAAAAGTAATCTTAGATGACAGAACTACAAGTGCAAGGAAGTGATTGCCACAAAATTATAAGAGTGGTCATCACCAGCAGGTAACCATTGGAGATAACCGCTATGATTAGAAGAGGGCTACACGCATGACTTCTGGGTTTTATAGCAGTGTTTTGTTTCTTGTCCTACATGGTGGTTATATTGGTGTTTGCTTTGTAATTATTAATTCAAGCTTAACATATTTATTCAGAGAAAGCAATGGCACCCCACTCCAGTACTCTTGCCTGGAAAATCCCATGGACGGAGGAGCCTGATAGGCTGCAGTCCATGGGGTCGCTAAGAGTTGGACACGACTGAGCAACTTCACTTTCACTTTTCACTTTCACACATTGGAGAAGGAAATGGCAACCCACTCCAGTGTTCTTGCCTGGAGAATCCCAGGGACGGGGGAGCCTGGTGGGCTGCCGTCTCTGGGGTCACACAAAGTCAGACACGACTGAAGTAACTTAGCAGCAGCAACAACATATTTATTGCTTTTTTCTGTATGTAGGATGTATTTCCTAATGTAAAAATTTGATTCTGCCAGTTGAGAGAGAAAAAAGGGAAAATAAATTTTATCTGAAAAAATATTTTTCTGAGTATCTAACTAAGGTTATATGTGTATTATTAGATGAAAATAAAATGAAAATATTTTGAGAATATACTACTAGTTTATATTTGTCCCTTCTGTGTGACAGATGCTACCCTAAATGTTTCACATTTATAACTCGCCTAATCTTAACAACTTTGTGAGGAAGGTACTGTTGTTACTGTAGCTCTATAGATGAGTATAGAAGTTAAGCAACTTGTCCAGAGCACACATCTGAGAAGCAGAACTGAGATTTGAACTTGAGCAGTCTGGCTCCAAAGCCACTGAGCTCTTTATCACCGTACTCTGAAAACCTCTATACTATTGAAAACCTGGATGACTTACATGAGTACAATTTCCAGGATATTTCAGTAGAATGATTTTTCTCACTTGTTCAGTATAAAAATCAACAGTTTTGAAATGTAAAGGCATTTTGTTTATTTGTATTTCAGAAAAATGTAATTTACAATTCTGCTAACACATTTTAATTGTGTTGTGATTTCTTTGCTTGCTAACAACATACTCGTTTTTAGGATGCTATTCCTATGATAAGTAAATTGAGGTACAATCCCAGATTTGACAAAGCTTTCAAACATGTATTTGGAAAAACACTTATTTGTCGTAGTATGGAAGTTTCAACCCAGTTGGCCCGTGCTTTCACTATGGACTGCATAACCTTGGAAGGTTCGTAATAGTATTATTAGCTTTGAACAAATAAATTCCTTTAAAAGTATTTGAAAATTCATGTCCAGTTACTTCTCATTTTTAAATCCTGTTGGTTTATTCAAGTCAGAATTTAAACAAGGTCAACACTTTATGTTTAATTGATGTCTCATAAGTATAATCATTTAATGCATAGTAGAATTAATTTCTTACTTAACCTTTTGGCACCATGGACTTGGTTTGGTGAAGCCTCTGGCACCTTTCTCAAAAATTTTTTAAATGTATTAAACAAAATACTTTGGATCACCAAAGAAACCAGTTGGCATGGTTATCACAGTATTTCTAGAAATATGACATAGTAATTTATTCTTTAAGATATTAAAAACGAGATTTAGCAGTGGACCTCCTGAATTTTATTTTGAGTGAAGGTTAAGAACCTCTGGTATATAGGTTCACTTGTCCTCATTTTCTTTTTTTTTTTCCCCTATATGTTTACAGGGGAGCATAAACAGTTTCAGTATAGCACAGTTCTCCAGTTTTCCTCCCACCCCCAGAAATTTACTTTTTCAAAGAAATTCTTGTGTTCTGTCTTCATTTTTTTTCATTCTTTTTTCTATTCTGTTTGCAGCAGTGATTTCCAGCATCCTGTCCTCCAGGTCACTTATCCATTCTTCTGCATCAGTTGTTCTGCTATTGATTCCTTCTAGTGTATTGTTCATCTCTTTTGTTCTTTAGTTCTTCTAGGTCTCTGATAAACATGTCTGCATCTTTTCAATCTTTGTTCTGTTTCTGAGATTCTGGATCATCTTGACTATCATTCTGAGTTCTTCTGGAAGATTGCCTCTCTCCACTTCATTTGGTGGTTTTTCTGGGATTTGTCTTGCCCCTTCATCTGGGACAAAACCCTCTGGTTTTTTCATCCTGGTTAACTTTCTCTGATGTAGTTTTCGTTTTAGCCACTGTGGGACTGTGGTTCTTGCTTCTTCTGTCTGCCCTCTCAAAAATCTTTTGTGTTGTGGATTTGTCTTACTGCTTCCTCTTTATTAGGTTAGGTTAAGCATTCTTGGCATGGGTGATGTGTACTTCTTACTGCGTGTCCCACTGTTAGTGGTCAGCTTTGACCTCTAGCAGATCTTGGTTGTAAAGGTACCTTTTCCCCTTTGTAAGTAATAAATGATATGGACACATGAATATCAGGTTCTCCCAAAAGTTTTTTGCCAAGGGCTGAGCATCCTTTGGTGACCCTTGCCTGACTTGATTAATACATTGAGGATTTCAAAATGATCATTCTAAAATTCCGTGATTGCTTCTATATTTATTAGCTGTCACTTTTCTGTAAAGAAAAGCCCCCTCCTTTTTTCCTTTTTATGTATTGCTGTGATTCATGGATTTTTTTTTATTATTCAATGTGTTCCAGATTGCCATTATTATTTTTGATTTTCATATTTCCAGTTATGGCCATTGGGAATTGCAAGCTAGGTTCTGTGTCTTGTTGACATGTTCCTGTTAGTCTTTAACACTTCTTTCCTTTCTGGCAAATGTTCAGGTTTACCTGGAAGGTATATTTTTTAAGTGCAAGTGTTCATATTGTAAAACAACATTTTTTCCGGGGTGGCTTAAACTCTTAACTTTTAAGTTCTTATTAAATAGGTAAAACCTTTAGATTAATCTAGGCGTTTGATTATGAATCAATTTATTGTTGAATAAAGATGTTGTTATACAGAATTACTAATTTTATTGTGTTTTATTAATAGGTGACCAAGTTAGTCATCGAGGTGCTTTGACTGGAGGCTATTATGATACAAGGAAGTCTAGACTTGAATTACAAAAAGACGTTAGAAAAGCGGAAGAAGAACTTGGTGAGCTTGAAGCAAAGCTCAATGAAAATCTGCGCAGAAATATTGAAAATATCTTTTTGTCTTATGTTGCTATAGAGAAAGACCTGTGTTTTGGTTGGAATATACAATCTTGAGTGTTAGATGTATTTTCACATACACAGTGGGGGGAAGTATCCCATGTGTTTTATTTTGACTTTTACTTAAGGCTTGTGTAGTATGTCCGTTTAACTTCCGAAAACAGGGAGAAAACTAAAAACCATTGTAATATCCTTTGCTTAACTGTTACATAGTTAATGGCAATGAGTGTATTTCTGAGAGAAAAGAACCTGAGGAACACAGAAATTTAAGATTGTAAAGGGAGCTGAGGAGGATTTGTCAGACAATTATAGGAAGAAAACCAGGATAGGGTTTCACTGGAAGAAGAGTGGGCAGTATCAGGAATGCCACATATTACATAGAAGTTAAATATATAAGGATTGAAAAATGTCTATTAGGGGTTATTATCTTGAGTTTAAGATTTAGTATTAGTGGAGGAAATGTCCATCAAAATGCAAGTCTTAGTAACCATGGTTCTTTCCGTTTTTTCAGATAAAAATGGTTTTCTGTGAAAAGTGACTAGTTCGGCTCAAAACTAAAACAGTTGTGCATGTCCATTTTCTTAAAATAACCATGGTATAAGGCAAAAGTGCTTTGTGTCTATACCTTGCATTATGTCACACAATATTAAATACAGGTAGTCAAGCAATGAAAATAATTATTTTTACTGCTTCATTAGGATATTTTTATTGAAACTGGCATTTTAAAAATTGTGAGTGTATAGCTTCTTTGTCATCAGTTGGAAGCAAGAGCACAGAGAAGAAGGTAAATAAACGTTTTAGCTTTGACTTTGCATACTTTGAAATCTGCCCAAATTTGGCAAGATTTGAGCACAGATCTTGCCTGGGAAAATACGTGAAGCCTCCTCTTTACATCTGACTGTCTTATATAGTGCTTTAAGCATAAGTTTATATAGTAAATACTTGCTGAATGAAAAAGATATATATTTTAAAATGTGTATCATTTAGCTTCCTTTAGGACTTTCCCATGGTTTTATTTATTTTATATAGCAGTTGGTAAAATTGTATGTTATTTTGAGAGAGAAGTGGGTTAAAATGTTTAAAGCTGCTTTTATGACTGAACAGACTTGACATAGGATTTAATTCTGTGTTGTTATGGTACTTAAATTTGGGGAAATAGCTTAATCTAGGGATAAAGAAAAGGAAGGGGATACAAGTTAGTAGACACTGAAGAGAATTTTCCTTAGCCTTGTATAGGGATTAATAATGAAATTGATCAGCTTATGAACCAAATGCAGCAAATAGAGACTCAGCAAAGGAAATTTAAAGCATCTCGAGATAGCATATTATCAGAAATGAAGATGTTAAAAGAGAAGAGGCAGCAGTCAGAGAAAACCTTTATGCCCAAGGTTCGTAAATATGCTTTTTAAAAATATATTTAATTATATAGATCTGGGGTAGACTATATATTGTGTAGGTTATATAGCATATACATTATGTTCCATTTTCATTTAGGCCCATACTTTGGGTATCTGCATGTATCTTTATCACACTTTTACTCATCAGTACTCAAGAGTCTACTTTTGTATGCCAAATTCATATTTTCCAACTTCATTAAGCCAGTAGGCATTTTGAGCCATGACATAAAAGTATTGTTTGATAGTCAGCCAGGTACCATTTGTGTCTGTAAATGCTATTTATGGATTTATTTGACTGCATTTTGCCCAAATTATATTAAAATGAGTTAGAAAGTGAATTGTTATTGCTATTACAAATGATAATATCCATTGGTCTCATAAACATGAGCAGTTTTGACACAAACTACTAATTTTGTACATTAATTACACTAAAACAACAAAGTTAAAAGTGTAGTGTATATACCCACAATTAGACCACCCTAACATTCTAGCAACTTCTTTCTGTTCTTATGAATATGCATAATGATTTTTATATAGGTTGACCATGGAATATGATATATTTATTCCACAGATCCTGCATAACATTGCATTGTAAACATTTTTCTTGTTGTTGCATAGTTCTAATTATCAAATGTAATGGGCATCTAATATTTGAGATAATATTATTTAAGCTCACTTTAATATCAAATATTGATGGTCTCCAGTTTTTCACTACTGTAAGTGTACACTGACTAATACCGTTACTAATAAATGGAAAATCTGTCATATAGCAACGTAGCTTACAAAGTTTGGAGGCAAGTTTGCATGCTATGGAGTCCACCAGAGAATCACTGAAAGCAGAACTGGGAACTGATTTGCTTTCTCAACTTAGTCTTGAAGATCAGAAGAGGGTAGATGCACTGAATGATGAAATTCGTCAACTTCAGCAGGCAAGTACAGTTGACAGAAAAAAATTTTGTTGGTAATCAACTGTTGTGAAAAGTGTCTTTCTTGCTAGTAAAAGAGTGTGAGATACTGAGAAAATATAAGATTAAGACTTCCAGTATCCATTAAAGTAAATGAGATTTTAGTAAGTTTTTCTAAACCTTATGATAAGGTTGTATAGGAAATCTTTATTTTCTTTCATCTTATTTAATGCCTGTTTGTCATTAGTAAAATCGAGCTTATTAGCTTTGCTATTTATTGATGTGACCACTTTTACATATTTAAAAATACTTTTGATTAAACATTTTAATAACATTTGATTCTTAAATATAGATGTAAATAATTAACACTAAATTCAAAAAGTGAAAAGCAGGAAAAGAAAGATATTTTTGGTAGTATGCCTTATAAAAAGAACCAGGCACAAAAATAGCCTTTCTGGATAGATGAGAGTAGATGAAGAAAATAAAGGTCTTTTAACTCCAGTACTTTGGCCACCTCATGCGAAGAGTTGACTCATTGGAAAAGACTCTGATGTTGGGAGGGATTGGGGGCAAGAGGAGAAGGGGACGACAGAGGATGAGATGGCTGGATGGCATCACCGACTCGATGGACATGAGTCTGAGTGAACTCCAGGAGTTGGTGATGGACAGGGAGGCCTGGGGTGCTGCGATTCATGGGGTCGCAAAGAGTCAGACACGACTGAGCGACTGATCTGATCTGAATGGAGACAACAACAGATTAACAGCATTCCTGTATGTGAAATGTGCATGCCTATGTAGACAAACAATTTTGTTTTTCTTTTTTCTTCTAGGAAAACAGACAACTACTGAATGAAAGAATTAAATTAGAAGGTATTATTACTCGAGTAGAGACTTACCTCAATGAGAATTTGAGAAAACGCTTGGACCAAGTAGAACAGGTACGTTCTCTTTTGATGGTTTCTTGATGAGCACAACCTTTTGAATATGCTTACGTGAGAGGCTCTGATTTAGAGTATGGACTCTGGGGACAGAAAGACTAGCAGTCTGACGACCTGCCCTGGCTTGGAGATCTCACACTGCCACCTAGTGTGCTGTGTTGGTCAAGTCATTTGATATTTCTAAGCTCCAGTTTCCTCTTGTGTAAAATAAGCACAGCAGTATGTTTTGTGTGATTATCTGGCATATTCTAGGTACTCAGTAAATATTAGTTACAAATATTTTCTCAGTAGTGGTCAGATGCTAAGAAATTTTTTAGTCATTAATCATTTTTTTCTTGCTTAATGGATACCTTAAGTATTTACAACTATTTGAAGTATGTTTTTTGGTTTCCTTAAGTGTTTATTCAAACATATCAACAGCTATATAAACATTGGCAGTCATAGCATTTTGAAACTAAGTTTATATTTTTATGGCTTAATGCTCCTGTGTTCCTTTTGTGTTATAGGAACTCAATGAACTGAGAGAGACAGAAGGGGGTACTGTTCTCACTGCTACAACCTCAGAACTTGAAGCCATCAATAAAAGGGTGAAAGATACCATGGCAAGATCAGAAGGTGAATGTTTATTTTGTAAAAATGTTTTTGATATCTAGTTAAATTTAGCTTATTCATTTTATAAGACTGTATTACAAAATGAAATACCCAAATAGGCAAAAGCATGTACCAGAAGTTTTTGTCGTAAACAGTTTCTAGTGAACAGAGTTTAGGGTGTTGATTATAGTCACCTTCATTTTATTGAAATGTTTGTGGCAGTTTTTAAGAGACCATACATTATTAGTTTCATTGACAAAAGCATGGAATAGCTGAATCAAGTTTGTTGACACTTAATTGCTGAGAAGAAAATTATTTTAGGTTTTTATAAACTGAATGGCTTGTATATACTCCCAATTTTATTCTGAATTCTTTCATAAATTTTCACAGGAAAATTTAAACCTATTTATTTTGATAGATTTGACCATTAAAATCTTTGGTCAGATAACACCTTAAACCTAGGTGTTATGGGGAATTCCCTGGCGATCCAGTGATTAGGACTCCTTGCTTTCATGCCAAGGATCTAGGTTCACTCTCTGGTCAGGGAACTAAGATCCTGCAAGCCGCATGGCTCAGCCAAAATACAAAAGTGTTATGGCCTAATTTGGTTTTCCCCCCATTTTAGATTTGGACAATTCCATCGATAAAACAGAAGCTGGAATTAAGGAGCTGCAGAAGAGTATGGAGCGCTGGAAAAATATGGAAAAAGAACACATGGATGCTATAAATCATGATACTAAAGAACTAGAAAAGATGACAAATCGACAAGGCATGCTGCTGAAGAAGAAAGAAGAGTGTATGAAGAAAATTCGAGAACTTGGATCACTTCCACAGGAAGCATTTGAAAAATACCAAACACTGAGCCTCAAACAGGTAAATCTAATTTGTTTTAAATATGAAATCTCATTACAAATTTTCCTACATGTGAGTTTATTTATGTTTTTTTCTCTTTATAGTTGTTTCGAAAACTTGAACAGTGCAACACAGAATTGAAGAAGTATAGCCATGTTAACAAAAAAGCTTTAGATCAGTTTGTAAATTTCTCGGAGCAGAAAGAAAAGTTAATAAAGCGACAAGAAGAGTTGGACAGGGGGTACAAATCAATCATGGAACTGATGAATGTACTTGAACTTCGAAAATATGAAGCTATTCAGTTAACTTTCAAACAGGTATGTTTCTGTTTGTAGTTAATACACAAGCTAAAAGTTTATCATTCAGTTTGTAAAGATTTAAAAGCTTTTTTTCCACTGATAATTGTTCTAATATTTACAGACATCCAGTATATATACAGCTATTCTTGTTCTTCTTGTTCTATTTTCAAGTTATTCTTGTTCTTAAGATTAAAAAATGAAAATATTTTTTATTCCTTTTAAATAATTTTTGTCTTTGTTTTAAAAAGTACATATCCATTTGACACCTATTTATATATTATTCATTTTAAGGTATCCAAAAACTTTAGTGAAGTATTCCAGAAGTTGGTGCCTGGTGGCAAAGCTACTTTGGTGATGAAGAAAGGAGATGTGGAAGGCAGTCAGTCTCAGGATGAAGGAGAAGGGAGTGGTGAAAGTGAGAGGGGCTCTGGATCACAAAGCAGTGTTCCATCAGTTGACCAGTTCACTGGAGTTGGAATTAGGGTAAAATAACTTTATATTCAATTTTCCTGAGAGCATTATCATAGTGGAATATTTTGCAAATCTTAAATTGGTACACTGTATGCAATTTAATTTTAAGTGATGATGGTGATTTTACCCCTTTGAAATAGTAACTCTAATTAAATATTTTCTTAGGTGTCATTTACAGGAAAACAAGGTGAAATGAGAGAAATGCAACAGCTTTCGGGTGGACAGAAATCCTTGGTAGCTCTTGCTCTGATTTTTGCCATTCAGAAATGTGACCCAGCTCCTTTTTACTTGTTTGATGAGATTGACCAGGCTCTGGATGCTCAGCACAGAAAGGCTGTGTCGGGTACAGTTTTGATTTCATAGTTTCATAGTAACTTACTAGAAATGATAGCTTGCCTCTTCTATCATATATTTCTTGCTGCCTGAGGTATCTGGGGAGACTAGACAGGGTATTATTCAATAAACAAAATAATTTCTCTTTATTAGACTACAAAGTTTAGTTCTATGAGAAACATGAAACAATTGGAAATCCAACTCCAGTTCAGCTTTTTATACAAATGTCTCTCTTTTTAAAACTTGTTTTTCATAAACAGATTTTATTCAGTGTTTAAATAATCTATACCTGATCTTTAGTAAGTTCAAAAGATCTTGGGGGAGTGGGTAGCAGGAAAAGGTTGTTTTTGGTTTTTCTGGATGAGAAAAATTTACTTTGATATTATTTCTAATCCTACATTTTCTAATCCAGTTAGAAAATGCTGCTTTTATATTCTGTAACTAAGATATCGGTGTTAAAGGTTTATCCCTAGCTTAAGAAATAAATGGATGCTTTCTATAGATGTATGCAAACAGGCAGTTTTAAATTTTAGGTAAGATTAAAGATCATTGCTTTTTAAATTTTTAGTTCTACTGAGAAAACGGTTTTATTACTCTTTCTTTTTACAGATATGATTATGGAGCTTGCTGTACATGCTCAATTCATTACAACTACTTTTAGGCCTGAACTGCTTGAGTCAGCTGACAAATTCTATGGTGTGAAGTTCAGAAATAAGGTAAAATTTTTTTACATGAAGTTTAAGTTCATATAGTATTTAATCCATTGTATCCATTCAGTTCTTTTTGTTGTTGTTACTTAAGTCATGAGAAAAAATTCAGAAACTTGTTGCTTATTGGATGAAGTCTTTGTGAAAAAAACCTTAAAATGTTTATGAAGCTTATCAGGGGGTTTTTTTTGGCATTCATTGCATAGTTTTATTTTCATTGGCATTAAGAGACATTATCCTCCTCCCTAGTCTATTTAGTGCTTATTTAATGCAGTCTTTAACATTTACATACATTGATTTATATTTGGTTAGACCACATGGCTCTTCAGGTGTTTTCAGCCTTAAAATTCTTTGAAATAGCAAAGTAATAAAAAACTGAACAAAAATGTGGTTCAGATATTTAGACATTAGTACTTATCTGTATCTTCAGAGCATTAAAATGCAAAATATTTTTTAAACTCATGTGTTGAACAAACTGGAGAAGGAAATGGCAACCCACTCCAGTGTTCTTGCCTGGAGAATCCCAGGGACGGGGGAGCCTGGTGGGCTGCCGTCTGTGGGGTCGCACAGAGTCGGACATGACTGAAGCAACTTAGCAGTTAACAAACAGCATTAAAATAAGGGTTTTATCAGTCAGTGTTTTAGAGTCAGTTGACTTGAAATATGAAATTTATAGGTAATTGGCTGTATTTTTAAAATATTACAGTATCCAGTGGGAACACTGGTAAGTTTCTTTACAATTTAACAGATTCTGTTTTTAATGTTTATTCTTCAGGTTAGTCATATTGATGTGATCACAGCAGAGATGGCCAAAGACTTTGTAGAAGATGATACCACTCATGGTTAATTGGAAAATACTGCCCATTGGTCTGGAAGATGTGTAAAGTAATATGATCCTTTTACCCAGGAACTGTAAATTTAAACTTAAATATCTGGTCATTATTAATAGTTTTCAGCTTAGAGTATACATAGTCCTTTTATATTTCTGTCATTGTATTTTATAACGTACTCTGTAATGTTACATTTCTATTCATAGTTTAAGGATTTTATTTCCCACACAACTTTTTGTAAAGTGTTCTGTTTTAAATCTTTTAAAATTTGCTAAATATTGTTTCCTAATTATTTTATCAAGTGTATTGCCTCTTTTTATAGCTTCAATTAAATAATTGGTTTTATGACTGTTTTATGTGGCTTTTTATTTATAGTTGTATGATTGGAAACAAATTTTTCTTAAATATTTGCTTTTTGTTTTGCTTGAGAAAAGGTCTGCCTTCACCTAAAAGAAGATTTTTAAAATATGGTTTAATATTCTGTTGAATTGCAATATGATTTCCAATCCTGGCTGCTTGTTTAAATCCATGGGAGGGAGCTTTTAAAAATGTAACACTGCTTGAGTCTTTCCCTAGACCACTTGAATCCAAATCTCTAAGGAATAGAGTCTTAGTCAGTGTTAATTCTAAAGTTCCATAAGGTGATCCTGACCCTCAGTGAGGATTAGAAACCCTGCTATAACTCAATGTAACTGTCCTTTAAAAAGTATTTTTAATTTAAAATGGCAGTGTGTTTAATAGAAGTTAGGAAGTGTATCCAAGAAATTGTTGTTCCTCCAGATAAGTAAATAGTTTGGAAAACCTTGTTGTTGGAACATTGGGCTTTTCCCAAAGGAGAGCTTTGTTGTTTATTGTGTTTTTAAATTGCTTATTGAGGTAATTCACACACCATAACATTCACCCTTCAAAATAGTATAGCACAATTCAGTGCTTTTTAGTTTATTCACAGAATTGTGCAACCATCTGTACAATCAAATTTTAGAGCATTTCAGTTACCCCACAAGTAACACTGTACCAATCAGCAGTCACTCTACGTCTCCCGTTCCTCTTATTCCCCTGGCAACCACAAATGTATGTTTCATACTATGGATTTGCCTATTCTGGACATTTCATGTAAACAGAATTATACAGTATAGGACCTTTTATGACTAGCTTCATTTATTTAGCATGTTTTCAAGGTTCATTTATGGTGTAGCACATACCAGTATTTGATTCCATTTTATTGCTGAATAATATCCCATTGTATGATTATACAGTTTGACTCACGAACAACGTTTGTTTGAACTGGTCAGGTCTGCTTAAACTTGGATATTTTTCAATATAGTTACCTGTATTTTCATTTTATGGATCATTTCCTTTGTTTTTGAGGCAGACATAGCATTACTTGAATTTTCAGCTCTAAGGGGAAGTCAGCACCCTTAACCTTTATGTTGTTCAAAGGTCACCTGTATACTGTGTTGTTTTTATCATTAGTTGGACATTTGGGTTGTTTCTACCTTTTGGCTAGTATAAATAATGCTTCTGTGAATATCTATGAACAAGTTTTTGTGTATTCTTGGGTGTTTACCTAGGATTGGAATTGTTGGGTGATGTGGTATGTTTAACATTTTGAGGAATTGCCAGACTTTTCCAAAGGAACTGTATCATTTTATATTTCTACCAGTAGTTTGTGAGGGTTCTGATTTTTCCATATCCTTACCAACACTTAATCTCCCTTTTTGTTATAGCCGTTCTTACGTGAAGTGGTATCTCATTGTGGTTTTAATTTGCATTTTCCTGATGACTAATGATGTTAAGTACCTTTTTATGTACTTACTGGTCATTTATGTGTCATCTTTGGTGAAATGTCTGTTCACATCTTTTGCCCATGTTTAAATTCTGTTAACTTGTATTCTTATTATAGAATCATAGTTATATTATTATAGGATACTAATAACAGAAGTGGGAGTTTTTTATATATTCTGGATACAAAAGTCCGTTGTCAGGTGTGTGACTTGTAGATATTTTCTCCCAGCCCTTGTCTTTTTACTTTCTTAATAATATCTTTTGAAGCATAACATTTAACTCATTTGTCCAGATTTCCACTTAAGGAAATTTCCTCCTAAGGCCTCCAGTCAGATTGGACTAGGGCCCACTCTTTCCAGCCTTATTGTAACTTGATCACCTCTTTAAAAGCCCTGTCTCCAAAACAGTAGTGATATTTGGAGGTAGTGGGGTTGGAACTTAAATGTGTGCATTTGCTCATGTGGGTTGGGAGGATACAATACAGTGTGCGCAAGAGACACAGGTTTGATCCCTGGGTCAGGAAAATCCCCTGGAGTAGAAAATGGCAACCCCTCCAGTATTCTTGCCTGGAAAATTTCCATGGACAGAGGCGCCTGGTAGGCTACAGTCAATGAGCCCACAAAGAATTGGACACAACTGAGAGATTGAGCACACACACATACAGTAGATTGTTTATCTTCCTAAGAGAGAATTTGGTTCAAGAAATAGAATTCTAAGACCCCATTCAAAGGGTTATATAAGCACAGTACCCTTCTAACATTCCTAAAATGTTTCTTAAGCATGTCCCCAGGAATATTCATTATGAGTCACCCATGGATATTGAAGAGCCGACTGATTGGAAAAGTCCCCAGCATCAGGGAAAGGTTGAGGGCAGGAGGAGGAGAGGGCAGCAAAAGTTGAAATGGTTGGATGGCATCACCGATTCAATGGATATGAGTTTGAGCAAAGTTGGGAGATAGTGAAGGACAGGGAAGCCTGGCGGGCTGTAGTTCATGGGGTTGCAAAGAGTCGGACATGACTGAGAGACTGAACGACAACAAATGCAGACTGAAGTGGTTGGTATATAGTTTATGATCTATAACTTTCCCCTAATACAATCAAGCCTCCATAGTAAAGAATTTGGCAGGGATGTTACATGCATGGCATTATTCTAGAACTTGCTAATAATCTTCTTAAGCATCTCCCCAAGAGTGTAAATGAGACTTAAGTGAGTTTATAACAGTAAGCACCTCAATAGTGAAACAATATAAATGTAAAACCCATTTTCCTTTCTATATCTCGTCATAAATTTTTATATTATGTAATTTTTTGGGCTCTCTACCCTTATAGGTTCTTAGTTCCCTGACCAAGGATTGAACCTGGGCCCCTGGCAGTAGAAGGATGGAGTCCTAACCTAGTGGACCGCTAGGGAGTTCCTCATAAATTATTCTTACTGAACAGAAAAATGTGAAAATCCTGGAATATTTGGCTAACCCAGAAACTCAGAGGAAGGACAGAAATTCACCAAAGGAATTAGCCAGTGATTCATAAATCTAAAAAGGGTTTCTCTCTGTTCTGATTTTTCCACTCTGAGATTTTACTAATATTATTTACAAAGTACTAATAGATTTGAAGAGTGTATATATTACATGTAGTTTTGAAGAATATGGCATTTTTAGGTCACCTTACCAGCCAGACTTCCACAATTAACATTTTTGGGCATTTCCTTCAAATTTCCATACAAAATTTTATGGTCGGGTTTATACTGGGTATATAATTTTATATCCTGAACTTTTCAGTTAGTAATACAATATGAAATATCCCTCTTTAATCTCTTCAGAAACAAAATTTTAATAGCCACAAAATTCTGTCAGAAGTAGCCTAATTTACTTAAATATCTCCTATTGGATGCTTAGGTTGTTTCAGCAACAGTGCCAAAATGAGCATTTTTACCCAGAACCCTGGAAATTAATTTTCTCAAGATAGAAAGCTTTTTGTTTAATTTCTGCACCTTTTTTTAAACACATGAAATATGGGATGATAGCTCTTTGTCCTCCCCGGTTAACTGCAAATAGGGGAGCTGTTTTGTACAGTGTTGATCAGTCCTCCACGTTACACCCAGTAACGGATTTCAAAGGGTGAGTCACCACCATCTTTTGTTTAATCAAAACCTTTTCCCTCCCTACCCTTCTCCCCTTTTCTTTAGCTCTCACCTATTTAGGTACACTCTGATCTCTATCTGCCTGAATGTCCTAGGGGGCTGGGTTACTCCTGGCTGCCAGTCTTGTCTGCATGAAAGATGCCAGTGTTGCTCCATAAATCTGCCACCTTGTGGCACTTGGTCTCCCCTTCCTACAGACAGAGAGTCTCCTGGGTGTAAGAGCCCTTGTAGCAGCCAGTAACTGCACAGGGATATGAGGCTGCATAGAGATCAGGATTTCAAGGAGAACATGTATATATTTACTCCCTCAAGTCATCACATTGGCTGGCATAAGTCTGTTAGCATTTGAATGTTTAATGGATTCTGTATGGTTCAGACCAGTGCCTGGCATGTTGCTTATGTAATACACAGTCAAGTGTGTGGTGATACCAAATCCAGCCTTAGTCTCCTAAGTATGAAACTTTTGTTCATTAAAAATGATGGTTCTATAAACTGGTAAGACAGAAGTACATATAGGTGAGAGAGAGAAAAAAAAAAACACTAGAAAGTTGAAAGTGAAGAACATGGATGTGAGACCAAATCATTTGGAACTAAGGCCACCTGATGCGAAGAGCTGACTCATTTGAAAACACCCTGATGCTGGGAAAGACAGGGCAGGAGGAGAAGGGACGACAGAGGAAGGGATGGTTGGATGGCATCACCGACTCAATGGACATGAGTTTGGGTAGGCTCTAGGAATTGGTGATGGACAAAGAGGCCTGGCGTGCTGCGGTTCATGGAGGGCGCAGAGTCAGACATGACTGAGCGACTGAACTGAACTGCAACTGAACTGAAGGCCACAGAAGTGGTTATTGTGTAACATAGGGAAAGGATCATGTTGCTTCTAAGGCAGAAGCCTGCTAGGAGAGGTTTTTTTTTAAATAGGAATCTGTCATGCCACCTCAGAATTAGAAACAATGATTAAGATTTTTGGTAAGATTGAGGTTTGCTGCAGCTGTGCTTTGCTCCTGATACTCTAAATCCCAAATTAGTTCATTTATTTCCAGAACCACTAGAGGGGGCCCTTCCCACATGCCAACCCCTCCTTTTTTTCAGTCTATAGTTTTCAAACTAGTTTCCTCTTTAGTTCCTTAGAGTTTCAAGAGCAATGAGCAGGTTGAGATGTGATATTTTTGAGATTTCCCTGTTGCAGAAGTTCGAGCTAAGTGTTAACTGCTTGCAGTTCAGCCATAAATTGGATGCCTTCAGCCAAGGTGGCTAGTGCTTGCAACAGGTTGTATTGTTGCTATTTACAAAGCTATGCTGCAGATGTTTAATAGAATCTTGTTAACAAAGCCACAACCCCTTCTTGCAAAGCCCTACTCAGAGCAGCTTTTTTTTTCTGCTTGTGACTTCTGAATCCTGTAGACCCAGAAGAGACTGTCTTCGTTTCCCCTGTTTTCTGTTGCTGACTTTCACCTTGCATCCCTTAATGTAAACAGCTTCACATATGACATTGCATTTCAGTTCACCATTTCATCATCATCTCTCCTACACAACTCTGAGGCAGAATCAGGGTCTCTTACATTCTGTCACAGAATGATGACAGTACTTGCTGGTTGGTTTTCTAAGAAACCTTCTTAGCACCCCCGTAGCCTTGGAGAAAGTACTGTTATCCCTCTTAAGGATTCTCCCAGAAGCTCGGTTTCCATACTGCTGAAGAATAAAGTGTTCATCCTCCTGGGAAGCAGGTGTGAAGCAGCGTGTGTGCCTCCTTGTGCACACGCAGGGCCCTGCCTTGACCTTAATCTTCGCCCCCCTAAAGCTACATCTGTGACCCTGATGCAAATAACTGGCACTGAGCCTGGCCTTACAGTGGCCTGGAGTTTTTAAGGTACAAGTAGAGAAATAAGCAGCATGGTCTTTCAATTCTGAGGTAAGAATGTCTGGTCTTTCATCTCAAGTGTGAGATAAAAGCTCCGGAACCTTCAAGAAAGAGAAACTACCGAAGCTGCATGCCAACGAGGTCTTTCCAGTGACCTTTTGCTTCCTTTTTTTTTTTTGTGGACACAATCCTGGAGTGTCTGTTGTCTAACCTCTGTCCTTGGCTGGATATTAAAAAGAAATGTTTGGGGACTTACCAGAAGATCCAGTAGTTAGGACTTGGTATTTTCACTGCCGGAGCCCTGGGTTCGATCTCTGGTCAGGGAACTAAGATCCTGCAAGCAATGCAGTACGGGAAAAAAAAAGTTTGATTTCAGGTGGTCATCTTGATCCCTTGGGACAGAAGCATCTTTGCCATGTATTGAATTTATACAGTTTAACTTTGGGTGAGTTAATAGTAACTAATTACCTACTAAATACTAGACAGGGGTTTCCCTGGTGGCTCAGTGGTAAAGAATTCACCTGCCAATGCAGGAGACATGGGTTCGATTCCTGGGTCTGGAAGATCCCTGGGAGGAAGAAATACAAGAACACCCCAGTATTCTTGCCTGGGAAGTCGCATGGACAGAGGAGCCTAGTGGGCTACAGTTCATGAGGTCACAAAAAACAGGCAGACACGACAACAACAAATACCAGACAGCCCCTTTATCATCTCACTTGAGGGCAATAAATTTGAGGTGGGTGGTGGTAACTAGTCTGCACAAAAGGAAGCTTCCATGAGGGTGAAGGAACTTGCTGAAAAATTCCTGCAAGAAAGAGGTGGGGGGAGTTCCCTGGTGGTCCAGTGGCCAAGACTCTGCTTCCAAAGCAGGGGGCCTGGGCTCAGTCTGGTCAGGGAACTAGATTCTGCATGCTGCAATTAAGAGTTTGCATGCTGCAACCAAGACCTGACGCAGCCAATTAAATATTTTAAAAAAGAGAAAGTGGTGGGGCTGAGAGTAGAGAGCCCTGCTCTCCCTTATTTCACTAGATCTCTTCTCTCTGACTCCCTTTTAAAAACTCAAAGTTGGTACCGACACTGGCGGAATGACCTGCCACAAAGCAGGGTGAACGCACCTCTGGACCAGTTGGTTTCCGAGCTGCCTACAAATCTGAGGTGTATTCCCGGAGCTTTTTTTTTTTCCTGCAGCTACGTTCCCCACCCCCACCCCATCCCCCAGGGATGCCAGGCCACAAAAGCAAAAAGCTTTGTTGAAACGCAGTCCTGGGTTCTGCAGTCCCTAGCTTCAGATGGTCTCTGGGAAGCAATTGCAGATCCAAAACTCCCCCCGACCCCAGTCTGTATCACACACACATCTTTTGCAGAGGAGCATACTGGCTAAGTGCTTTTGATTCTGGAATTCTCTAGCACATAACTGTCAGTTTCTCTCAAGTCCCCCAATCCTATTCTCAGCTCCCAGTATTAAAAAGGCAAAGATTGCACATTGAGCTCTGGCCACCACCACTAGCCCTCTTCCCTGCCCATGCATCTGAGAGCTCCGCTTTCCTGGAGGAGAGCCTGGGTTCAACCTCGTGCATCCCGAAGGGTAGGACTGTGATTTCATGCCCCTCCCCACACTGTCCCTTTTCTCTCTTGGTTCTCGAATGCACCTAATTATTCTTTACTTTGTAGTTTGTAGGTATAAGAGGGTTTTTAAAGCAGTAACATGAGACATTTGAGGTAGAGGAGGACTTGGAAGTTGAGGGAACTAAGAATAGTTCTAGATCACCAAGATTTTACTACTGCAAAGGCAGGGTATGGGGGTAACAGTTTTATTTGCTCTTCAAGACTGAAAAGATTCTCCAGTCTCAGGAAGTCGGGCCCCTTTTCTGAGATCTCCACAATCTATTCTTGCACCAACAGATTGAATCTGAAGAAGGAACCAGGGCAGAACTCTCATCTGAGTTGAACCTGTGCTTTTCCCCAAGTTCTTTTCTTCTGTCACTTTAAAAACAGAAACCTTTTGTTTGTATGAATTTAGAGTAAAATCCCATTAAAACCCTCCATCCCGTGTGCACTATGAGCATTGACACCGCATCTGTCTAATTTTCTGTTTTGCTGTTTATTTTTGCCATTTTTATCCACAAGTTGTTTGTGGAATGCATGAATGATCAATAATAGCAGCTGGCACTTACTGAGCATTTACTGTGTGCCAGGCTCTGTGCTCAGCGACTTATATTCTCTATGGCAAGGGCAGACAAGCCTCACCACCACCCTGAGAGAGGAGCTGTTGTTCAAAAAATGGGACTGAGCCTCGAAGGGGCTATTTCCCCACCCCAACCCCTGGCCACACAGCTCTAAGCGGGGGCGGCAGACCCAGCCCAGGTCGGTCCTCCTCTGAGGTCCACATCCCATGTGGTGCCTCCCTGTCCGTGAACCTTCCACCTGCCCGCAGGCCGTGACCTGGGACACCCCAGGCTGCTGATCCCCTCTGAATTCTCCCATGGTCTATTTCTATCGTTGCCATGATTCCCTTTGACTGGGTTCCCCATACAGAAGGGGGCGTGGATGCTTGGGATAGCTACGTTCTGAACGGCCACCCTGGCCCACTCTAGGGCCGAACTTGGTAGCTAGGGAAGAGTCGGGAATAATTCAGCTAGAAGTTTGATGAGAAATGTACAAATACCCTATATCCCAGAGGAGTTCTAATCTGAACCTGTGTCACCCAGCCTTGCCTCACCATTATATTCGCTTGGAGTGTTGTTTATTTTGTTTTTCATCCTTTTTCGGGGGCCATGCTGCTCAGCTTGCAGGATCTCAGTTCCCTGGTCAAGAATTGACCCTGGGCCACGGCAGTGAACGCTCGCCATCCTAACCGCTAGACCACCAGGGAACTCCCCACTTGGAGTGGTTTTTAAGTGTTTACTTACTTATTTAGCCATGTCCGGGCTTAGTTGCACAGGCTCAGTGGTTGTGGCACATGGGCTTAGTTGCCCTGAGGCATGTGGGATCTTAGTTCCCTGACCAGGGATCGAACCCATGTCCCTTGCATCGCAGGGCAGATTCTTAACCAGGGAGGTGCCCTGGAGTGGTTTTTATATTTCTTTCTTTCTTTATTTTTGGCCTTGCTGGGTCTTTGTTGCTGCCCACAGGCTTTCTCTAGTTAAGGCAAGTGGGGGCTATTCTCTCGCAGCAGTGTGCGGGCTTCGCCCTGCGGCAGCCTCTCTTGTTGCAGAGCACAGGCTTTAGGGCGTGTGGGCTTCAGTAGTTGTGGCTCAAGGGATCCAGAGCAAGGGTTCGATAGTGGTGGCACACGGGCTTAGTTGCTCCGTGGTATGTGGGATCTTCCCAGACCAGGGACTGAACCCATGTCCTCTGCGCTGCAAGGCGGATTCTTAACTACTAGACCACCCAAGAAGCCCTTGAAGTTGTTTTTGATTGAAGCTGCTGTTTTGCCAGCATTTCCCCTGGAGGTTCTAAATCAGCAGGTCTGGGGCAGGGCCCAGGAAGGTCACAGGCCCTGCCTGTTAACTGGGAAAATCTATGGGCCTTAAAGAGAAGGCTCAGGCTGTTGAAACCCTTCGCCTTTGGAACAAAGAGTGGCCCATGAACTTGGGAGGAATCCTTTCTGATTCTTTACGCAAAGAAAAGAAGCAGGCTTTTGGGGTTTGCTTTATGTAAGGGGAAAGTTAAAACTTTCATCTGAACCGAGGTAAACAGTGGGCGGCAGCTGGATGCAGTGGGGTGGGAGGGAGGGGGGTCCCTGCGACTGGCAGACTTCAAAAGGCCTCCAGATGGAAGGCTGGGATGGCAGAGGTGAGCCAACCAGAGCTGCCGCCGTCCCACCAGCCAGAGGACTGTGCCACTCCCCTGTTTGACTTGGGGGCTTTAAGCTAATTCCTGTCTTGAGGGGAGAGTAGTTCAAACTCACCAGCTTGACTCCTGGGCCTCCTCAGTAGACAGGACCTGGCCGCTCCCAGCTGAGGGTCTCTGCCGGCCGCCAGCAGTTCTGAGGGGAGATTCGGAGCATAATCACAGTGACGGTGTGGGCAGCTGAAGAGCCTGACAGCGGTTCCCTGTCACCCCAATACCTCCCTTGCACACCTGAAGTTTCTGGGAAGCTTCTGTTGGAAGCTAAGAGCTCAGTGTGCCCAGCTCAGGGTTTCCTCGTGCCCAGCCAGTGAGTCTGGCCACCGGGAAAACCCCCAAAGCCTCTTGCCCACAGTCCCCACTTGGAGCATTTCTGACCCCAGAGCTGTACCAGGCCCTGCTCTGGTAGAAGCCCCTGGCCTGCCCAGTCCGTCACGGGCATCACTGTGACTCTGCTTCCTTCCAGATGGCTTCCCACCCTCATGCTACTCTCATTCCTGGGCCAGGAGCCAGCTTCCTTCCATACCTGCCCCACCTTCTCCCCACCCTCTTATATCACTAAGGCTTCTGAAACCTTCAGCCTCAGACTCAACACCTGAAACCTTCTGTTACCTCCTGACCACCCTCTTATATCACTAAGGCTTCTGAAACCTTCAGCCTCAGACTCAACACCGGAAACCTTCCGTTACCTTCTGACCACCCTCTTATATCACTAAGGCTTCTGAAAACTTCAGCCTCAGTCTCAACACCTGAAAGCTTCCGTTACCTCCTGATGATTCCCTTTGACATCTCTCATTGTTCAAGTCCTTTTCATGGAGAGGGATTTTCTCATCTACCTCTTCTCTCAGGCTTCGGAAGAGGGACAGTGAGCTCCTGGCTCTGGGATGCCACTTTGCGTCACCACTCTGTTCAGCAATCACTCTTCTGTAGCTCCATCTACCCTGGCTCCCACCCTCAACATCACCACCAGCATCGGAAGCATCACCAGCTCTCAGGACACTAGTGTACTTGGCCTTAAGCTCCATCTTCCTCTCCATCCACAGCCCCTCAGCATCCACTGGGGCTTCATTCTTTCCAATTTCCACTTACAGGTGTCCTCCCACCCCAACCCTGGCCTCTTCCTAAACATGTGAGATCTGTGTTGAAGCATGGTTTTGGAATTTTGAAAATATGATTCTCATACACAGTATGCATGCTAAGTTGCTTCAGTCATGTCTGACTCTTTATGACCCCATGGACTGTAGCCTGCCAGGCTCCGCTGTCCATGGGATTCTCCAGGCAACAACACTGGAGTGGGTTGCTATGCCCTCCTCCAGGGGATCTTCCCGACCTGGGATCGAACTCAGGTCTCCTGCATCTCCTGCACTGGCAGGTGAGTTCTTTACCATGAGCACCATTATCTCATTAATGACGGAACCTGCAGGATAACAGATCTGGATAGGTCAATAAAACCATAATCTTTCGGGGTTATTTTTCTAGCTTACAAGAGTCACTTCCAACGTTCCAATTGGGGAAAGTTTCATTTCTTTGTAAGTTAACATCTAACTCAGCGGGATCTATGCCCTGATCCGTGGAAGACAGTGTGTCAAACAAATGACTTCCCTTAGAAAGTTGGATGGCCCAAGGGGGGTCTGCTGGTCACTGCTCTAGTGTGACTTTGAAAGGGCATTCAGTAGGCTTGTTGCCTAATCCCCAAGAACTGGATACATTTGCTAAACACCTGAAGCTTCTCAGACACATACTCCAGCCCTCAGAGGTGTGACCCAGAGGAGAGGAGCTCACCATCTTGCAGGGTTGGCAGGGGGAGGCCTAGTTAAGAGCCTTGGGTCAAGCCCAGTGGAGCAAGGGTGGGGCTGACAGGAAGGAAGGCAGCAGTGAGGAGGAGAGTAGAGTCTGGGACCTGCACCACAGGGAATGGATGGATGGATGGATGGATGTGGGGTTGTTGGTTTTGTTATTGCTTGTTGGTTTTACTCAACAAGCTTTTGGTGAGGACCTGAGATATAAAACCTATGAGTTAGGTGTTATATGAACCCATTTTACAGGTGAGGAAACTGAACCTTAGATTAGCAACTGGTGAAGCCCAGAGTTAATCCAGGCCTGGGCCTTCTGTGGGAGCTACTGGGTGGGAGGTGGCTTCCTCTGTGTGCGGGCGTGTGCGCTTGCACGCACTCTGGGGCAAGGTAGGAGGGGACTTCCTCCGGCAGCAGGTGCAGAGCCCGGGCCTGGTGCGGCATCAACTCGTCTCAACAAAGCCAACTGCAGGATTCCTCACAGCCCACCGCAGGGCGCGCACTCCTGTCCGTCTTCACCACCAGCCGCCGAAGACCCCAGAGAATGAGCTCAGCGGGCGGGGGCGCGGCGGTGACGGCAGCTGGCAGTGCCTTGGGCGGTTTGGTCCTCCGCCTTCAGTGCTGTTCCCAGGCCGGACGGGGCTCTGCCTTCCATCCTGCGCACGGGCAGGAGGAGGATGGGGCTCTGGGGTCTGTAACCGGATCGGAGGCCCGTGATGGTGACAGCTGCGCCAGGGGCCTGAGGAGGGGACGTGGGCAGGTGGCGCAAGGCTGGGCCTGGGGTTTGTGCTCCTTCGTCAGCCTGGAGGAGCTTTCCTGGGGCCCCGGGACCCCCGCTCCAGCGTCCACCCGCGGCCCCTCGTGTCACCAACACGGTGTGCGGGGGTGTCCTCTCAGACGTGGGGAGGGCCCCGGGGAAGCACCCTCCGTGGAGAGAGGCTCTTTGAACCCCAGCCCTGGCGTTTGCGAGTTGTATGGTCTCAGGCAAGCTCCTTAACCTCTGTTTCCATGTCCTCTCTGGTAAAATGGCGATACCGCATCAAACTACCCTAAAAGGTGGTTCTTGAATTAAATAAGAACAGAGGCCTGTGCTATACAGTCATTGCACCAGGAGAATTAGGTTTAATTTTTTTTATGCCAGTTGGTATCCAGGTTACATTTATAATATTTGGAGCCCAAATCAGCTTTATGAAATCTCGAAAAGCATCTGAGCTTAAACGGTGTATACAATTCAGGAGTGTGTGTACTTGCTTTAGAAAGGAGTCTGCATCCAGCTGCTCTGTTCTCTGGTATGTTCAAGATGGAAAGTTACCCTATAGTTATCTATTGCTGTGTTAAGAGATGACACCAAAACTCAGTAGATTAAAACAACCACCATTTTATTTTCTCTCATGGTTTTGTGGGTTAAGAATCCCGGCAGGACTCGGTGAGGTGATGCTCCACGTGGCATCAGTGGTGGGCACCTGAGTGGGATTCAGCTGGAAGATGGGCTCACCTGGGTGACTTCAAGGCGGCTTCATTCCTGTGTCTGGTAGGAAGTTAAGGGAAACTAGCCATGGATGTCCCAGAGTGTCATTCTCACATCATTCATTTGTCAAGCAAGTCATGAATCCATGAAGCCCGGCCCAGTTCCAAGGTGAGGGGAATAGGGCCCCACCTCTCCATGGGGGGATCGCCAAGATTTTGTGACCATCTCTAATCTGCTGCAGTTACCCTTTTGTAAGTAGGGGCTTACAGAATGTCTCTTTATTTGGAACTCTAGCAGTAGCCTCTAGAGCAGGCAGAGTCTTGCCACCAAGAACCCTGGGCTGGAGTCCAGCCCACCATCACTTTGAACCCCTGTTACCCCTGGGGCCTCTGATCTGGCTCTGGGAGCACAGAGGTGGATGGGAGAGTACTCTTGGGTTCTAGCGCTCAGCCAGCACCTGCTTGTACTGTGGGTGACCTCAGGCCAGTCCTGTCCCTGACCTTCTTGTCCAGGGGAATGTGAAGGAGGCTGGTCTTGCTGCCCACTGAACCCTTCCCCAGGACCCCCACTCCCAGCAACACTCCCAGAGCTAACTGGAATGACTAGGGGGGGACAGGCCTGCTGGCTTCACACTGACCTTCCAGAGCCATCTGTGTGCCTCTCAACCTTCTGCAAAGTCACAGAAAAACAGCTTTATGGAGCTCAATAGGGAGGAAGCAGCTTTCGGGTTAGAAAGAGTCCCAGTGGGAGTCCTTCGATGGCCAGCTCTCCCAAAGCTCCAGAACAGGAAAGAGATTCCTGGTTCCTCCTCAGAGACATGGAGGCGAGAGTGCCCCACCTGCTTGGCCAGCTCCCAGGTGGGAGGGTCTGAGGACTTGCACCCCTGGCCGGGCCATATTGTAAGGGGGAGAGGTCCAGGCTGTGTATCGCTCCCCTCCCTGCTTCTAGATAGATCTCCTCACCTGGAGAGGTCCCCGGAGAGGCCAGGGTCTCCAAAAAGCCCAGCAGACCTGCACCCAGGACCCTTCAGGACCATCCTGATGATGCCTCTGATGCTCCGTGGCTTCCTGGGGCCTTGGGCACGCACGGACCAGGCCATCTGGGGAAAGAGGAAGACAGCAGGGCTCTGGCCACCAGCGGAGGAGGTGGGGGAGGGTGGGCTAGCACTCTTTTGGCCTGGGGCCAGGGCTGTGGGATTTACAATCATCCTGGGGCCTGTAAATGCTTGGAGCAGCTTTTTTATTTTGAGGCCATGAGTAATTGAGCCAACTGTGTGCTGTATCCCCTAGCCGGCCCTGCCTCCTCCCACTCACACACATGTATTTAACACCTGTTACACACACACCTGCACACACATCATTTGGAGAGAGAGCAGAGGTATCTTGAATGGAGGGGTTGTCCTCTGTGCTAGGCAGGTGCCAGGCGCTTTGCATATGCGCTCTTACTTAATTCTGACAACTCTTTAAGCTGGACCTCATGCATTCCCGGGAGAAGGCAATGGCACCCCACTCCAGTACTCTTGCCTGGAAAATCCCATGGAAGGAGGAGCCTGGTAGGCTGCAGTCCATGGTGTCGCTAGGAGTTGGACACGACTTCACTTTCACTTTTCACTTTCATGCATTGGAGAAGGAAATGGCAACCTACTCCAGTGTTCTTGCCTGGAGAATCCCAGGGATGGGGGAGCCTAGTGGGCTGCCGTCTATGGGGTCGCACAGAGTCGGACACGACTGAAGCGACTTAGCAGCAGCAGCAGCAGCAGCATGCATTCCCATTTTGCAGAGAAGTGAACTGGCTGAGCCAAGGCCAGGGAAGGTAGCTTGCCTGAGAATCCACAGCTAAGCAGTAGAGAAAGGATTTGAGTCCCTGTCTGCTCCCCACCAGCTCAAGCTCTTCCCAGGCTCAGTTCAAGGCTGCTTTATTCGTTCATCTATTGACAGGAACTTCAATATCTTCCATATCTTGGCTATTGTAGATAATGCCGCAGTGAACACAGGGGTGTATATGTCTTTTCTAATTAGTGTTTTTGTTTTCTTTGGATAAGTACCCAAGAGTGGGAGTGCTGGATCGTATGGTAGCTTGTTTCAATTCTTTGAGGAATCCTCATATTCTCTTCTTTAGTGGCTGCACCAATTTACACTCCCACCAACCCTGCACAATAGTTCCCTCTTCTTCACATCCACTGTACAGTAGAGAAGTCTGGAAAGTCAAGTGGCCAAAGTGAACATCACTGTTAATAAGGCAAAATGAAACCATGCACCACTTGTTCAGATGCAATGAGAAAAATGCAACCTCAACGTGTCATTTCAAAGTTTATGCCAGAAAATCCTATTATTTTCATTTAATCTGTATGAAAATTTCATGTCTATTATTTGATTTGTTAGCTTTCTTCCCGAGTGTTCGATTTCTTGATGTTCTTAAAATTTTTGGTTTTCAGGTTCATTTTGAGTAGTCCACAGAGATGTTCATTGTGCTTTCGAGCAGGATTAATGTTTTTCATATTTTATCCATTATTCCTGTGTGCTTGGAGCAGGAGTGGTAACTTAAAGTATGAACTTACAGAGAAAATTGTAGAAATCAAACATTCTGTCTCTACCCTGTGTGTGTCCTAAATCGCCTCAGTCATGTCCGACTCTTTGTGACCCCATGGACTGTAGCCTGCCAGGCTCCTCCGTCCTTGGGATTCTCCAGGCAAGAATCCTGGAGTGGGATGCTATGCCCTGGATGCAGGGATCGAACCCACATGTCTTATGTCGCCTGCATTGGCAGGTGGGTTCTCTTAGGAAGCCCTGTCTATACCCTGGTATAGTACAATAGAAGAGCCGGGCCTCAGCAGGCCAGAGCCCTACTTTTGACTCCCAGCTCTGCTGTGTGATCTTGTTCATGCTCCTGAACTCTGAGACCCAGTTCTCTCATCCACAAATGGGCATAATAACACCTACTTTGCAGAGATTTTTGTGAGGATTAAATGAAAAATGCCTGGCTCGTCTTTCCAAATGTTGACTTTGTAGTTGAAATTATGATTGACTCTCCCATAGAGCATGAGTGAAACAGCAATTTGATATTCTGCCAACAGGTACAAAGGAGGCTGCTGGATTTTTAAAAACAAAAGGGCTCCAAATACATGTGAACTGTTCACACTGACATTGAGTGGTCCCTTAATTTACTCTGTGTGCTCAATCATGTCTGACTCTTTGCAGCTACATGGACTGTAGCTCACCAGGCTGCTCTGTCCATGGGATTCTCCAGGCAAGAATCCTGGAGTGGGTTGCCATTTCTTTCTCCAGGGGCTCTTCCCAACCCAGGGATCAAACTTGCTTCTCTTGCGTCTCCTGCATTGGCAGGCAGGTTCTTTACCAGCCCAGCCACCAGGGAAGCCCGATTTATATTGAGTGGTCCCTTAATCCAGTTTCTGTCAGGGGAGTTCTCAGAGGCAGTAAGGAGAACACAAACAAGCCAGAATGTGTGATATTTCTGGAGCCTGAAAATGAAAAATCCAGTAGCAGAAAAACCTTTCTGGTGCTAACCAGTTTCTGGAGCTCTGGTAACTTGCAAAAATTAATGAAGCAAGACCTCTGTCTTTCTCAGGGACAGAGTCAAAGAGTCCAGTCATTCAGATCCAAACAGCCAGTAGTAATAATAGGTTGGAGGATATTGGATGTTTAGGTATGGGTGGTGGGAACTAGAGCGAAGGTTTTTTTTTTTTTTAATTGAAATATAGTTGATTTCCAATGTTGTGTTACCTGCTGGGGTTCAGAAAAGTGATTCAGTTATACATATACCTGTAAATATATGGGGACTAGTTTTGAGTGAAACATGCCACAGATGAGCCCTGGTGTGGATCTGAGGCTGCCTTCCTTTGGCATTTTTAAAATTAAATTCCTGAGTCTTGACAGCATTTCTCTGGAGCCGTTCCAAACCCAGGATCCAGCCTGGGGGATCCAGTCCACTTCCCAGATAGTCTAGAGTTCTTTTTGTGGGCCCTCTGTCCCCTGGAGGTACTCACCAGACCCCCTCCAGCTGACATCACGGCCAGCCACACATGGATTTTCACTTGAATTACTGACTCTCCCTTCTCGTTCAGGGTGTGTGTCATAGCCAGTACATCCTTCACCAGGACACCAGAGAGGGAGATTCAGGCAAGAGAGAAAGAACTGGGAAAGGTATGTGACTACATCCAAGGCACTTTCACATTTGGAAATAAACTTAAGTCACTGAAACCTTATGAAGCCAGGAGGACATAATACTTATTTTTACTTTGTTAATGAGTTTCAGTTTGCTGGTAATAAACCCTGGTTACTTTAATAACAAAATTTTTGAAATTATAGAAAAGAATTACATGATTTTGCTACATGAAAAGAAATGATTAAAATTTGTTATTTTATTCAACATTGGCCTAAAAGAGTTATTTTTGTTCTTTGTTTCTTTCACCTTTACTGTAAATGATAATGACAACAAAATAGCTATCATTTATCAAAATAGCTATCATTTATCACAGGTTCATAATAAGTAGAAGTGAAAATGAAAGTGTTAATTGCCCAGTTGTGTCCTGCTCTTTGTGAACCCTCTATAAGGCTCCTTTGTCCATGGAATTCTCCAGGAAAGAATACTGGAGTGGATAGCCATAGCCTTCTCCAGGGTATCTTCCCTACCCAGAGATCAAAGCCGAGTCTCCTTCATTGCAGGCAGATTCTTTACTGTCTGAGCCACCAGGGAAGCCCCTCATAATAAGTGGATTCTATGATAAACCTATTTTGTCTCACTTAATCATCACAATAAACCAATATAGTAGATGTTAGTAAGCCCATTTTCCAGGTGAGGCCAAAAGAATTTAAGTTATCCATCGCTTAACATTCTTACACAATTATTTTCCTAAGTTCTCACATAATGTTTGTGATTGTGGTTGTTAGTTGCTACATGCTGATAATGTTTCCTCATCCACCCAGTTCCATTTCCCTTGTTAGCGATGATGATTAAAAGAGCTGGTTACTCACCAGCTCACTCACTCATGGTTGCGCATGAGTCTCTGCATATTCTTGTCTTGGGATACTTCTGTGTCTGTGGAAAGTAAATGACCAAGTGTACCATTTGAAGTCCTCCCCACTGGGAGGACTTCCTCTCTACACTCTCACAGAGCTATGCCAGAGTAGGGCTGCATGGGCAGCAGTTCGTTTTTGGCTCCAGGTATCAAGTGACTCACCTGTGAGGCCTTTTCCTCCTTTGTCGGCTGGTCATAAAGGACTTTCCCTTGTGCACGTAGATCCGGGCTGAGGGAGACACACTGGTGCAACAGTGATGGGTGACAAGCGGTCTCAGTCACCTGTTGGTACGGCTCACTTGTGAGTACTTGTGTTGCTTGTGCCCAGACCTGCCATACTACTCTCATCTTTCAGCGGACTGCTGGTGGACCAGCCTCAGCTTTTGACTTAGTGTGTCTAAGATAATCCAGTTCATGATGGACAGCTGCGGTAGAGACCATTTCTAAAATGGCCCCCCAAATGTCATATCCTAATCCTTGTAACTTGTGAATATGATAAGCTCTCCCTCCTGTGATGAGACCTGCATGTGCGTGTTTAGTCACGTCCTACTCTTTGTGACCCCATGGAACGTAGCCCACCAGTTTCCTCTGTCCATGGGATTTCCCAGGCAAGAATACTGGAGTGGGTTGCCATTTCCTCCTCCAGGGGATCTTCCTTGCTCAGGGATAGAACCCCTGTCTCCTGTGTCTCCTGCATTCCAGATGGATTCTTTACTACTGAGCCATTGGGGAAGCCCTTCTTCCATGGTTCTGTTATGCTCTCCAGCACATTTAACCTTAAGATAAGAAGATTATCCAGGAGGGCCTAATTTAATCACATGAACCTTTCAAAGTGAGAGCTTTCTCTGGCTGGTGGCAAAAGAGGAAGCCAGAGATTTGAACTGATGGGGGAATTAGGTGCACTGTTGCTGGCTTGAGGAGGATGAGGGACACATTAGGAGGAATGCAGAGGCCTCAGGAGCTGAGAAAGGCCCTCAGTTGGCAGCCAACAAGAACAGTCCTACAACCACAAGGAACTGACTTTGGCCAACAACCTGAATGAGGTTGAAAGCAGATTCTTACTTTGAGCTTCCAGATAAGCACTTAGCCTGGTCAACAATTTGGTTTTGGCCTTGTGATTTGCTAAGCAGAGAACCCGTTTGAGCCATTCTGGACTTCTGACCTATATAACTAGGTTAATAAATGTGTATTCCCTTACACCATTATATTTATTTGATTTATATGATTTATTACACATCAATAAAAATATAATGCAGTGTCTCTGCCCACATGTGCTATGCTTAGTCATTCAGTCATGTCCAACTCTTTGGGACCGCTATGGACTGTAGCCTGTCAGGTTCCTCTATCCATAGGGATTCTCCAGGCAAGAATACTAGAGTAAATTACCATGCCCTCCTCCAGGGGATCTTCCCAACCCAGGGATCGAACCCAGGTCTCCCACATTGCAGGTGGATTATTTACCATCTGAGCCACCAGGGAAGCCCAAGAATACTGGAGTGGCTAACCTATCCCTTCTCCATGGGATCTTCCTGACCCAGGAATCAAACCAGGATCTGCATTGCAGGCGGATTCTCTACTGGCTGAGCTACCAGGGAAGCCCCCTCTGGCCACATAGCCACTTGTTATTCCATGGTCAGCAAGGTCAGAGATACTGTCTCTACCAGGGCCCAGCTATTTTTCCTATGTATATAATTCTCTGCTGCATTTGTCATGGCTTATTCCAGAACTCAGGTGTGTACATTGTGATTCTCCTGCTAGGGCTTGTAATGAATTCTACACAGCATCTTCTCCTTACAGAAGCCCCCAGAAGGCTTCTACAGACACCATAAGGTCTTCTGTATCACGTGGCCCAGGCAGCAGCCTGAACCTGACTGCAAAATCTGTTCCTAGTCGGAGCCTTGGTCAAAGCTGGCAGCCTTCTGTGTCACTTGACAGATGTGTCAGGGCAGTATCACAAGTGTGAAATAAATATGCTGCCTCCAGAACAGAAAGAGGTCAAGCAAGTGTTGTGTTTCCTTTTTGGTGGTGGATGATGCAAGATGCAATAATTTGTCTGTTGCTTTGAGAGGATGTCCTGGCAGACTTCAGACCACCGGATCCTTATCAATTCACTACTGTGGCAGGTCCCTAAGTCTTTGTAAGTTTTACTATCTCACCATTTGGACTGCAATACATTTCTCACTCATCTACTATTATTAATATGATATTATCAAAATAGAGGACTATTGAAATATCCTGCAGAATTTCCAGCTTGTCAAATTTCCTTTGGACTATTTTACAATGGATGACAGGAGAGTTAACTGAGTTCTGGGCATGACCATTGATGTATATGCCTGATGGCCCCATGTAAATGAAAACTACTTTTAAGAGTCCACATAGGTTATAATGGGCTTAGCCTGCCACGCTAAAAGTGGAACAATTAAAGCAGAAATTAATGAGTTTAAAAAGTAGAAAGACAGCAGAAATAGCAACCATATTCAAATGCTTGTTCTTTGAAAAATCAACAAAATATGTAAACTAATATTTAAGCTAATAAATATCATTTATTGTTTAAGCTTATTTAAGCTAATAAAGAAAAAGAAGCAAGGCCAAATTCACAAAAGAAATGACAGGAACAAAATAACCATGGAAAAGAGGAAATTTTCTAAAAATAAGGCTATTTTGCACAACTCTTTTTGAATAGAGCTGAAGATATAGATGAAATCAATAATTTCATAGAAAATACAATTTATCAAAATTGTCCATAAAAAAGATAAAAGTTAAACAACACAATTCCCATAAAATAGCAGTTCTCATTATTGCTGGTCTCAGGACACTTTAATATTCTTAAAAAAATTTTGATGACATCTCAAGAGCTTTTGTTTATGTGGGTTGTTTATCAGTATCTACTATATTAGACATTAAAAGTGAGACCACTGAAATAATATTTAAGAGACAAGCCTAATACATGTTAACATAAATAGCACTATTTTATGAAAAACAACTGTATTTTCCACCAAAAAAATTTAGTGAGTATAATGGTATTGTTTTACATTTTTGCAATTTTTTTTGTTTGGCTTAATCTAAGACAGCTGGATCCTTGTGTTGGCTTCTTTTTTTAAAATATTTTATTTATTTACTTATTTGTTTGTTTTTGGCTGTGCCGGGTCTTTGCTGCTGTGTGTGGATTTTCTCCAGTTGTGGCGAGCAGGGGGCTACTCTCTAGCTGTCACGTGCAGGCTTTTCATTGCAGTGGCTTCTCTTGTTGCGGTGCACACACTCTAGGTGTGTGGGCTTCAGTAGTTGCGACTCCTGGGCTCTAGGACACAGGCTCAAGAGTTGTGGTGCACAAGCTTAGCTGCTCCATGGCATGTGGGATCTTTTCAGACTGCGATCAAACCCGTGTTTCCTCCATTGGCAGGCCAGTTCTTTACCACAGAGCCACCAGGGAAACCCCTCATGTTTGCTTCTTCATTCAGTATCTTGTTATATATTTGGACTGAAGAATATAAAGAAAATTTAGCTTCATGCAGATATTTAGTTGAAAGGAGAACTTTGCTGTCACCTTGAAAGGGTTTTATGGACCCTTGAGTGTCCTTCAGTCACTTATTTGAGAAACAGTTCCATAGAAGAAACAGAAAAAGTTATCCAAAATTCTGTCTCCCTTTCTCTCTCACACACACAGCATTAAGGTCACATGATTTACGGGAGAATTCTTCCAGTCCTTCAGAGACCAGATAATCCTAATGTTAGAGCCTAGAAAAAAAGAAAATTCCCCAACTCTTCCTCTGAAGTAAACACTGATACCTAAATGCAATAGACAAACAAAAAAGAAAATACGTAAATAATTTTTACTTATAAAGATGCTTATAAAGATGTTTGAGATGCAAACATCTCAAAAAGCCAACAAATATTCTAGGAGTACATTCCAAACAATATACCATGATTAAGTGGGATTTATTTTGGGAACACAAAAATGGTTTGATATTATTCATTAATGTAATATGTAAACAGGTGGCTCAGTGGTAAAGAATCCACCTGCCAAGGCAGGAGGTGCAAGAGACGTGGGTTTGAGCCCCCAGTGGGGAAGATCCTCTGGAGAAAGAAATGGCCACCCATTCCAATATTCTTGCCTGGGCAATCTCATGGACAGAGGAGCCTGGTAGGCTACAGTCCATGGGGTTGCAAAGTGTTGGACACAACTTCATGACTGGGCATGGCTTCCCTGATAGCTCAGTTGGTAAAGAATCCTCTTGCAATGCAGGGGACCCCAGTTTGATTCCTGGGTCTGGAAGATCTGCTGGAGAAGAGATAAGCAACCCACTGTAGTATTATGGGCTTCCCTTGTGGCTCAGCTGGTAAAGAATCCACCTGCAATGTGGGAGACCTGGGTTCAATCCCTGGGTTGGGGAGATACCCTGGAGAAAGGAAAGGCTACCCACTCCAGTGTTCTAGCCTGGAGAATTCCATATACTGTATAGTCCATGGGGTCCCAAAGAGTTGGACACGACTGAGTGACTTTCACTTTCATGCATGCAGAATGAAATTCAGCATTAAATTTAAATTTAATAAATTTAACATTTATTAAAAAATTAAATGAGTATTTATATAGATATTGCAAATCTTTTGATAAAATTACTCATTCATGATCAAAACATTAATTAAACACAGGAATTAGTGAATTCATTTTGACATAATAAATATATATGTATATTATACAATACATGTATATATTAGAAATGCATAATTCATTCCTAAAGTCAGAATCTTATTTAATAAATAAATACACAAGGTCAGGAACAAGGCAAGGATACCTAGCAAATCTACTACCATTTAACATGATATTGAAGATAATATAATTGGGGTTTAGTTGATTTACAATATTATATAAGTTTCAGGTATACAGCGTAGTGATTTAATTTTTAAAGGTTATAGTCCATTTATGGTTATTATAAAATATTGGCTATATTCTCTGTGCTTTACAGTATATCCTTATAGCTTATTTATTTTAGTCTGTAGCAGTCTGTACCTCTTAATCTCCTACCCCATCTTGTCCCTTCCCCCTTTCCTTTCTCCATTAGTAACCATTAGTTTGTTCTCTGTACCTGTGAGTCTGTTTCTTTTTTGTTATATTCACTAGTCTGTTTTATTTTTATTTTTTAGATTCTACATATCAGTGGTATCATATAGTATCGGTGTCTTTGTCTGGCTTACTTCACCAAGCATAATACTCACAGTCCATCCGTGTTGTTGTGATATTGGAGATTTTAATCAATGCAACCAGACAAGAGAAAACTATTAGAGGGATAAGAATTGAAAATGAGAAAATTAAAATATCTCTATTCCTAGATAATATGATAGTATAGTTGGAAAATTCAAAAGTTTTAATGACAAATCTAATGCAAGCAAAACAATTCTATAAGAAATACATATAGATGCACAATTTTAGATAAATAATATATAAATATTAAAATATGTTTATATAAGCAAAACTAGTTACAGGAGATAATAAAAGAGAAAAACCCTATTTTTTAAATAAGGTATATACAATTCTTATCTTTTATAATAAATATTTTTATTGAAGTATAGTAGATTATAATATTGTGTTAATTTCTGCTATGATTCAGATTGTACATATATATACATTCTCTTTTTTAATATTTTCCATCATGATTAATCACAGGATATTAAATATAGTTTCCTGCACTATACAGCAGAACCTTCTTGTTTACCCATCCTATTTATAAAAGCCTGTATCTACTAACCCTAACCTCCCACTCCATCCCTTCCCCAACCCCCTCCTCTTGGCAACCACCCGTTTGTTCTCTATGTCAAGATCCCGTTTATGTTTCATAGATAGGTTCTTGTGTGCTATGTTTTAGATTCATATACAGGTGATTTCATGTGGTACAGAAACAAAAACCCACATAAAATATTTAGGAATAAACCAACAAATACACGTGAACTATGTGGAAATTCTAACACAATCTGTTATATGAAGTTTTTACCTAATATTTCAGCATTAGACATCTAGAAAATGAGTTACATGGTCATAAATAAGAAAACAGGCAGGCTTATAATAGGTAAAAGTTTTAATGGCAAAACTAACACAAGCAAAGCAATTCCATAAGAAGTACGTATAAATGCACAATTTTAGATAGATAAGTAACATATGAATATGCAAAAATGTTTGTATTTAAATAAACAATAACCAGTTACAGGAGATAATGAAAGAAAATAACCCTATTTTCTTAAATGAGGTATATACAATTCTTTATTTCATTATTTTTAATCAATATTTTTAATAGAAGTATAGTTGATTTACAATTCTTTTGTAAAGAATTCTTTTTTTTAATATTTTCCATATTTTATACACAGGCTCGGCTCTGAAAGTAGCCCCCTATGTGAGACATTTTGAATCCCTAGGTTATAACAAGTCCATGAATCAGGAGGTGGTGTCTAGCCTCCAGAGAGGGGCTATGGCTGCGCTTTCTGCCTTCGCTGGTTATCTGTCTGGCTCCAGGTCTCTTGTGCCTCTGGGGTGTAAGACTGGCATCTGGTGTCAATGTGGTGATTTTGTTTGGTTCTGTCCTCTCTTCTGGTATCACTTTTTGTAATAAAACTTCTGTTTGATCTTCTGGAGAGTTGTTTTATTTGCTACAGCTAAAATCACCAAAGGGTTTCCCTTGTGGCTCAGCTGATAAAGAATCCACCTGCAAGGTGGGAGACCTGGGTTCAATCCCTGGGTTGGGAAGATCCCCTGGAGACGGGAATGGCAACCCACTCCAGTATTCTGGCCTGGAGAATTTAATGGACTGTATAGTCCATGGTCCTCCTGGCCACCGGCCCTGGCCTCGGTCGTGCGGTTGCTCCTCCCCGCCGCCGCCCTTGGCCTCGGGCTTAGGGGCGTGGGGTAGCTCCTCCCGGCCGCCGCCCCTGACCTCGGACGCGGGGTAGCTCCTCTCAGCCGTTCCTGCGCCATCGCTGTCTGGTACTCTCGGCCACTGCCCCTGACCTCGGACGTGGGTTAACTCCTCTTGGCCACCGCCCTTCGGGCATGGGGTCCTCCTGGCTTCTGCCCCTGACCTCGGACGTGGGGGTGGCTCCTCTTGGCCGCGCTATGACGCGCCATGTCGCAGCCACCTGCGCTATGGCGCGCCTGTCGCAATCACTGACCTAGAGCCAGACATCCTGGAATGTGAAGTCAAATGGGCCTTAGAAAGCATCACTACAAACAAAGCTAGTAGAGGTGATGGAATTCCAGTTGAGCTATTCCAAATCCTGAAAGATGATGCTGTGAAAGTGCTGCACTCAATATGCCAGCAAATTTGGAAAACTCAGCAGTGGCCACAGGACTGGAAAAGGTCAGTTTTCATTCCAATCCCAAAGAAAGGCAATGCCAAAGAATGCTCAAACTACCGCACAATTGCACTCATCGCACACGCTAGTAAAGTCATGCTCAAAATTCTCCAAGCCAGGCTTTAGCAATATGTGAACTGTGAACTTCCTAATGTTCAAACTGCTTTTAGAAAAGGCAGAGGAACCAGAGATCAAATTGCCAACATCCGCTGGATCATAGAAAAAGCAAGAGAGTTCCAGAAAAACATCTATTTCTGCTTTATTGACTATGCCAAAGCCTTTGTGTGGATCACAATAAACTGTGGAAAATTCTGAAAGAGATGGGAATACCAGACCACCTGATCTGCCTCTTGAGAAATTTGTATGCAGGTCAGGAAGCGACAGTTAGAACTGGACATGGAACAACAGACTGGTTCCAAATAGGAAAAGGAGTTTGTCAAGGCTGTATATTGTCACCCTGTTTATTTAACTTATATGCAGAGTACATCATGAGAAACGCTGGACTAGAAGAAACACAAACTGGAATCAAGATTTCCGGGAGAAATATCAATAAGCTCAAATATGCAGATGACACCACCCTTATGGCAGAAAGTGAAGAGGAACTCAAAAGCCTCTCGATGAAAGTGAAAGTGGAGAGTGAAAAAGTTGGCTTAAGGCTCAACATTCAGAAAACGAAGATCATGGCATCCAGTCCCACCACTTCATGGGAAATAGATGGGGAAACAGTGTCAGACTTTATTTTTCTGGGCTCCAAAATCACTACAGATGGTGACTGCAGCCATGAAATTAAAAGACGCTTGTTCCTTGGAAGGAAAGTCATGACCAACCTAGATAGCACGTTCAAAAGCAGAGACATTACTTTGCCAACAAAGGTCCGTCTAGTCAAGGCTATGGTTTTTCCTGTGGTCATGTATGGACGTGAGAGTTGGACTGTGAAGAAGGCTGAGCGCCAAAGAATTGATGCTTTTGAACTGTGGTGTTGGAGAAGACTCTTGAGAGTCCCTTGGACTGCAAGGAGATCCAACCAGTCCATTCTAAAGGAGATGAGCCCTGGGATTTCTTTGGAAGGAATGATGCTGAAGCTGAAACTCCAGTACTTTGGCCACCTCATGCGAAGAGTTGATTCATTGGAAAAGACTCTGATGCTGGGAGGGATTGGGGGCAGGAGGAGAAGGGGATGACAGAGGATGAGATGGCTGGATGGCATCACTGACTCGATGGACGTGAGTCTGAGTGAACTCCGGGAGTTTGTGATGGACAGGGAGGCCTGGCATGCTGCAATTCATGGGGTCGCAAAGAGTCGGACACAACTGAGCGACTGATCTGATCAGATCTGATAGTCCATGGGGTCGCAGAGAGTCAGACACGACTGAACGACTTGCACGTCACTTCAAAATCACCAAAACCTGAGGAAAACTTTAAAATACTCCCAAAAGGCTTGAAAGGAGATTTGAACAAAGCAAGAGACCTCCCTTGTTCTCTGACAGGACCCCTCAACATCATGAAGTTCTAATTCTCCTGAAGTTAATATATAATCTTAACACAATCATAATAAAAATACCACATTCTTTTCTAGAGGAGTCAACTCTGAAAATCATGTAGAAAAATAAGCGTGCAAGAATAGCCATAAACTCCCCAAAAGAAGAGCTATGAGAAGAGACTAGGCTTGTCAAATAGTAAATGATATTCTAAAGGATCTATAATTAAAACTGGTAAATGAATAGACAGACTATTAGAATAAAATAGCAAGTCCAGGAATAGATCTAAGGCACATGGGAATTTAGCATATGATAAAGATAATATCTCAAATCACCAAGGAAAGCTGGCTCTTTTAATAAGTGGTGTGGGAGCAACTGGATGGACATTTGGAGATGGATAAAATTGGATCAACGCCTTACACTGTACACCAGAATAAACTCCAAGTGGATCAGAGGTCTGAGTGTAAAAAATAAAATGACACAGGTCATTTTATTTTATTAGAAGAAGACATAATTTAAAAGATTAAAATATTTTATTAGAAGAAAACATAATTTAAAAGATTATTTCAGCGTGGAGAAATTTGTCTAACTCTGTCTCAAAATCCAGACATAGCAATAACAGCAGATTGATGAATTTTTCTACGTAAAAATAAAGCAATGTTAGCATGACAAAACTATAAACAAAAATCAAAAGACAAATAATCTAGGAGGAAATATGTGTCACTCAGAGATAAAGATATAATTTTCCTAATACATGAAGATGACCTAAAATTCTAGGGTGGGAGGGGGGAGATGAAAAACCCAATATAAAAATGAGCAAAAGAGACAGTTTATCAAAAGAAGTATACACTGTTTCTGAAATACCTTTTGTGAAAGAAAGGGAAATAAGAATAAGTGTATATAATAAACACACATACGCTAGAAAGAGAGGGGAGGAAGGGAGCAGGAGAGGAGAGAAAAGAAAGAGGAGAGAGAGGAGACAGGATATGTTCTTTCACTACAAAAGACATCAATCAACAAATGTAGAAGGAATGATTCAATTAGAAAACCTTCATTTATAACAGCTTCTGGCAAGGATCATCGATGGATGCTAAAACTATTGGGTGAATGACTATTGGTGACCAGGGCACTTACATAGTCTCAAATTGTCAGCCCAAAGAATTTCTAAGCACAAAGGGAAAGAGACCACAAGACCTGCTTTAACCAAGCTAGACCACTTAGAATCACTAATAATGGAACAATCTGACAAAATGGGCCTCTGGTGTGAGGAATGGAAAATATACGCCACATGCAGTCTTCTTGCTAAAAATCTTAACCTGAATCTAGTAATGAGAAAGTGGTAAGACAAATTCAGTATATAGAAAATGAATTCTACAAATCAGTTCACCTGGATTCTAAATATATCAATGTTGTGAATGACCCCCGCAAAAAAGAGGTGTGGAGATTGTTCTAGGGTAAGCAGGATAAAGAGAATAACAAATAAATACAATGCAAAATGTTTTGGTTGAACCTTAGATCTAAACAAAAAAAAACAAGTATAAGGGACATTATTTAGATGACTGGGGATATTTGCATATGAACTGAAAATTATATATTATTGTATCGACATTATATTTCTTGGGTGTCTTATTGATACTGTGGTTATAGAGAAGAATGTCTTGTTCTTTGGCAATACTTGATATTTAGAAGTGAACTCATGCTGTCTATCACTTATTTTTAACTAGCTCAGCAACAACAAAAATACTAGATAATTATCTGGATCCTTGAAGCTTAATATGCAACATCCATTTTAAAAAGTCTTGCTTGGGAGTTCCCTGGTTGCCTAGGGGTTAGGATTCCAAGCTTTCACTGCCATGGCCCAAGTTCAATCCCTGGTCTAGGAACTGAGATACTACGAACTGCATGGTACAGCCAAAAAAAAAAAACCCCAAAACAAAAAAATCTGCTGCTTTAATAATGATTTTCACGACACACCCTTAAAAACCTAAATCCCAATTGTTGGGGGTCTGTGCTGAAGGTTTTAGGGATGCTCGATTATAAAAATCATCCTAGATGAAATAGTTCTTCAGGCAGTGAACACCCAGAAATGGAGTGGTTGTAACTTATCAAAGGTTATAGACAGTAAAAAAAGACTACAACATGGAGAAAGAATGCAGCCTTATAATGTAGCCTTAGACTATGTGAAATTTTTTTCTTTTACTTTTAAGGAACATTTTTATTATAGGTATAACATATATGGAGAAAGAGACACAAATCATAAATGTTTAGCTTATTGAATTTCTCCAAAGTGAATACATCCATGAAAATGTTAATCGCTCAGTTGTGCCCAACTCTTTGTGACCACATGGACTGTAGCCCACCAGTGTCCTCTGTCCATGGAATTCTCCAGGCAAGAATACTAGAGTGGATTGCCATTCCCTTCTCCAGGGGATCTTCCCCACCCAGGGATTGAAGCCCAATCTCCTGCATTGTAGGCAGATTGTTTACCATCTGAGCCAACAGGGAAGCCCAAACCACCACCCAGATCAAAACACAGAATATCCAACAGCTCAGAAGCCTCTCCAGGGCTAAGATTTAAAACTCCACTTGAGCACTCCGTGGATGCTTTTTTCCACCATTTATTAGGAATACATATTTATTTCATTTTTAAAAGCAGACATTCCTCTGAGTCAGACACCCTGCAATCAGTGCATGTTGCACTTCCCATCAGCATGTCCTTCATTCTCAGTGGGCACTTGCTCTACCATAGGCTGTTCCTATGCTAACATTCTTTTCAGTTAAAGAACAGACGTTTGTCAGGCTTTCACAGTACAGCGTCCATCTGTTCCTGGCACTCTCAGATTTTCCACTAGGGGAATCACAGGCTCTGCAATTTTCAATCTGCCTGCTTCAGGTGGAGTGCATGGGGCATCTGGCACCAGGGGTCAGCATGAGGCTCTGGCTCAGCCAGTGAGATTATCACATTTTCTGGCTGTAGATTGGTTCACAAATAGGCACAGGACTCAATCAGAGCCAAAGAAATGTAATAAGGATTTTGTTAGGGTGATTGGGAGGGGCATACTCACTCTTCTAAGACTTGTACCTAGAGGGAGTGTTGATGTGGAAATGCTGAGAGCCATTTGCCTCAATGGATAAGGTGGATGACCCCAGCCTCAGAATCTCCGTGGAGTTGGTTGAGGTCTCCACTTAGACTTTTTCAGAGCCTGGTATCTCTTTCGGCCCAATTCTGCTTCCTTCTATTCTCTTCCACTTTATTGATCAGCCATGAGCGGCCCCAAATAAAGCTGCTATAGCCTGTCTCAGAGTCTGCTTCCCAGGGAACTTTGGCAGGCATGGTGCCAAGCACTTACATTCATCACACAGATGAATTCTGAAGGCACCCTGTGCGTTACACACAGTGCCGTCACTCTCAGTCTATGAACTTCATTTTAGAGGTGAGGAAACTGAAGCATACACAGGTTAGGTAACTTACCCAAGGTCACACAGCTATTAATTGACAGCATCAGGATTCAAGATCTGGTCTGTCTGATTTTAATGGCCACGCCCCTAATGATACAAACAAGCCAATGGCAGAACTAAAAAAAAAAAAACTACTCTAGATTTCCAGATCTTCATAGCCAACATTCTTGTGCTGGGCTTCCCTGGTGTTCAGTGGTTAAGAAGATGCTTTGCAATGCAGAAGACTGGTTCCATCCTTGGTCCGGGAAGACTCTACATGCCGTGGGGCAGCTAAGCCCATGCATCACAACTACAGAGCCTGAGCTCTGCGGCCTGCACGCTGCAATGACTGAGCCCATGTGCAGCAGCTACTGAAATCCGCATGGTCTAGAGCCCGTACTCCACCAGAAAAGTCACCACAATGAGAACCCCATGCACTGCAACTAGAGAGTAGCCCCTACTCTCCACGACTAGAGAAAGCCCTTGTGCAGCAGTGAAGACCCAGCGCAGCCAAAACACAAAACAAAACATCTTTGGGCTGAATCAAGGAAACAACTATACATTCTACATGGGCAGATCTCCATGTTTGAGGATGAAAGGGCAGTTTGGAGAGGCATGCCCAGTCCTTGCATACCAAGATACCTGATATAGTCACGAGAACAAGGCACGACATGTGAAAACCTAAACCACAAACCAGTAAAAAGGGATCACTTTATCAAATAAAAAGTACACACAATTTACCGGGGAGTACACGATCAGCTGCTAAGTGAGATGCGCAGTCCAGCAGTGCAATACATGCTCCAAGAAGGGAGACATTCCGGGGCTGGAAGGTGCTCCCAGGATGGAGGTGGGCTCAGTTAGGCAGGGCACAGAGGGAGAAAGGCAGACAAGAAGAGACTCAGGGGGACAGAACACATAAGATGCTTTTCCAGGGAAAGAATTAGACTAGCCTGGCCAGATTTAAGTGTCGAAGGAGTTGAGCCTGGAGGCTGGACCACAGAGAGGCTGTGAAGGCTTTTGGGTGGGAGAGTCCTTCCTTCTTGGACCATGGAACTTGTCTCTGGCTCTTCTCTGCTTGGTTCAAACATTGTTTCTCACTTGGTTCAAATATCTTGCCTTCCTTGGTGGCCTCTCGGGCTGGAGGATAAGGTGGGGAGCCCCCAAGGACCCTCTAGCTGGGCATCTCTTCACCTGGCTTTCTGGGCCCACCGTTCCTCCCACGTCCCCAGTCCCTTTCCTCCCCGTATTACTCTCCTCCTGGCTGCTGTAACAAAGCACTGCAAACTAGATGGCTTAAGACAACAGAAATGGATCCTCTCAGAATGCTAGAGGCCAGAGTCAGAAATCTAGGTGTCAGCAGGGCCATCTGAGCCTCTGGGGAATCCTTCCTCCCATCTTCTTGGCTCCTGGTGGAGTTCCCAGCCTTGCAACTGCATCATGCCAGTCTCTGCCTCTGTCGTCACAGGGCATTCTCCCTGCGGAATCGATGTCTCAATTTCCCTGTTCTTGTAAGACATCGGTCACATTGGATCAGAGCCCACTCTAACAACTGCATCTTAACTTGAGGACATCTGCAAAAACCCTGTTTCCAAATAAGGTCACATTCACAGATATCAGGGGCTAGGACTTCAACAGATCTTTTTAGAGGACACATTTCAACCCACAACACGACCTTAGACCTTTTAGACGTGCTGCTTTACTCCTTGCTGGGGAGAGTGGAGGAGAGTGAAGCAGACATATGTTAACAACCCTCCTTCTCCCAAACGAACCCTAACTGGCTTTCTTTAGGATTCTTTAAATCATCAGAGTGAAGTTCCTGGGGGAAATATACCAAGGAACAGGCACTCCTCCAGCAAGTTCCACCTGCCACGAATTCCTACCCCCCAAACCAAACCCAAACATACCTTTCACTTCCACACCCTCTCCTCTTGTGGGCATCCTGCTCTCACCGGATTTGTGTTACCTGTTACAGAGAGTAGGTCATCATTCCAGCCTCTGGGACTGAGAAGAGACTCTGGGCCAGCCTTGGGTTCATCCTCACAACAACAGAAAGGAAATGATTGTTATCCCATTTCATGGATGAGGAAACTGAGGGCAGAGAGCTCACAAAGCAAGCCCAACGTCATGAGACTGGCAAGGGCAACCCAGGTCTGTGAATCTCTTTTCCAATGTGTTCTTCTGACAGTACCCACTTTTCCCCAGTTTTCCTTCCAGATGGTTCTTATGATTACATCCTTTTTCCCCTGGGACTTTTACATGCAGGAGGTGACAGACATCCTGGACTCAGAGCACCCCTCTCTCTTTTAAGAGCAGTCTATGGATTATGATTGTTGATTCTCCATTGGGAAGCCCGGTAATCATAATATTAAAAGCAGCTAACAACAGCTTGCTGACCTCAATCATATGCCTATCTGAAGTGCTTTAAGAAAATAATCAGCTTTATAGAGGTATAATTGACACATAAAAGGATAAGATATTTAAAGTACATATTGTGGTGGTTTGATATACATATTCATTGTGAAAGAGTTCCTGCCACCTAGTTAATTAACACGTCCATCACCTCACATATTTATCTTGTGGGTGAGTACACGGAAGTTCTACTCTCAGCAAATTTCAATGATACAACACATTGTTATCAACTACAGTCACTATGTTTACATTAGATCCATAGACCTATTTATCTCTGAGCTGAAAGTTTGTACTCTTTTACCAACATCCCAAGTGCCTTACACTTAATCCTAACAATTACTTTATGATGGGGGCACTATTGACCCCATTTTTCAGATGGAAACACTGAGGCTCCCATCTGAAGGGAGCACAGAGAGGTAAAGTAGCCTAAAGTCATGCAGCTAACTGATCATGGGGCTGGGCTTCTAATCCAGCTCTTCTGACTCCAGAGTCTACACTGAGAGGGGGCTGGGCAGGACATCCGGCATCAGGTGACCCTGGGATGATCAAAGGTACCACATCGGGGAGTGGCACCAGTTTCCTCACTCAAGCCAGCTGCATGGGTGCCCACTCAGTGAGGTCAGCACATCACAGGCTCTCACTGTTCCTGGCGTCAGGCTGGCATGCAGAGGCCTCCGGTGTTGCCTTCCATAATGGTCACCTGATCTCCGCGCTGGTGGGCAAACAGCTTGAGATGTTTATTCCCTGCAGACCAACTGGCCTGACAGCCCTGGTGATAAGGGAAGACAGAGCAGGCGACTGGGGGGAAGGGCTTGATAAAGGAATCCCCTGCCTCTAAGAAGTGCTGTTTGGCTTGGCTGGGGCCCCGAGTCACACTAGCAGCCTCTGAATGACAGTGACATTCCCCAGGGATTAAGCTTGCAGTGTAGAAGCTGGGTCTCCACGGGGGGTGCGGAGCCCCATGGAACTTAAATCACGCAATTAGCCACCAGCTAACGTTTCTCCCACATTCGCTTCATACCTCCGTCACTTCCCATCCCCCCTCCAAGAAAATTCAGCTGCAACTTGTTTTATGACACCCCTTATTGTACCCTGCTGCTTTGCTTTCTCTTGGTAATAGCAAAAGAGATGAAGCCATTCTCTCCTTCAAAACAAAGCTCAAAATTTTTCTTTTCCTGGAAGCCAGACCCAGGTAACTCTGCCCTATAATACCATGAGCCCCCTAGGATTCTAACTCAATCCTCTGTTGGTTTGTGGCCAGGTCCTGAGCAAGTGCTGGAACAGCAGAGCTCAAGTCACCTGGGCTTGGAGTTGTGATGCTTTTAGAGGAGGCAAAGATGTTGATTTCACCCCTGGTTTGGGATGACTGCTTTTCTGTTCAGGAACATTGGATACACCTAGAGGTCCAGAACTCAGATTTTCTGACTCCCAGTCAACTGTTCCTTTGATTATAATACAAGACTTGCACGGCTCATCAGAGGACAAGGAGCCTGGCTGGTAAATCCACCACCAGAGAGACAGTGGCTAAGCCTTACCCGGCAGCCAATGAGGGACATTCTGCATGAGTTGTTAGGCAGAAAAGAACCATATGGGTCATGTCCTCACTTTTCCTCAGCTAGAGTTCCCTGACTGTCGCCTTCACATTCAAATGTGCATCCAGTTCCATGAGTAACCATATTATTTTTAAACAGCATCCTTCAGCCGCTGCCTCTCTGGCATTTTCAGAGAGGTGATCCTTTCCAAAGCTAGCACAGGATTTTATTTTATGATTGTTTTAAGACACATGCAGGGATTCCATGAAGTTTAAGTAAAAGATTAGGGTGTAGCTCTGAAAGAGGAGCCAGCAAACAGATAAAGCTGACCTCAGGGGGGATGGAAAAAAGAAGCCAGGTTTGGTGGAGAGATGGGAAACCAAAGCATGAGGTACTGGAGATAGCAGAGAGGTCAAACCAGCCATCATTTAGCAGAGGAATATCTGGTCTTAAAAGCCCCATTATACCAAGAAACATCATTGCCACCATGTTGGAATAGTTAAAAGCCCTGTTCTAGGAGGAATGGAGACTGGCATTAGATGTGCAGTTCTTCCACAAAGTAGCTGTCAAGTGGCTGAACTTCTTTGAGTCTTGGTTTTCTTATCTGTAAAATGGGCATAAACACAGCCAACTAACAAGGAAGTTGTGAGGATTAAATGAGAAACATTATGTGCTCAAGACAGCTTGACATAGAGTAATACTAAAGAAATGATAACTGTTTATTAACACCCAGATAACAGTTAATATGTTATAGCTAATGTTGATAGGTTGCTTATATGATTATCAAACTGATAACAGACTGTATCAAAATGACTGTTGGGAATTAATGAATTAATTATCCAGTTGTCTCTACTGGGGTTGTTAGGATAACAAAAGACTACTCTGGACAATACATGGTCCAAGGCATTTCTCCTTCAATCTTCCAGATGATGTTTTGCTTAAAAAAATATCCTATTTGTGTGCTAAGTGCTGTTAAGAAAGACTAGTTGAAGAGGGAAAGAACGGCTTTGTTGTTAGTGATCAGTAATAAAAAACAATACGTTTATAGTAAAAAATTTCAAACGGTACATATACTTCAATAAAATTTTATTTCAAATATTCAAATGTAAGAGAGTTCCTGCCCTATCCCAACTTCCAGAAGTAATTACTGTTAGTAGTTACTTGCATACTTTTCTAGAAGTGTTTTATACTCTTTGGTTTTATACAGATTTAATTATACTGCACTACTGCTGAGGAACTTGCATTTTCTCCTTAGTGATACATCTTGGAAATTTGGAGAAGGAAATGGCAACCCACTCCAGTGTTCTTGCCTGGAGAATCCCAGGGACGGGGGAGCCTGGTGGCTGCCGTCTATGGGGTCGCACAGAGTCGGACACGACTGAAGTGACTTAGCATAGCATAGCGTAGTGCATACAGACCTAGCCTGTGTTTTTTCAGGGCTGCATTGTATTCCTTTCCAGGCAGGGACCATCCATTATGTAACCAGGCCCCCTTTGGCACCCCACTCCAGTATTCTTGCCTGGAAAATCCCACGGATGGAGGAGCCTGGTAGGCTGCAGCCCATGGGGTTGTGAAGAGTAGGACATGACTGAGCAACTTCACTTTCACTTTTCACTTTCATGCATTGGAGAAGGAAATGGCAACCCACTCCAGTGTTCTTGCCTGGAGAATCCCAGGGACGAGGGAGCCTGATGGGCTGCCGTCTACGGGGTCGCACAGAGTCGGACACGACTGAAGGGACTTAGCAGTAGCAGTAGCAGTGATTGTTTCTGGTTTTTGCTGTTACAAACAATGCCACAATCAACTTCCTTGCACATGGAACTTTGGTTGTTGCTATAAATAAACCTACCTATAGGATAAATTCCTAGAAGGATAACTACTGAGTCAGTTTCCTTTGTTGTAATTGTAACAGACAGTGCCAACTCACTTCCAAAGAGGCTGTAGCAACTGACACTTTCATCCACAGTATATGAGAATATTTGCAGTCCTGTATTTTTACCAGCTCTATTTATTATCAAACTTTACAACCTAAGTAAACTGGTTTTTTTTTAATAGTAATTACACATAGGGAAAAACAATACATATGAAACGATCTCATCTGTGGAGCTGAATGCTCACAATCACCTTGAACAGAGGACAGCGAGTTGCAGGGAGTCAGACCAGGGAATGAACTTCAACTCCACTATGTATTATCCTTGTGACCTTGGAAAGATTCATCAAGCTTCTCTGTCTGCAAACTGGTGATAATTAGAGAAATTAGGCATGAGAAAGCTCCTAGAACCACTGTCTGGAACCTAGTAAACATTTATTAACATTACAGAACAAACCAGTGTGCCAGAATCCCTGGCAAGTTTGAGAATGACAGAGACCTGGTTTCTAGTTTTTGTTCCTTTCTACTATCCCCTGCTAGGCTGCTTAATTTCTTTAAATTTTCTTGCTTATGTCAATTTGGACCTTGCCTGATAATTTACTGATTAGATAAATATGAGTGGCAGAGTTGAATCACAATGCAGGGGGTATTTTACATTCACTAGAAGATGCAGGCAGTTATCACAGCAAAAGACTAGGTGGCTTCTCGGGTCTCTGTGTGCCACTGAAGCAGTGGGTGAGGTTTGGGGTCCGATCGGTCTAACTGCAGTTCTGCTTCTGCAGCTTAAAAGGCAGGTGACCTGAGGCAAATTCTTTTAGTCCTCTAGCCTCACTTTCAATTATAAAACATGGGTCAGTAACATGGAAACTTACATTACTATATGTAAAATAGATAGCCAACGGGAATTTGCTGTATGGCTCAGGGAACTCTGACAGAGGCTCCTTATCAACCTAGAGGGGTGGGATGGTGAGGGAGATGGGAGGGAGGTTCAAAAGGAAGGGGATATATGTATATCTATGGCTGATTCATGTTGAGATTTGACAGAAAACAGCAAAGTTCTGTAAAGCAGTTATCCTTCAATTAAAAAACAAATAAAAACATGGGCAGCTACCTCATGGGATTATTATGAATATGAAGTAAGTAATAATCTATGAAAGCATTTAACAGCTGACTCCCATGTAGTCATGTATGGATGTGAGAGCTGGACCATAAAGAAGACTGAGGGCCAAAGAACTGATGCTCTTAAACTGTGGTGTTGGAGAAGACTTTTGAGAGTCCTTTGGACAGCAAAGAGATCAAACTGTTGCAGGACAATCCCAAAGGAAATCAACCCTGAATATTCACTGGAAGGACTGATGCTGAAGCTCCAGTACTTTGGCCACCTGATGGAAAGAGCCAACTCATCGGAAAGTTGACAGAGGATGAGATGGTTGGATGGCATCACCGACTCAACGGACTTGAGTTTGAGGAAGCTCCGGGAGATGGTGAAGGACAAGGAAGCCTGTTGTGCTGCAGTCCATGGAGTCACAAAGAGTCAGACACGACTGAGCGACTGAACAACAACAATAACCTATGAAATGTTCAATATATTCATAGACAGCAAAAGCCTCACTGACCTCAGTTTCCTGGTATGTCAGCAGGGACAGAGCGCTTCTGCAGAGTGGAACAGAGATGTTACCAACCCCTCCCCTTTTCCCATTTGTCAAGTCAGGTGACCCCTACAGCCTTTCCCTCAGGTCAGTAACCGCAAGCACATCCCGGTGTGGTGGGGGTGGTGAGGACGCAGGGCAGACAAAGGCAAACCTACTAAAGGATTCCTGAACGGCTGCAACCCCATCCCGGGAGCTTTCTCATTTTTTCCTGGAAAGGAGTGAAATGACATTACGTTAATAAATATTTTTCACTGGACTTGCTTAATACGCTGAACACCTGACTTGCAAAATGGAAAGTCTCGTTTGTTGTTATCCTGGACAATATTTTGAGGGGATCTGAGGTAGGACCAGAACTAGCTTTAGGTTTTTGCTGCAGTGCTTCCCTCTCCCTTCACATCTGCTTCAAGTTTCAGTTCTTACGTAACACATACATTGCAAATATTCAGCTACACTCACAGAAATGGCGCTTCTTAAAAACACCTTGTGTATTATTAATTTTCTCCATTTGGGGGGAAATTTTCAACTTACAGAAAGGATGGAAGAAAAGTCTAATAAATACCCTATATGTATCCACTGTTATTTTGTCACAAAAGCTAATACCTTATTTTTGAGATACAGAGAGCTGCATTTGTATAATATGAATTTCCTCTCCTCCCTCTCTCCCTTCCTTTTATCCTTTCTCCCTTCTTCCCTCCCTCCTTTCTTTCCTTCCTTTATGTTTCTGCCAGGAAAAACGTTATGAGGATGGATTAAGCTATATCAATATTATGATTTCCAGGCACTCGGCTTCCTAGAGTTTGAGATCTATTGTTCTACTCGGTTGTAAGGTTGGAAGATAAAGAATCACTTTTGTGATAACTTGCCATATCTCTTGTACCAATTATGCATCAATTATGCAGGATACATTATCTCTAATCCTAACAGTGACTCTGCAAGTCAGGGTCTCATCACTGCCAGTTTACATATTTGGTAACTGACGCTCAGAGAGACTGAGTCAGTCAACCTCTCTGGTAAAAAGTGATCTGTCTTTTTTTGACTACAAAGCTTTCTTTCACAAAGGTTTTGCCGGATTCTCAGAGGGATAGTTTAATACAAGCATATGGAAAGTTTTCCTTTCTGGGAGAGTTGCAATGTTAATTTCAGATCATTTCCCTCAACCAAGGAGGTGGGGTGGGGGGTGGCAGTGGAAGGTGGAGTTTTATGAAAACCATGGTCAGTACTTCAGTGATAGAAACTGAAAATGATGAACTAACTACTCTTAGAGCCCAAGAGGACTCTGGGACAGCCTTTTCCTAGCCATATATAGTTGAACAAATAAATCACCCTGACTTGCCCCATTGGCGAAATGAATAAACAATTGGTTCGTCTTTACCTGGGCTTTCTGGTGAGATTCAAATTTGAGAATTATGATTACTCTTACGAATACAAGGCATTGGGTGTATCATTTTATCTGTAAGGGGAAGAAGGGAGAGAGTGAGAGAAAAGAAGGAAGCCAGAGAGTAGACAGGACCCTGTGTGTACAGGAGAGAGGGACGTGGGGGAGGATCTAGGTAGGATGACAGCAAAAGGGAGGCTAAACTTCTTGAAACTGGCAGGAAAGTTGACAGAAACTCACAGTCTAGGGAGAGAAGAAATAATCTTTCAGGGGATTCAATAGTTGCTGGTCCCCGGAGAATTCATCTTCAGAATTCTGCGGGAGGAAGATGGGTTGGCTTGAGACCCCCAGGAAGCTTCGTTCCAGGCCCTGGGGCACCCTGGCGCGCGCTCTGGCTTCCAAGGCACCCAAGGGACGCCTTTCCTCGTTTCTCGGGGCGCCTGTGTCAGGATTTAGAAAGTTATGTGTCCGCCAGACGGTAAGGATCTCCAGGGTAACCACTGTCCGAGATCTTTGCCCAGCTTCTGGACGTTTCCGCGGCACCAGGTGCGTCCCCAGATCTCTGCCGGTGCTCTAGGACATTACGCTGCACCTCGTGGGGTGACTCCTCAGCGCAGGACGCCCGCGTCCACCGCCGTGAACCGCCGTGTGCAGGTGAGCTGGCGCACGGTGGCTCCCGGGCAACCAGCAGAGCTTCAGAGGCGGTGATCCTGGGGAGAGCCATGGTAGCGAACTCCTCTTCATCCTTTACTTTCCTACTGAGATTTGGCCAATAAATAACAAGAATAAAACATACACGTTGTTTTGTCTTTGAGCTCGCGGAACAGCGGCAGGTCTTGTAGAAAAGTGGGGAAATAAATGAAGAGAAATCACGGCGGCCCCACAGGCTGCCTCTGGGGATTGCCAATTTGGAGAGCCCTCGGGTCCGGTCATCTTAGACCTAGGGTTACCAGTCGCATCGACCTGAGGGAGTTGTGGGCTTTCCCCCCCGCGGGTTCGGGCCCCTCAGCCACGAGTGGCGCTGGCTGGGCACCAATCGCGGGAAGGTGCCAAGGCCCGCGCACCTCGCGCTGGCGATGCGCGCAGACGCCCGGGGCGCACTCGGTCCGCCCCGCTTGGCAGGAGCGCGCGAGGCCGCGCGCGTCGTCCCCGGGGACAGTCCGGAGGCCGCCGGCTAGCGGGAGAGGCGAGAGCTCGGCGTCCGGCGGCGGGTTGCCGTGTGTCTCGCCGCCTTACGCGGTGGAGCTGAGCTGCCGAGAGCCGACCCGGGGACCCTGAAGGCGCGCGGGTGGCGGGTGGAGAACGCAGCGCCCAGGAGCTACGGGCAGAGATCCCCTGACCACCCGGGCGCCGAACGTCTCCCGCTGGCTGGGAGACGCCCCCTGGCCCCCACCTCTGAGTGGCCCGGCTGGGCGAGCGGGACCCGCGGGAGGAGGCGGAGGCGGCGCCGCCGGGACTGCCTCCTCTCCGCCCATCGCGTCTCCTCCCCGCGCTACCGGGAAGGACAAGGGGACTGGGCACGGGGACCCCGGCCAGTGAGCGCCCGTGCCCCGGGGCCGCCCCTCGCGCGCGCTCTCCCGCCGCGAGCCCGGGCCGGTCTCGCCTCACATGGTGCTGGCCGCAGCCATGAGCCAGGACGCCGAGCCCAGCGGCCCCGAGCAACCGGACAGAGATGCCCGCAGCGTGCCCGGTGCCCCGGCGCCCCCGGCGCCCCCAGGCCCGCGAGGGATGCAGCCGCCGCCGCCGCCGCCTCCGCCCCAAGCCAGCCTGCCCCAGATCATCCAAAAGTAAGAGGAGGGAAGGGGGAGCGGGGACCTGGATGCGCTTGGGGGACGCGCCCTGGGCGCCCCCTTCTGTGGCTTCCTCTCTACGGACCCGGCTAAACTTCGCTCGGCCGCCTCGCGTTTGAAGTTTTCTTGCCCTCCCTCTCGGCAGGGTTGGTGTCATTCCGGCTGTTCGTCAGCTTGGGGAGAGGAAAACCAAGCTATTTGGGGAAAATAATTTTGTTCTTTCTCATCCCCTTTCTTTTCTCTACTGGATATTTTAAACTCAATTAGCTCAATTCCGGGGGAATGGCCTAGAGACGATATTTCATCTTTCCAGCCTCAGGAGGCCGGTGAAATGTATGGAGAGTCGCGCGCGAGTATGTGCGCGCGCGTGCGGGAGGGCGCGTCAGTAAGACGCCCGCCCGAAGAAACCACCTTAAATGGTGACCCTGATACTGGGTACAAAGGGTACCGACGGTTTGTGGACAACATAGTTTGCTTTGCCCCGCAAGAAGTGTTAACACTTTCCAAGAAGGCCCTTGCGAAGAGTTCTTAGCAGCGGAACCGTTTTCCATTAATGTTACCATCTCGTGGTTCGGCGGAACCGTGCGGCTTGGGTCGCGAATATTCCGGGCCGGACGTCCCAATGCGTGAGTAGGTTGGGGATGGCCAGTGTGCTCTCAGAAGCTCTATTCAACCCATCTGGGGGAGATAAAAGTAAAATGGTGAGGTTCCGTTCATTCTTTCCAGATTTTGTTGGACAGTTTAAGGCCTAGAATGTTGGTTTGTTGAAAGGATCTTTATTTCCCTAAAAATTTTCCTCAGTCTGTAGTGAAGTCCTCAAAACTAGGGTAAGAAGTGTTGGAAAGCCTGGACGATGAGTGCTTTGGTGAAGCTGGAGAAAGTAAGAGAAATAAACACAAGTTCAGCAAAATCAGTCCTATGGAACGAAGCGGAGGTTTTCCAGCGCTGTTGTGTTGATGCTTTGAGTTATTAAGCTTATTAAAATGTAGTAAGAGAAATAACCGGTAATGGGGCGTAAATGGAAGTAAATATTGTTTTTAAGACTAACATGTCATTGAAGAATAGTGAAAATTTATGTTTGACATCAAAGAACATTGGTATCCTGTTGCAGAACAAAATGGTTCCCCCCCTCTTTTTCTTTTGACTGGTAGAACATTAAAAGCTCCATTTATGACAACTTTTGGCTTTAGTTTGATTTTATAAAACTTTTCAACTACCTATAAGTAGCTAATTATTTGAAACTGAAAATATTTTATATTGTTATTCTGTTCCCTTTGTTTTGCAAGTCATTTCAGCTAAGATTTACTAAGTATGATGGACAGTTTAAGTACATCATTATTTAAAATTTCTCTTTAGTCCTTAATATAAAGTAACACAGAAAAGATGTTTAAAACCTAAAGTTTATTTAGTAAAAGAGGAAAAAGCCCTAATTGACTGATTATTAATTGGGAAACATCTAATGTGCTTCTTATCAGTGTCTCCTGGCTTGAAATTAGGCTGCAGGTTAAGTTTACTGAACTTGTTTTGGTATTGTAATCACCCTACATTTTCCAGTCACTTACTTTTAATTAGGAAAAAGCCAAGAATTTTATGTTCACAGAAAAATCTTTGTAAATGGGTGTCTGACTATGAAATATTGCCCGGTTGAAAATAAAGGCTATTTTTGTGGGAGATGAATCATTTCAAGTGTATATCAATTACCTCATGTAATAAAAAATTAACCTTGTAAATTCACCCCAGTTTTGAAAATTCCACCTCTGGAATATTTTACTTTAATTGATGAGCCTGAGCTGTTCAAAGATGGCCCCTTCTGCTAGTAGTTGCAGGATGGAGACCTCAGGAACTACCTGATGGCTTTTCCTTGTTTTGCACTGGTGACGGATCAGTCTTCAGGCGCCAAGTCCAAGGCTGGTGAATGTGCGCATGGGATTTGATGTTTGTGCGCTTATGTTTCAGAGTCTTTCTTTTTATAAGGATGACTTGGGTTTTGTGCTCGCCTGATCACCCACTGTGATTCTGCTGGAAGCAGGCATAACATGACAAATGATTTGCAGGTCCATCTTTAATGCGCTGAAACTTGAGCAGGTTATTTTGAAACTGCGTTTGCATAATTTAATCTGAGCAACCATTTTTATGTAGTTATGAGGTGCTGTTTGCATCAGCCATCTTTGAGAAAATGTGGCGGGGAGAGATTGCCCTCAGCGGCAAAAAGAGTTGTCCGCCTCTTGATTTGAGAATTTTGTGAAGCTAGAGCTTTGGTTGTAATTCTCTAGAGGATGGCATGTTAAATGCATTGTATTGAGGAAACGTGTTTTTTCTAGTTATTTAAATGAGGTTATTATGTAATTTGTAAGAGGAGCTTTGATTGCTTTCAAAATGATGAAGATATCAATCTTCATGTTGCATAGCGTTTAAGGATTACAATAATTTTTTCACTTAAATTCTGTGTTTACTGATCTTCTTTAATAACGTTTTCATTTGGGGTGACATCAAGGATTTTGGTAAAGTAACAGTCATGAACATGATACATACTGAATCCTATTCACCTACGTTACATTTGGTCTCAAGAGAATGAGGTGTGACAATGAATAATGTGATTGACTTTGGGGTTTATTTTATAGAATCCAGTCTCTGTATTTATGAAGACTGCATCAGAAGTTAACTACCCTGGAGGTCTTTCGTCCTGTTCAGGTGTATTTAGTTTTTTCATTGTTGTATTGTTAGCTTCAGTCAAGCATGGTGCATGACCTCTCCACCCTGGTTAACCCCTGACCTCAGGCTAGTATTTGCCTTACCTATGAAGATTATCAGCCATGTTTAGACGCATATAACTAACGTCTTATAAGATATGTGTTTTAAACATGCATTCTTTAAGCTGGCCAGTGTGGAGATATTACTGAATAAAATCTGAAGCATTATGTAAGCCATTTGGGCAAAGGAATTATAAATAACACCTTAAGAGATTTGGAATAAGTTTAGGAAATCAGAATAATTTGAGAGCTTAAAAAATATATATTATCTTCCTATGAACAGAAAAAGAACAACATTGATATGTGTCAGTGAATGTTTTACAAGGATTTATCTCCTCAAATATTCACAATATTTTATTTTCAAAAGTATTTTATTTTTTAATTTTGTGCTTTATAACCAAACCTAATTCTTGATTTATAAGAAGTTATTTATTAATCCTGATGAACATCAGAAATTACAATTTTAGGTTGTAAGTTTTAAAACTCTTCAGAATGAAAGCAGTCATTGGTTCTGTGTGCAGTGTGGAAGTCAGTTGTCAGATGCAGTTAGAAAGTATGATACTAATCATGGTGAAAATTAACCAAGCAAGCATATACATCTACGAGATGAGCACTCAGGTGATTTTCCTAAATTATTTGATTTGCAGTGAAATACTCCTGACTAATGCTTGATGTCAGGTTGCATCTTTAATTTGTATATTGATGACTTATTTTTTTCCTTTCCAGATTATTTTGGTATGAAGTAAATAAAAATCAATTATGAAAAGGAAAAAGTTTTGATTTAGCATTTGATAGTGTCACCTGCGTGTATTGTGATTTATGAAGATATAAATCCAGTTTTGATTGCTTTTTCAGTCTTCTGCCTAGAGTTAAGATGCTGGCCGGCTGTGTCTTCAGTGCACAGTGCTCCCCGGATCAGTCTAGGGAATATTATAAGTAGTCACTCTGATTGCAGATAATTTTACAGATGTCTTGTATTTGGAAGGATCTCCATGTAACTCGTATGGTGACACTCAGACAAGTTGTGTGTGATGTCCACCCACTTTAATGGGCATGTTGACAATTACTTCCAGAATCTGAGAGAAAATAAGAGTTTGCCAAAAAGGGACATTATCTCAACTCATACTTGGTCCTGTTCTGGAAAGAGGTTGGAATTTCTAACATCTGTGCCACTTTCTAACATCAGTTTGGGTCCATTTTTAGAGGAAACAGGGATACACTTGTAGAAGGAATTTTGAAAATTTTAAACACCATCTTAAACTGCACATAAGACAAGCATTCAGCAGGAGAAAACATCTGAGAGGATTAAGCATTTACCCAAAACAGGGAGGGTTCTTGACATTCTGAAAAGTTTCTTTGCTTCACTAAAAAGCCTATTAAGGGTTGTTTTTTAAAAAAGAAATTTTGCTTGAGGGTTTGTTTTGATAAGTACTTTTAGATAGTAAGTGTAGCCATCCAGTGTTTTCTCAAATTGCCAGAGATCAGTTTTATGAAATGTGGTACATTATTCCCATTAGTCACACTAAATGACTGTACATATGGTGTACACAGAGCTTTTCTAATGCCAATGCTGCACGGGAAGAAAAAGAAGACAAATTTTATCACCTATTTTATTCTTCTGTCCACTTATTCTCTTGCTACTGCTTTAGCAGTTCATCAAATTAATAATTTAAAAAACCGTATCTGTCAGTTGGAATGTGGACTTGGATCTGTTAAGTTCTTTTTGCCTATGCATAAAGTCACCAGGGGGGAAAAAAACCCCACCAGGATCGACTCACAGTGAAATGATCCCCCATTATCCAGTTTCTCTCTCTGCTTTATTTTTCTTGTGGCTGTAGGTTCTTGACTCCAGTTGAACAAATATTTCTTCCTTGACCACAACAGCTAATCCTCAAATAAACACACCAGTATAGCTCAGTTCACATCTCTGATAAACAAGAATCTACAAAATGTTAGGAACTGAGATCTAACCAAGGGATAGAATTAAAACAGATCAAACTAAACTTGAAAAACTAGAATGGAAGAAGTTTGAGACAGTGGAATTAAAACTCCAAAGGCAAATTCGTCCTCCTTGGTCCCTCTGTCAGGCAAAAGCTTAAAGGGGTCTCCTGTGCCACGAAATTCCGCTTAATCTGATTTTTTATTTCCTGACACAGTAATTACCTTGTTTGGGATGGTGTAGCCGATACGATTTTGTGTATTTTAACAAGGAAAGTCGCTGTGAATCCACAGCTGGTGTGAGTGACTGATGGCTGTGTTTAGAATAGTGCATTGAAAAGTTTTGCAGAAAGTAAAGTGATCCGTATTCCAAAATCAGGCAAAAGACGGTAATTAGCAGCTTGTAGAAAGGAGCACATGGCAATTCCCTTTCTGGTTAATGAACCTGACTGGATCTTGCTGATGTGTGTGTTCTGGAAGCTTCATGTTGCCTCTTCCCACTAGTGAGAAGACTGGGAAATCCTGACTTTAATTAAGTAGGCACATTTTTAATCAGGAATGTGAATTTGGTTTCCAACAACCACCAAGGGGATATTGGCAGTGGGCTGATATTTTGCCTGGCGCAATGGGTGGTCACTGTTAATTCCACCCAACTAAGGTTTCAGTCTTCGACATTTTCAAGACAGCAAGTTGGGGGTATTTTGGATTTAAGGCGTATATCCATCTAATAGGATAAAGTCTTTACAGTGGCAGAAGTTACAGACAAGTTAATTGAGCCTCTCTTTTACTACAATTCCTGCTGGGTTTTATAAGATAAATAAGTCCCCTGATAGTTTACAAGGAAACTTTTCCAGCTCGCTGACAGCAGCTCTGTCAGGGGGATGGTCCATATTGATGGGAATGTACTTTATGAGCAAAACAGGAGCTGTGAAGCAAGTTGAATGAGGATGTGTTAATAACTTGCAGCTCAATTTGCCAAATAATTCTTTCCATGTGTTCAAAAGCAAAAGGCTGGAGGTCATGCCTGCATTTGGGGGTGGTTGTCACCCCATGAAGATAGTTTTCACGCCACTTTTCCCTTCTTTAATGTGGGTATTTGCTTCAAGGATGCACCAGAGCTATTTGCTGCTCTTTCTTTGCACCTGCTTTCTCTGGATCACAGTGATGACCCACCAGTTCTCAGTTGCCACTTCCACTCCGATCTAAACCTGGAAACCTCCATTCACGGCTGTCTAAACATCCTGAGTACTTTTCATTGGTGCAGCTTGTCTGCAGACTGTCTTCCAGATGTGTTTTTGGTTCTTATTAGACCCACCCTTAAGCCTGACCTCCAGTGCTATGATGCTGAAGGAGAAGACAAGGTAATATATATTTTAAGGACGTATTCATTTCACAGAGTTACTTCTTTGGCTCTATTTTGAATTCATTACTGAATTGAATGACAGGTAGGATCTTTCTGGTGTTGTCAAATGTAAAATGAGTATCTTTGTATTAAATTAATAGTTGGGTTTCTGACAAAGAGGGTCAGAGAGGAAAAGGAAACCCTGGATTGGGAGCGGGTAACCTGGACACATCAATTAATCTTCCTAATCCTGCTTCTCCAGGGTTTGGAAATGATCAATGTCAGTTCCTTCCAAGAATAAAATTATGTGAATCCCCAGGAATATTGCTGAGTGCTTATCACTGTAGGAGGCCTCTCCTTGCCTTCACATGTGATGGAGAATCAGTTACATTTTAATCAAGGGCTCAGGTACATGTTTGTGAGACTGATTACTCACGGAAACAGCAGTAGCCACAAAAAGAGAATTAAAAGTGTTCTTCAGCACTTGCAAAGTGCTGGATCAATGACATTTGGATCAATGACATAATTTTAAAACAGGTGGATTCTAATGTCAGTGAAAAGGAGGGCATTTCATACTGTTTCCTAATTATTACCAACTTAAAAAAAATAAAAACAAATACTTTGGAATGTTCATTATTTTGGAATGTTAAAGTGAATGCTTGAGTTTGTAGAAAGAGTATGGTTCTTAATTTGGGAAACAGATCTAGTAATTTTCATGTGTCTAAATTAGATTGTATTGAATATAGGCAGGTGGGAGTGTGTTTGGTGGCGTTATTATTTTTAAAGGCAGAAAACATAAGCATAGGCCGACAGACATTTGGAGGAGCCTGCTGGCTGCCCAGGCTAGGACTAGATGCTGCCTGCTGTACTCATTTGCCGCAGCCTGGGCCGCAGACTCGCCCAGAACTCTGCGCCGACAAACACTTTGCAAAGAGATCACAGTTATCCAGAAGCTGGGCCTCAGGTTTCTGAGTGCCTCCTTGAAATCAAAGAGATCAAACGTTGCTTCCAGAGCATTCTAAAGCCCAGGTCTCCTCAGGGCCCTGCATGCTCCTGGGCTGGCAGGCTCACTGTAGTCTGGAGTTACGGGAGAGCCTTTATTTAATACTTGAAAAGAGATTTTTTTTTTAAACTTTTATGAAAAGGGAGAGGGGTAGTGTGATTAAATCTTGATTTAGATACTTTGTTATTTACATAATGAGGATGAACTTGAGGATATTTATTGCAGCATTGTCTAGAAGGACAAAAAATTACAAACCACCCAGATGTTTCTCATTGAGAAAATAAATCACGTGCTTGTATAATAGCATGTACCATTCATCCATTAGAATGATGCCTTTATTCTATATTTGTTAATATGGAATGTAAACCATATAATATTGTTAACTAAAAGAATTACAAACAGCACATATATTGGGATCTTATGTTTTTTAAAAAACCTTTATGAGCATGTGCTGGTTCCTCAAGCCTGAAAAACCATCTAAAGAACAAATAAAAGATATTAATAGTGGTTTTAACTCTAGGTGGTGCAATTAGAGTGGTTTGTCTTTCTTTTTTCCCTTTTTATAGTTTTTTTTTTTTTTTTTCCAGTGAGCATGTATTAATTTTCTAATCAGAGAGGAAACACTTATTTCCATTAAAAAAAAGAAGGAATAGACTTTTCACATTGGCATTGCATGTTGTCTGTAAGACTGAATGAGCCATTCGCATCTTAAATTTTAGATCTGGAAGGCATCTGAGAGCTGCTTTAGCCCAGCCGCCCTGTTTTTCAGGGTAAGGCAAGTGAGCATCAGAGAAGTCAAGAGAATTGTTTGAAGTCATACAGCAAGTGGGGGTCAGGCTAGCATAAGAATCCTCATAATTCTGTCTGTCGTGTTTTCTGTTATTTGCCCTTTTCTCCTGCCTGGAAATGAGCGAGAAGGAAATGGAGAGCATTCCTTTTTATCTGCCAGCTCTAGTCGACCTCTGAAAGAGAATTTTGAAAATTATCTCTGGGTGTGTTATCTCCTCCCATCTCTCCCCACAAAGATCTTTCTGTTTTCTTTTTTAAAAAATTATTTATCTATTTTTGGCTGCACTGGCTCTTCATTGCTTTGCCGGGGCTGTCTCTAGTTGTGGCAAGCAGAGGTTACTCTGTTGCTGTGCTAGGGCTTCTCATTGCGCTGGCATTTCTTGTGCCAGGCTCTAGGCACACCGGCTTCAGTAGTTACAGCATGAGGGCTCAGTAGTTGTGGCTTGAGGGCTGTAGAGTGTGGGCTCAGTACTTCCCACAAAGATCTTTCTACGTGTAGGGGTAGACTGGGTCTCTCTAGGGCATCTCACACTCTGTTCCATATTTCCAAACAGAAGCAGTGTCACGTATTTTTCTTTAGCACCTGGAAGTAAATTGCATAGCCATGATGCTGTTGTCGCATCTAAGATGGTTAGTCTTACTTAAATGATTTCTCCAATAAACACTTAATTTTTAACTTTTTCCAGTTGTCAGAAAAATGTCTCATATAGCAATTCTTAAACCCCTCTGGTTCAGATTCAAGTACATTGTTTATGGTATCTCTTTGAATTTAGCACCTGCTAAACTTTGAATTTAGTACCTGCTCTTTTCTGCTCTTCGTGACCAGAGTCCCCACTACAGAATGAACCATGAACTGAGGACTTCCCTGGTAGTCCAGTGGTTAAGACTCTGTCTTCCAGTGCAGGAGGCAGGGGTTCAATCCCTGGTTGGGGAATTAAGGTTCCATATGCAGTGGGGTATAGTCAAATTCTTTTTAAAAAATAAATATGTAAAAAAATAAGAAGGAACCATGATCAGGATGTATTTGTTGTTTCCTCATGGCCAGATTCAGGTTAAGCATTTTGGCAAGGGTATGCATTCAACAGGTGATATATGTTCCACTAAGTTTGATCCCTTGGTTAACATGGTCACTGCCAGATCTCTCTATCTAATCTGTCTATGATTAGGTTGTCTTTGGAAGTGATCCTTTGAGACCCTCTGAATACCCTGTTTCCCAACAAACTTTCGTCTAGTGATTTTATCTTTTAACTTGACCACCTTAAACAAACAAACAAGCAAAAAAAAAAACCCTTCTCAATGAAATTCCTGGAACTGGAAACTTAACTAAATATCACTTTAGAATAGGTAATTTGGATAAATAGATTAAATCAGACAGCCTTGCAAATATGTTTGCATTGTTATCTGGAGCCTCTGGATTTTTCTAGTCTTGACCTGATAAGAAAGGACTTAATTGATGGGCCTGCCGCTTTCCATGTAACCCCTCCAGAGACATTCTGTCCTGAGCTGCAGTACTTTTTAATGTCCATACAAAGTGAATGTAAACCCCTTTTAATGTTGAAGCAGTGAGTGGGCGATAATGTCATTTTTGCTAGCTGGCACAATTTGGGGGGCATCCTCAAAGCTCAGTTGACTCTTTGCAGAAACCTTTAATCTCCTTTTTCAAAATCACTATATGAAGCCGACTTTAAAAATGACTGATGACTTGCCCTGGGGCCTAAACTGGATGAGTCTTGGAGTTGGTCTGTGCCTACCAATTTGTTCATGCTTTTTAGATTTAAGTTACACAACTATTTTTGTCTCTTCTCGATTGGTACTCTTATTTTCATGCACAAAATATGTATGGGTGGGGAAAGTGGTGTGGAGTAGTGAAAAGAATCAGGAATAAGCATGCTCTGTGTTCTGGATTCAGCTTTGCCACCACTAGCGCTGAGCCTCAGTGTTCTCATCTGTAAAAGGGAATAGTAATAATTACGTGAATAACACTGAACATTCATTGAGTGATTCCTGTGAGTCAGCCAATAGTCTCAGCACTTTATATATGTTTAATATCCAACAATAATCCTGTGAAGTTAATGCCCCTATTCACCCCATTTTACAGATGAAGAAATCAAGTCACAAACTTCAAAGGGCTCAACAAAGCTAAAGGAAAATAGTATTTATGAAAGAACTGGTGGTGTGGGGCTGGGATGGGAGAATGTTATATAAATTCAAGTGATCATGTCATCTGTATGTAAATATCTGCATCCTCAGAATAATTATTTAAAAACCCATTATTTACAAAGAAAATATTATTATGGAAAGATTACGGAAATAAATTTGAAACTCTGCCAAATTTAATTTGAGACAAACTAAGCAGTCTGATCAGAAACCTCTTTTTCCATTTCTGGTGGCTTTAAGTATTACTTTTGGTTTAAAGTGAAATCCATATCCCAATTTAAATTCCACGAGCAAATCTGACTCTGGCATTTGATTCACTGTCTTATTCTGTCGTTATGCATGTTAGGCAAGATCTGAACTGGATGCTCACGGAGAGTACATAAACACTTATAATCCTCTCAGCATGTGCTCAACTAATAACAGATATGATCGTTTGATTTGCAGAGTGAGCCTCTGCCAAGTTCTACCAGACCTTTTTTGAACCAATTCAAAAAACCAGGATTCAGCAATGATTAAAGTGTCCTAGGTGCCTATTAATAGCAAAAAGAATTTCTGACTTGAAACATGGCCACATCAAGCTCGCTTAGTCTCCACCAGACATACTCTTGAACGGTTTTAGCAGATATTGTTACAGGTGTTCTTTTGCTTTAAGAAACCATTGAATGTAAAAAGCACACTTAATAGAATCAATAAATCAGGGAAAGATTGTTTGCTTTTGACTTTCAAAAGGGTTTATAGCAAAGATCCTCTAAACAGTTCCCCCGTGTATTTCAAATATAAATTTAGTAAGTGTAAGAATTTAGAGGGCCAGGGATAATTTTTAAAACATTTGTTGATCTTTTCTCAGTTTTGCAGAAGTGTAATTGAAGTTCACTAAGCTGTACATGTTTAAAACATCCATCAAACAATAAAGATAGTAAACATTTGTATCACCCCCAAGAGTTTCTTCATGCCTTTTATAATTTATCCTTCTCTCTTTTCCTTAACCCCTTTCCTCTCAGGCTACTAGTGATCTAGCATTATAGATGAGTTTGCATTTTCTAGAATTTTATACAAATGAAATCATAGTATGCACTCTTTTTGTTACTTGGCTCTTTCACTCGCATAATGATTTGGGGGGAAATAATATTTTTCAAAACTGTGATAAAATACATGTACATTAACCATTTTAATGGTTTTCAAGTGTAATTTGGTCGTTTTAAGTATATTCACAATGTTGCTTAACGGCTACTGCTGTCTGTTTCCAGAACATCTGCATCCGCCCGAAAGGAAACCCTGTCCTCATTAAGCAGTTGTTCCCTCCTCTCCCAGGCCTTTGGCAATCACTAATCTGTTTTTTCCGTGTCTATGGACTTGCCTGTTCTGGACAGTTCATATAAATGGAATCATATAATATGTGGCCTTTTATATTAGCTTTCTTTCCCTTAGTGTAGTATTTTCAGGGTTCATCCATATTGTGACCTGTATCAGTACCTGATTCCTTTTTATTGCTGAGTAATTGTATGGATAGATAATGTTTTGTTTTTCCATTCATCAGTTGATGGATTTGGGCTGTTTCTACCTTTTGACTATTGTGAACCATTCTGCTATGAATTTTGTGTGCAAGTTTTGGCTTGAACATCTGTTTCCAATCCGTTTGGGTATGTATCTTGACGTGGAATTGCTGAGTCATATGGTAATTCTGTGTTTAATTTATTGAGGCACTTCCAAAGTGTTTTCCAAGTAACTGCACCATTTTACATTTCCACCAGTAATGAATGAGGGTTCCAGTTTCTTTTCAGCTTTGCCAACACTTGTTATTTTCCATTAAAAAAAAAAATTTATGGCCATCCTGGTGAGTGTGAAGTGCGATCCCATGGTGGTTTTGATTTGCATTCCCTAATGACTAATAACGCTGAGCATCTTTTCATGTGTTTGTTGTGTTTATCTTTTTCAGAGAAAAGTCCTTTGTCTCTTTTTAAACGGAGTTGTTTATTTTTTTGTGTGAAGTTATGAATCAGATTCACTGAATCCTAGACCCTTATCAGATACATGATTTGCAAGTATTTTCTCTCATTCTGTGAGTTTTCTTTCAGCTTACAATTTTATCTGTTCTTTTGCGCATATCGAAAGTTTGGTCCTTTTCATTGCTGAGTGGCTTTCTGTTTTATGGATATGTCATACATTGTTTACCACTTACCTGCTGATGGACATTTACACTGTTTCCAATTTTTTGGCTATTACAATAAAGTTGTATGAATATTTCTTTGCAAGTTTTAATGTGGACATGTCTTTAGTTTTCTTAGGTAAATATCTAAGCCAATGATAATTCAACCTTTTGGGAGCACAGATGTTATAAATAAGAATCAGTTTGGGGGAGATGAAAATTCCTTTGAATTTTTATGACTGTCTTTGAATGGAACTTATTGATACGATCCTTCAGGGCTTTTAAAGAACACACACTTTATCACCTTAGTTTTCAGTGTCAATCTCTCATTAGCTTGGTTCTTTTCCTTCTATTGATGATTCTTCTGTCAATAAGTTTTCATTTGACAAATAATTATTACTCTGGAAATTGGGCTACAAGGCGAATAAGAAAGCAAAACTTCAAGCTGAAAGGGGCCCTGGAGATCATCTGATTCAGTTCTCTTGTAGAAAAGGAAGCCAGGTCCAGAAGGAAGATGAGATTTACCAAAGGCCACTTAGCTGTCAGAGAAGTTCAGTGAGCAGAGGAAACCTTCGTGTCTGTGAGGGTAAATTTAAGTCTCCTAGCGATGAAGGGTCTACAGATGCGACAGTGCAGGAGGGATTGGACAGCACTGGTGTCCTGCCGTGCTCTGTGGCTCACAAGGCACTGTTTTTCCTCCTAGGTTATCCCATTTAATCCTCCAACAGCCCTGTGAAGTAGGTAGGGATTAAGTAAGTACGAGGAGTTCAGGGTCCTCCCGCCAGTGATTGGAGAGCCCAGGCTCAGAGCCCAGCTCTGACCCGCTCCAGTTTACACTGCCTCCTTCCTGGGGAACCCCTCCCCACTTTCCGTGCCCACCACCTCTTCCCCAGGCCTCCCAGTGGGGCCTGTCCTCAGATCTTTCTTTTCTCTACGGGAGCACAGTGCTAACCATATCATCTGCTTGCTTAAAGCCCTGGGGAAGTTTCTCGTCGCCTGTAGGTCGAGATTCAAGCCCCTTCTGGCCTTGCCCCCCATTAACTCTCTCTGTTCTCTCTTGGCTGCCATCCCGTCCCATTTCCTTCACCTGAACTACCTTCTCTCTCCTCAGATGGAACATTCCTTTTGTCTTCAAGGATGGGGTGAGAGCCTGTTTCCTGTAACACTCTGTGGCCTCACCTGTAGCATTCACCTCAAGCTCAGTCCATGGGGTCACAAAGAGTCAGACACAACTGAGCGACTAACGCACCTCCTGTTGGTCTTCCCTGAACACCCTGCAGAGTCTTTGCAGGCAGGACCACTGTCATTTGTCTGGGTGTCCTCAGCGTCTGGCAGGGTCCCTGGCACATAGTATGTTGAGTCCATGAGAGATGGAGCAAGTTAGCTGCAACCTAACTTTCGATCTCAGCAACTTTGTGACGAGAAAATCCACTTGGAAGGGCCTCATGGCTGAGAACTGATGGGAGACCAAAGCTTGGTGTTTGGTCTTTATGATTGGAGAGGTGGTCTAAGCAGTTGGGTGTGTGGGGGCACAGACTCAGGAAGTAAGAAGCTCTAGCTTAGGGCCGGATGCCACCTTCAAGTCACAATGTGGGCCGAGGTGCAGGGCTTCTGAGAGAGTGCGGGCTTCTCACAGGATGTGAGGTTGGTTGTAAGAATCAACGATGTGACACAGGAATATAGGAAGGACATGCTGAACACACGTTTGTCTCAATGTAACCTGGCTTTCTGTCTCACTCCACCATCTCCAGCCGGGGACCTGATTGTGCCTTTAAAGGCACAGGAAATTTCCAGGCTGAATTTCTTCTCTGAGATTCATTTCAAACAGGGGAAGTTTGAAATGAAACGGGACCACTTGGGACATCCTTTAAGCCCCATTGCCTCAAAGCTTTCCAAGAAAGAAATTTCTAGGTCACAAAAAGGGTTTTCAAGCCCTCCGTGAATACTCTGCTTATTTCAAGCAATTTCTAGAACAACACAATTCAAGACGACTGCAACCCTCAGATACTTTGTTGTTACCTTGACACTGTGATGATGGTGACAGTTTAATTGTGGCAGTGCTAATGACAGTTGACCTGTGACAGCTGCAAAAAGGAGTTGCCCCCGAAATAATTTATTTGTCATGATTTCCCACTGAGATCTACTTTGACCACTGTACTTCAGTTGCATCCTGTATCTTCCAGTCCAAACTCCCTTACTTTGTTCTATCTTTTCCATAGTACTCGTCATCTTCAAACAGATTATATCATTTACTTATTGTACTTATGTATTATTATTATTATTTTGGCCATACCATACAGCATGCAGGATCTTCGTTACCTGACCAGGGATCAAACCCATGTTTCTGCAGTGGAAGTGTAGAGTCTTAACCACTGGACCACCAAGGAAGTCCCTATTTATTATGGTTTCCTTGTCTGTTTTATTTCCTAGCATCCTGCCTGTGCCAGTGAGCTTTACCCAGTGATTTATACCCCCATCAGTGGGTAAAGAATCTTATCTGCCTGCAATGCAGGAGACACAGGAGAAATGGGTTCAATCCTTGAGTCAGGAAGATCCCCTTGAGGAAGGCATAGAAACCCACTCCAGTATTTTTGCCTGGAGCACCCCATGGACAGAGGAGCCTGGCAGGCTACAGTCCATAGGGACGCAGAGTCAGACACAACTGGAGCGACTGAGCATGCATGTGTGCACACCTAAGAACAATACCTGGTACCTAGAAGCAGTTCACTAAATATTTGTTGAATGACTAGATGAAATGCCAAGTTTAGTTAATGACACATGGTACCATTTGTTTCCTCTTTGAGTCCACCTAAGATGTGAACTCTGTGGGCTACTGGATCTGAATTTTGTGGTTCTGTAAACTGAAGCGAAATTCCAAGATGTTAGAGAATCGTAAACTTCCAGATGTTCAAGCTGGATTTAGAAAAGGCAGAGGAACCAGAGGTCAAATGGCCATCTATTGGATAATTGAAAAAGCAAGAGTTCCAGAAAAACATCTACTTATGCTTTACTGACTATGCCAAAGCCTTTGATTGTGTGGATCACAACAAACTGTGGAAAATTCTTAAAGAGGTAGAATACCGGACCACCTGACCTGCCTCCTGAGAAATCTGTATGCAGGTCAAGTAACAACAGTTAGAATTGGACATGGAACAACAGACTGGTTCCAGATCAGGAAAGGAGTATGTCAAGGCTGTATATTGTCACCCTGCTTATTTAATTTATATGCAGAGTACAGCATATGAAATGCCAAGCTGGATGAAGCACAAGCTGGAATCAAGATTGCCGGGAGAAATATCAATAACCTCAGCTATGCAGATGATACCACCCTTAGTGCAGAAAGCAAAGAAGAGCTAAAGAGCCTCTTGATGAAAGTGAAAAAGGAGAGTGAAAAAGTTGGCTTAAAACTCAACATTCAGAAAACTAAGATCATGGCATCTGGTCTCATCACTTCATGGCAAACAGATGGGGAAACAATGGAAACAGTGACTTTATTTTTGGGGGCTCCATAATCACTGTAGATGGTGACTTCAGCCACGAAATTAAAAGACACCTGCTCCTTGGAAAAAAAGTTATGACCAACCTAGACAGCATATTATAAAGCAGAGACATTACTTTGCAAACAAAGGTCCATCTAGTCAAGGTTATGGTTTTTCCAGTAGTCATGTATGGATGTGAGAGTTGGACTATAAAGAAAGCTGAACGCCGAAGAATTGATACTTTTGAACTGTGGTGTTGGAAAAGACTCTTGAGAGTCCTTTGGACTGCAAGGAGATCCAACCAGTCCATCCTAAAGGAAGTCAGTCTTGAATATTCGTTGGAAGAACTGATGCTGAAGCTGAAACTCCAATCCTTTGGCCACTTGATGTGAAGAACTGATTCATTTGAAAAGCCCCTGATGCTGGGAAAGATTGAAGGCAGGAGGAGAAGGGGATGACAGAGGATGAGATGGTTGGATGGCATCACCGACTCAATGGACATGAGTTTGAGTAAGCTCCGGGAGTTCGTGATAAATGGGGAAGCCTGGCGTGCTGCAGTCTATGGGGTTGCAAAGAGTCAAACACGACTGAGTGACTGAACTGAACTGAACTGAACTGAAAGGATCATAGCCTCTGCTCTGGTGTGATTCTTGGACGTAAAAGAAGGTACAGAACCTGAGCTGCTCCTGCTGACATCAGTAACTTGGTCTCTTATTGTGGCTCTGGCAGTGGCCAGTCTCATTGGACTCTCTTTGGCAGAGATCTAAGCTGTGCATCCAGTGGGATCTTGATGTTGGTTGAAGAGCAACAGGACTGGGTCTCATTCAGTCCCTTGAAATAAGGGGATATACTCTACTCCAAGTCGAGCAACAGGCGATGAGTAAATAGATGTGGCTCTATCCTCTCATACTACAAGGACCATCTCTGTGTGCTGTAACAGAGAAATGCCAAGGATATATCAAGCAGAAAAAGTAGGGTGCAAAAAGTGTGTATAGTTGGCTACCTTTTGTGTAAGAAAAGGGGAGAATAGGAACATATGTATAATATTATCATGTAAATTATATGTATATATATTATATACAGATTTTATGTATCAGTTCTGTTCAGTTCAGTCACTCAGTCATGTCCAACTCTTTGTGACCCCATGAATTGCAGCACGCCAGGCCTCCCTGTCCATCACCAACTCCCAGAGTTCACTCAAACCCATGTCCATCGAGTCAGTGATACCATCCAGCCATCTCATCCTCTGTCATCTCCTTCTCCTCCTGCCCTCAATCCCTCCCAGCATCAGGGTCTTTTCCAATGAGTCAACTCTTCACATGAGGTGGCCAAAATATTGGGGTTTCAGCTTCAGCATCAGTCCTCCCAATGAACATCCAGGACTGATCTCCTTTAGGATGGACTGGTTGGATCTCCTTGCAGTCCAAGGGACTCTCAAGAGTCTTCTCCAACACCACAGTTCAAAAGCATCAATTCTTCGGCGCTCAGCTTTCTTCACAGTCCAACTCTCACATCTATACATGACCACTGGAAAAACCATAGACTTGACTAGATGGACCTTTATTGGCAAAGTAATGTCTCTGCTTTTGAATATGCTGTCTAGGTTAGTCATAACTTTCCTTCCAAGGAGTAAGCATCTTTTAATTTCATGGCTGCAGTCACCATCTGCAGTGATTTTGGAGCCCAAAAAAATGAAGTCTGACACTGTTTCCACTGTTTCCCCATCTATTTCCCATGAAGTGATGGGACCAGATGCCATGATCTTAGTTTTCTGAATGTTGAGCTTTAATGTATACTTTGTTAAAAAAAAAAATACTAGAAGGATAAACAAAAGAAGACCTGATAAAATGAGTACCTCTGAGTGCAGGTGGAGAAGAGGGTTGAGGTAGTGAGAATGAGAGTCATGTTATAGCAGGTTTTGTATAGGCATAGAGGGTAGAGGAGAGGGCGTCCAGGAAGGACCAGCCCAGATATTTGAGGAAGCCATTCTGAGCTGGTTCTGAATCTCAGCATAAGAAGGTCTTGTGAAGTAGATGGGAGAGGGTGGGATCTAGATGGAGGTGGGAGAAAAGACTCATTTTCTGAGAGGAGAAAAACCACGATGACCTGGGAGCCTCAGAGTAATTCCACATGACTGGAGATCAGAATGTGTTTTTAACTAATGGGATGGAGTGTCTGGGAATGGCTAGCACTGAGGATGCAGACAGGCAGGATGCTGGTGATACAGAACATGTTTCTCAAGGTAAGGAGTTTGGATGTTCTCTTTTGAGTAGTCATTTGTGAGCAGGGGTCTGATGTAATGAGATCTGTTTTCTGGAAAGATTATATTGGTATTGGAGAAGGATAAATGGCAGAGTTTTGTGCATGTGTGCACAAGTGTTTGTGTGTGTAGGTGCGCTCCTAGAGGTGGGTTGGGTATAGTTGGGAGGCCGCTGCACTGGTTGGGCAAAAGATGATGAAGGTCTGAAACGTGGAAGCACCACAGCACAACAGTTAAAGGTAGGCTTTAGAGCTGGAATGCCTGCGTGCACATCCTGGCTCCCTATTTGCTTGCTAACTGTGTGACCTTGGACAAGTAGCTTCACTTCTCTGCTCTTTCATTTCTTCAGGTTTAAAAGGGGGCTAATAGGGCATCCACCTCATAGTGTTATTGTGAGGTAAATGAGTAAATGAGATAACACATGTAACAGTGCCTAACCTTAGACTCTGGGAGGATCCTGTGCGGAAAAGGAGGCTGGGGGAGATGTTCTGCGGTGGATGTGGACGGGAGCCAGTATCCACGTGTGGTGCCATCATAATGCACATCAGATCTTACTTGTTAAACAGGGGGAAGGAGAGGGCACTGAGGAGTCTCCCGGTCTCCTCCGTGAACTTCAGTTTCAGTTCAGGGAACCACTTGTAGTTTGCAAAGACCTAAGCTAACCTGTGATATTTTCAATCTGAATGTTTAATATTGTGCTTGATTTCTCTGACATGAAAAGAATTATGTGTAAACTGTATATTTAAAAGTCAGGAAAGGTGAGGGATAAAGGCAGTTCCTTGAGCACATCATTGCCCTTTCTCAAAAGAAATTTCCTTTGTCCAGAATATGGAGAATTGAATTAGATGGCTTTGGTTAAAATCCCTTTCAGGGATTTTAAAGGAAGTCCCCTGAGATGTCAAGAGATTTATATATATATATATATATATATATATATATAAAATTTAGCATGTAAGACTTATCACCTCATGATGGGAATACAAAAATGGCACCACCTCTAAGGAGAGGAATTTGACAATATTGAGCAAAATTACACGTACATTGTCTTTTGACCACACAATCCTATTTATAAGATCTATTCCAAAAATACACAGGTGAAAATAAGAAAAGACGTGCAGAGGGTATTCTGTGGTGGCATTACTTGTAATAGCAGTAAGCCACGGGACATCTATACAGTAGGATGCTGTAGGGCTATATAAGGAAGCAGAATTATCTCTCTGCACAACTACGGCTATGGAATGGTCTCCGGGGTGTACTGTTAAGTGAAAAAAAGCAGGGTGCAGAAATAATGGATAGCATATTACCTTTTATCTGAGAAATACATATATATTTGCCTGTTATTAAAAGAAATGGAAGAGTAAACTAAAATTTTACACTAATAAACTAATAAAATTTACGAATACTGAATAACCTATATGGAGTGGGAAGAAATGGATGGGTAGGTCAGGGTCAGGTCAGCTAGACTGTTAAAAAAATATTTGTTTATTTGACTGTGCTGGGTCTTAGCTGTGACACGTGGGATCTTTAGTTGTGGCATTCGGATTCTTAGGTGCAGCATGTGGGATCTAGTTCCCTGGCCAGGGATTGAACTTGGGCCCCCTGTACTGGACAAAACAGAGTCTTAGCCACTGGACCACCAGGGAAGTCCCTAGACTGTTTTGAATGTATTTTGTTTTATAGATTTGACTTTGGAACACTATAAATATTTTCCTTAACTCTAAACAAAATTTAATTAAAATAGAAAAATTCACCCAATCAAGATGAAAATAAAAGGTTTATGTATCAAGTTGGTAGCTTAATCACACAGAGAATTATTTCACATACTTTAAAACATAATAATTTGATTATACAGCTAAGTGGAATATATCTTAAGGTCAAAACAAATTCTAAATAAATCTTAAGCTGTTTTCAGTAATATTGTTAGTAATAATATTGGTTTTACTATTTTGAATCTATTATATATATATGTAGTAATTATGTTAAAATAATCAGAAAGCAATATTTTTAGTATGATTTTATAATCAAAGATGTTAAGTAAAAATCCTGTAACCCTAAATTTTTGAAGATATTGGTGTGAAAGCCTGATATGCCTTCTCTTTAACAAGTGAAAAAGTATTTCCCAACTTTGTCCACTGAGAAGCCAGAAATAAGGACCAGCTCAGTAGCAATGAGCACCTGTAACACCTAGATTGTGGCTTCTAAATGCAAGTCCCCACTAGGCTGAGGGCAGGAGGAGAATGGGGCAGCAGAAGATGAGATGGTTGGATGGCATCCTTGACTCAAAGGACATGAGTTTGCACAGACTCTGGGAGACGGTGAAGGACAGGGAAGCCTGGCATGCGGCAGTCCACGGGGTCGCCAAGAGTCAGACATGACTGAGCACCTGAGCAGCAACACTAAAAGGGACTAAGGAGCCTGAGAAAAATGGCTGATTCCAGTTCTGGGACAGGAAATGTACAAAATGAGTTGACTTATCTTGTATCAGAAAACAAAGGAGCTGTCAAAGACCACTTGTGTCCTGTCAAAAGGACTTGGGAACCAAGTTAAAGGGCTTCCCAGTGCCCAAATATGGAATAATTTGAGCATTAAAAAGAGTAACTATAGTGGATTAACACATATTAAATATGTTCCAATGTGTAAAATGCATGAGTTAAAAATTCAGTGGTTTTTCACTGGAGGATGTTGGGGAACCAACTCATTCTGAACACTGTTCAAGAAAGGGAATGAATCAGACATTCATTCTGTCCTTTCTTATTGGTTACCTCATCCAAACTGGATGAGGAAAAATCCTTTTGTAGAAGAACTTTCTAATGGATGGATCAGCCTGGTGACATCAAACCCACTGATCAATCTTAACGTCACAAAAAAGAAAGACTTCCAAGCATCACGTGCCTACTGTTGCAGTAGGAAGTACACAACACCATAAAAAAAAATAGAAGCTCAATCTATGCCAGACTCAAGATCGAACCACCAGTTCATAGAAAATACAGGGAACAGAGGAACATGTCAAAACAACACCACAGAGGTAGAAATCCACCAATTGGAATGTGGGCATTCTGTGGGCCAGAAAACCTATTTTCTTTCTTTCTTTATTTAAAAAAATATTTAATCTATGTATTTATTTGGGGGCTTCCCTGGTGGCTCAGACAGTAAAGAATCTATCTGAATGTAGGAGACCCAAGTTCGATCACTGTGTTGGGAAGATCCCCTGGAGAAGGACATGGTTTCCCACTTGGTTGTTCCTGGTCTTAGCTGTGGCACACAGGCTGCTTAATCCTTGCTGTGGCATGCAAGATCTTTCAATTGCAGCATGTAGGATCCAGTTCCCCAACCAGGGACGGAACGCAGGCCCCCAGTGTGGAATCCCAGCCACAGGAACACCAGGGAAGTCCTCAGAAGACTTGTTTTCTTCAACAAATCAATTATAAGAATAAGAACTGCAGGAGTATGGATTAAGAGAGACTAAGAATACTTACCCCCATTCTCATGGCTTAGCAGTTAAGTATCTGCCTGCAATGCAGGAGCCTTGGGTTCAATCTCTGGGTCAGGAAGATCCCCTGGAGAAGGAAATGGCAACCCACTCCAGTATTCTTGCCTAGGAAATCCTGTAGACAGAAGAGCCTGGTGGGCGACAGTCCATGGGGTTGCAAAGAGCAGGACATGACTGAGCACATACACATACATAGGAATGCTTAACAGCAAAATGCAGTCTGTGCTTTTTGGGTCTTAGCTCAAACAAACCAGCAATTAAAAAACAAACTATGCTCCAGGTCTTGAATGCCTAACACATACAGACATTTAATAAATATTTTAAAAATTGCTATACTAGGGAAACACAAGATCTACAGGTTAAAATCCTAAAGTAGTTAGGATAAGCTCCCATGGAAGATGCTCATTGTGCCAAGTCACTCCAGTCGTGTCTGACTCTGTGATGCTATGGACTGTAGGCCACCAGGCTCCTCTGTCCACGGGGATTCAGGGAATAATACTGGAGTGGGTTGCCATGTCCTCCTCCAGGGGCTCTTCCTGACCCAGGGATTGAACCCACGTCGCTTACATCTCCTGCATTGGCAGGTGGGTTGTTTACCACTAGCACCACCTGCTCATTAGTCTTGATTAAATAAGGTCCCTTATTTTTTTACAGGCTATAGAATTGACTTTGATTTCTACAGTTTTCATTTTGGCTTGTGCTGGCTACTGGGTGGAAATTAAGTCTTTTAAGTGTAGTGTGCACATATGAATAAAGTACTATCCAAAACAAAACAAAAACTAAGAGATTATTTAGGATGTTTGAACAGACTGGATATTGAGGCTAAAGAATTATTTATGTATTGTTGTGATCAAGATACTGAAATTATGTTAAAATTGAAATGATATATTTTAGTGCTAGATAGCGAAATACTTATAGATGAAATGATGTATCTGGAATTGGCTTCAAAATAATAGTGTGGAGGGTGAGAACAGGTAGTAATAAACAAGGCTGACCAAAAGTTAGTATTAATAATTGTCGAAGCTGGGTGATATGTTTGAGACTTCATTGTATTGTTTTCTAAGGTAGCGCTAGTGGTAAAGAACATGCCTGCCAATGCAGGGAACATAAAAGATGCAGGTTTGATCCCTGGGTTGGGAAGATCCCCTAGAGAAAGAAATGGCAACCCATTCCAGTATTGCCTGGAGAATCTCATGGACAGAGGAGTCTGGCAGGCTACAATCAACAGAGTTGGACAAGACTGAGGCAATTTAGCAGTCACTCACCTTTGTGTAGTTAGAAAATTTCCATAATAAAAGTTTAAAAAAAGCCACAAGCTCAGTCAGTTGGCCAATTCTTAGTCCAACTGTTTCTGAATTTAATTTTGGGCTGTGGAGTATACCCTTGTTGAAGTCACTTGGCTAGTAAGTAGATGGGCTGGGATGGGAACTTGCATCTCTCTGGCCCCAATGCTTAAGGTCTCTCTATTTTCCCCTATATTTTATGCCATTCTATGGCTTGGAGAAGGAAATAGCAACTCACTCCAGTATTCTTGCCTGGAAAATTCCATGGACAGAGGAGCCTGGCAGACTACAGTTCATGAGGTTGCAAAGAGTCGGACACAACTGAGCAACTTCACTCACTCACTCAGGGCTCAGACTATCATGGCATTGTTTAGACTGAGGGTTTATAGGATTTTACAAGTGGCCTTAAAAAAAACACACAAAAAAATAGGGGCAGAAGCAAAACAAAAAGCAAAAATTGAAACCAAAACATTATAATTGTTCCCTTTGAGGGGAGGAAATTAACCCAAGTGAAAGGCAAGAAAGTGGAAAAAGACAGCTTACCTTTGACCTTGACTTTGTCAGGCTTTTCCTGTTACACCATCCTGAGTTGTGGATTGAGAGAGGCCTGATTAAAGCAAGAACTACCCCTTGCTAGTTGTGTGACCTTACTGTTCTGTGCCTCGGTCTCGGTCTCTTCAACCAGCCTCGTCTGGTTGTTGGGAGGATTATGTGAGTTTGTGAGGGCCTTAGAAAAGAACGCAGAATCGCAGGTCACTGAGATCCTAAGAATCCCTAAGCTGGGCTGGGGATTGTGTGTTTAAAAGTGCCCTGTGACCTGGGCACAACACACACACACACACACACACCCCTCCCCCTCAGTCCTAGCACTTTCTCCAGGACCAGGGGCAGCCCTGCCCAAGCTTGGAGTTAACCAGTTAGCCTGGGTGGGGAGGCTCAGTGCCCTAAGGGTGGTAATTTTCCCCACCTGGCCACATTTTATTTTGTTAGGTAGCTTGATAGCCAAGGGTCACTGGAGAAGATCCTTCTTTGGCGGGTCCATCAAAAAGTCCAGCCACATAGCCGGAGGCCAGTTTTAACTTCGCCATCTTTGAGATAAGAAGGAGAAGTTGAAATTGTGTGTCATTTCTGAAGGAAGCATCACATTTTCTCTCTCTTTTACCCCGTGTACCTTCCGCAACCAAAACCGTCCCTCTCTCCTCACTAAATCTTGTAACACAGGGCTCCATCCTGGCAATGAGGATCTTTTCAGGAGCCCTTTAAAAGAGTTCCTGGCGAATGCTCTTGGTTGAATCATTTGGTCACCTGGAAAGTGTCCAGGAGCCATACCTTACTGTCTTTGATCTGGTATGGCCTCTGACCCCTGGGTGTCTGGCTCACTTTGCCCCACTGCGTGTGACAGGCCCACTTGCACACTTGCTGGGGGCTTGGGTGTGAGGGAGCTGCCGACCTGGGGAAACTCAGCTGGAGAGAGTCCTGATTTACGAACTGTCCAGATTTAACTGAGGCTACAGCACTTTTATTAATAGAACATGCTGCATTTCCTTTTTATAAAAATATGAAGATCGCTGCCCTCAGGAAAATGCCTGGTGACTTTCTGTCTTTAGGGCATGTTCATCATCAGGCTAAAATTAAAAATGAAGTCAGGCCCTTCTTGAGCCTATTTTTAACTGAGTTTAGCATATGAATGTGAACGTGAAGTCTTTCTTTAGATCTCCCTTAACTCAATTACTCACTTATGCTAAGCATCCCGCCTGGAATTCCTGAGCTGTGGCTGGATCTACCTACTCTGGGAGGCCCAGAGGGAAGTTAGGGGCACCTCACCGATCCCGGCTTTCTGACTTTTCATGCCTTTGCCCATCCCAACCCCATAGAAGGTTATTCTGGAAGGTTAAGGTGGAGCTAGTCATTATACTGAAAAAAATAAAAGGAAAAATCCCATCAGCCAGCGTATGGCCGATCTGCGATGCTTAGTTATCAAGTAGCCCTTAATTGGTACATATTTTTCTTGGGGCCCCAATTTAGAAGCAGCCACTTGGGTGGAAGAGGAGACACCAGATTGCAGGGGAGACTTTGTCATTCAAGCAGAAAGCGCGAAGGGCCCCAGCATACCACGGAGACTTGGGACGACAGGTGGAGGGAGGGAGACGGGAAAAAACTTAACAAGTGTCATTCCTGTCCAAAGAGTTCCTGATGAGTGATGAGGGTGCCAGGGAAAACTCAGAAACCCTCTTAAATTCCCTCTTTGAAATCTTTTTAATGTCTGCTCTTTGAGGACTGTGAAGGGAGGGGAGGGCAGAGGGTAGAATTGATCCTAACTCTTAAGATTCTTTGGCCTAAAGTTTCACTGGAAGGGCGGGACTGACAAAGGCTCTTTTTTTGAACTTGTCCTAGAGCAGTTCTATGTGAATGTATTTTTTTGGGGGGAAAATAGCCTGTTTATCATCATAAATTCTGGCCCTTGTTTTTTTTTTAAAGTGATTCCCCTCCCCCACTCCCCTACCCACTTCTTTTCTTGTGTGGCTTGTGGGATCTTAGTTCCTGACCAGGGATAGAATCTGTTGTGCCCTCGGCAGAGTCCTAACTGCTGGACCATCAGGGAATTCCAGAAATGTGATTTTTTTTTTAAATGGTGATTTTATGTGAAATAATAATGACAGTTTGCTCGAGTTGTGTCATTTCTCTTTGCACTTTTAAATGGTTATGTATTCAACTCCTGTTGTTTAAGGTGTTGTCATTTTTAAGCAAAGGGAAAACTTCCTTCTCTTTTTTTGGTATGCAAGCAAAGCCACTGTTGAGGATAAGTAGATTAATTTAAAACCCAGTGACTTTTGCTAAGCCGCTGACGGTGAGGTTGTTTATGGCTAGAGAATTTTGAAAATGTCTCCTGATAGAGTCTGAGAGGGGAGCACAGGAAGAGATGTGTGTATATGTATGTATGTATGTAAGTGTGTGTGGTGTGTGTGTGGTCATTTTATTTTAGGGGAGTAGTAAAGATATTTGAACAATGAGCTCCTTCCATATATTAGTTGCATTTTCTGTTAAAAGCAATCAAAATGAAGTATGATGTGTTTATAGTCCACTACCATCTGTTTGGACTCTTATGGGTTTTTGCCTGCACTTCAAAAAGCCATTTGCAGGCTTTAATGATCTTTTCAATAATATTTTGTATTAAATTACAGCACTGTTAGGCTCAGAATGTTGTTGTGAAAACTCTGCACCTTCGTTTGCAGTAAATTTTAAGGGACAGGCTCTCCCAGCCAGATTGATAGTTTGGGTTCTGTCCATTTAGTGAAAGAAGGAAAGGGCAGGGCTGGGGCGGGTTACACATTGTCATAGTCCTTAAGCACAGTGACTGAAAGATGCTCTCCTAGTCTGAATAAGGCAATTTCTTGGGACTTGGTAAACAGACAAACCCCTCATAACCAGACTTCCTGAATTCAAAATAATATGCTATTTCGTTGAAACCATTCAGTTTTGCTCTTTTCACTTGTTCAGATATTTCTGTCTTACTTTTGACCTTAACTTTAATGGTTGAGCCTGTGAAACCTTTCGGTGTCACTTTGGTTGTTCATGTTAAGGAGAGCATTTTTTTGTCTGATTTTTCCCTTGTCTCAACGTGGCTCCTTGTAGAGAAGGTAAGGATTTCACCTCTGGGAGTTTCAGGGTAGATCAAGAAAAGGTCAAGATCACTCTTACATCTTTCCCAGGAACTGTTGGGTGGTGCCTGGCGTTTACAGGTTGGGAAGTGAAGAATGTGGCACTTTCTGAGATGGTCCACTGAGGTGAGAGTGGAGCCAAAATTTCTCACAACTGGACTGTGTTTCTTTAGATCGCGTGCTTGTGTGTGAAAAGCCTCTGGCGTTATTAGCCTTGCTTCTTTCACTGTTACCGTGATTTGTGGGGTTGAGGCTAGGCCTGGAATCCCAACAGTGTTGTCTCAGCTGGAGTTTCCTAGCACAGGGGCTGAGAGCAGTACTAATCCCAGCTGCCGCCGGATCCTCCTCCTTCCCTGGCTAGGGGCAGCCGGGCTCAGGGAACATTTAAATACAATAGAACTATCTCTTAACAAGTTTCCATCTGAATGCTCCTGACTTGTGCAGATTTGGCTTATTCTCTCATAAATCCTTTAAGACAAACTTCCCTTTCTCCAGATTTTATTTATAACAGCTCAACTGTAATTATATAAAGGGAAGTTTTTGAAAGAAAACATTATTACCCGTGATCTTTGTCAGACTCAGTTATTTGCCTGCTTTGTCTTCATTCCTTTAATGTTTGGTTGTGTTGCATGTATTTTGAAATATTACATGCAACTTATTTTTTCTACTTAACAATATATTGTATTTGCAGCTGCATCATCTTCATAATTTAATTTTCCATGACTACTTGATATTCCACTGAGCTGACCTACCAAAATGCATCTAATTATTCACCAACTGATAGAAAACTATGGTCTCAGTTTTTCCCACTCTTAATACTATAGTAATGGATATCTTCATTTCTGGAGCTTTGGAATATTTCCCAGGAATTGGATTATTAGGTCAGAGGGTATGAATGTTTTTATTGCTCTTGATATATCTGCTGTGTTGCTTTATGATGAAGTTACAGCAGTTTACAAAGTTAGCAGTTACTTAGGAGGGCATGAATTGCACTGTGAAACTTCTGATTTTCATGAGTGGATAGGAGGACCTTTGCCTGGGTTGAATCCCAGGTTTGTCAGTTGCCACTTACCAGCTGTGTGTCCTTGCGCAGGCCTTTTAACCTCTCTATACCTCAGTTACATCCTTTGTATAACCATGTATGGGGATAACCATAGTACCTACCTCAAGGGGCTATTATTAGGAATAAGTTAATATTTTTATAGTGTCTTGAACAGAGTATGCAAGTATTACACACTGTGTGTTCGTAAAACATAACTCTCTAGTTCAAGATTTAAGAAAAATTAATAAAGTGACATTTTATTTTAGAAATAGTGACAGAAATGCTGTTAACAAATACGTAAAAATAGAAAAAAACCAAAGTGTCACTGTATTTCTATAAAATCAATTTTTAAAAATCTTGAAGTAGAGAGAGAGGTGTTAATAGTATTTCTAAGTAACATCCGGTTTAAAAATCTATTTTTTTGGAAAACGTAGATTTATAATGTTAATTTACAGAACATATCCATTCTGGTGGGACTATTCACATTATTTAGGAGCCGTTAACTTTCAAAACCGGAGCGCCTGTCTGCCCTTTGGTTCGTGTGTGAAGGTCAGATGTCAGCCAGCCGAGGTGGGAGGTGCTGAGACTGACAGCCACCCATCTCTAAGGAATTGGAATAATTAAATGAGGCCTCCCTCCTCTCCTCCCGACTCGCTAGGGGTGGGGTGGGGATGGGCAAATATGTGGGTACTTTTAGGCCTGTATTAAGGGATCTTCTTCTTCCTCTCCTGTTGAATGGATGGCTGTTAATGTAGAATTTGGGTTTGTGGGTCCGAGATAATTTTCACCTGGGAGCATGCACGGGACCCTTCTTGCGGCTCCCGCGTGTCTTGGCGCACGTGGAGCGGGTCCTTCCGTCCCGGGTGGCGATGCCCGGGACTCTGCGGGCGCGGGCGGTGGTGAGGTTTCAGCTCGCATCGGGCGGCTGGGGTTGGAGGGCGAAAGAGGTGGCAGCGCTTCTCACTTTATGGCTCGATCAGCTTTCCTCTCTAATCCTGGTTGTTTCTGCTGAGCTCTCCGAATAATTCAATCCTTGTGTGTGCTTAAAAACTCTAGAAGCCTGAGAAATCTCCGCGAGCCGGTCAAAGAGAAGGCTGCCCGTGCGCCGTATGTCAACTGCGCCGGGGCCCTGCGTCCTCCCTCGGTCAAGACCGCTTCTCCCTTCTGGGCGGCCGGGGCTGTCGGACTCGTCGAACTTTCGGGGGTCGTCGGTCGGAAGCCCCGGGGCCGGTGCGCTGGGCCCCGGGGGGTGTGCGCGCACGCCGGCCCGGTTCGCCCGCGCCCCAGAAGCTTCTCGGTCCGCAACTTCTGCCGTCTGCGTGGAAACCTTCCCAGGCCTGGGCGGGGACAGCGGCCCGGAAAATGGTCTTTCTTCCTGGGTTGAGAACGCAGGTTCTTTCTTTTGGGGTGCCAGTGTCCCCATCATGCTGGGATGTACCGTGGAGTTGAACCTTACCAGTTTTTCAAACAGGGCTTAAAACGTGCTTAATACAGGACAGTAGAAAAGTTGGGAAAAAACCCTCATGGGTCCATTTCCCAAAATCAGTGGCTGTTTGGGATAGTTCCTTTGCCTTCCTCTTCTATCCATAAATTAGTTTTTCCCTTTTTCCTGCTTTTAATTGTACTATAATGTTGAAGTTTGAAGTCTGCTTTTTTCATTTGACATTATCTTACAAACATACATACTGGCGCATAACAGCCCTTCCTCTGTGGATATTTACACGGTTGGGGTTTGCTTGTTCTTTAAAAAAAAAAAAAAATTCCGTGATAAACACCGTTTTGCCTAAAGCTTTCTTTGTATTAATTGGTAGTCTCATTATTATAATTTTTTGGAGCAAAATGTGGGGTTATTTTTAAGTCTTTCTCTTTGTGTGTGTGTGTGTGTGTGTATTTCAAGTCATTTTCCAAAAAGTTTGTACCAGTTTTCACTTCTGCTGGCTATGTCTGAACTTGTGTTTTATGCCAGCCTCGCCAGCACTGGGTATTATGAAAATCCTCATCAGACACTGAGGTTAAGGCCACAGACATAGAGCATTAGGAAGTACTGACTGGAAGCCTGCCTTCTGTAACCCACTTATTTCCAACTCCCTGCATTTTAAAGATATCAGCCTATACTGAACCTGAGGGAATGAGGTTTAGTTGTGTGTCAGGGATTGAGGTGGGTTCTAGAAGTTTTTCTTGGATTGATGTGTTTAAGATAGAGTGCTATCTGAAATTATCATGGCTTGGCAAGTAACGCAGGAGCTAGAGTTACATATAAAGGGAATATCATTTTCTATGAATATCATTTTCTATCACCTTTGGGGATTGGCTTCCATTTTGAGCAGAATGAGTCCATAGCAGAGAGGCTTTCTTTCTGCAGTTTGAGGTTGTGTCTTGCTGGGGCGAGGGCTGAATCTGAGATTGCTGGGTACACTTCCCCCTCACCAGCCCCAGAGGTTATACTACAGTTTCTTCTTGAGGTTGTTGCCTGGAGAGAGAGGGTCTCTCTTCCAGGATATCAGGTGGGTGGGAAGAAATGCAGAAATCACTTATAACCATTAGTCTGCTAATGTATTAGAAGTGTTGCCGACCAGGGTTCTTGGCCTTTCCTGAAAGTGAAAGTTAGTTGCACAGTTGTGTCTCTTTGTGATCCCATGGCCTGTAGCCCGCCAGGCTCCTCTGTCCCTGGAATTCTCCAGGCAAGAGTACTGGAGTGAGGTTGCCATTCCCTTCTCCAGGGTATCTTCCCGACCCAGAGATTGAACCTGGGTCTCCTGCATTGCAGGCAGATTCTTTACCAACTAAGCTACTAGGGAAGCCTTTCTTAACCAACAGAAATTGATAAAGAGGCCAGACAAGAAATTCAGGCAAGGCTTCATTGGGGCCCTAATTGCAGCAGGAGGGGGCAGAAACAAGCAACCAGTTCCCTTGCTGGCTCTCTGAGCAGGGCAAGCTCCTTCCTTATACAGTGATAAGGTAGGAATCAGGTGGAGGGGTGGCTTAGGTGGTTTGCCCACTGTTTTGGTTGTGGTACGTACAGAGTGCATGCGCAGTACCCTGCTTTTGCTCTAGGTACCTCAGAAGTGGCGCTTGGGTTTTTTTGGTGGGGAGGTTATAGTTTTTTTTCATAAACTTGCCCCAACTGTGCATGCGCACAGTCCCATATTGTTTCTTTGTATTTTGTTTGTCCAGGTGAAGACACTGCAGCAAAGGGTCCCAGGTCCCAGCCTGTCTCAGAAGGGCTAAGTTTTAATAAGTAAACTATGTAGGATGGTATTCATGTTTGACTTGTTCATGGTCAGTACTTATTTTCTGTAAAATCCATTAGAAAACCTGTAACTGTATCACCAGTTCACATATTCTGTGCTTGGCTCTCGTGTTCCTGGGGCTTTGCTTACAACGCTGGTTTCTTAAATCCAAGGCTGTTGTATTTGCCCTACTGCTTTAGAGTTAGAGCAGGGCTTCAGTGTCCTGCAGTTTAAACATGTTCTGAGTATCTTCTTAGAATTATTCTCAACTCCCAGCGCATGTCCAGATGATGGACAGATGTGAATTACGCAACCTGTAGCTGGACATTTGTGCCATGACTACACAGGCTCAGTAATGTGTCCCGTCTTTGTGGCTCACAAGATTAATAGTATTGAAGCTTTTAAATTGCGTAAAGGAAGCCAGCATATTAAGCTGATAGCAAGTGCAGGCATTAAGATCGATACTGCTTAAGGCTTTAAGATCAAAAATTAATAAATAAGGTTAGATAGGATGGTGGATGTAGGTTGGGAGGAGCCCAAGGCCAGGAAGAAAGGCTGATCCTTGAAATGCCCATCATCGTCATCAATAGTGTAGTGTTAGCACCTAGCCTTTATTTTGTGCTTGCTGTATGGTTCCCAGGATTTTACATGTGTTATCTTATTTAATCTTTGAACAGCCTTATGAAGCAATGACTAATATGTCTGCTTTACAGCAAAGTGAGATGTAGAGAAGTTAAGTAACTTCCAGCTGGGGTTGGATAGAGGTGGAGTTCAGATAGATTGAGTCAGGCAGCTTGGTTTCAGTCTGTGTTTTCACCATAATATATTATGGCCTTTTAGTAATAGTTGCGAGCCCTTGATAAGATTAACAAGGTCTTCCCCCCTGCCACTGGCCCCCATTCCCCACGTCCTCCCTTGGGTTTTGGAGGAGATCAGCATTTCAAGTCAGACAGACCTGGGCTCACATTCTGGCTTTGCTGCTTATTAACTGTAACCTTACAAGTTATTTCTCTGATCCTGGATTTCATCATTTATCAAGAAAGGATAATAATAATGCTTACTTCAGGGTTGTTGAGAGGGTTAAATGAGATAATGTATGTAAAATCATCTAGCAGAATACCCAGCAGGGAGTTAGCAGGCAGAAAATGATAGCTACTATGGTTCTGAGATATACCTCTATAAAGAAGCCTCTGAGGAGAAGGATAAGGGTAAGACATGATTCAGGTAGAATTTATTTGGTGTCATTTGCAATAATAATTAGCCAACACAGATACCAGAAGCTGGATTCCTTCTGCCAGGGTGTTCCAGGAATGGACTATAAATTCCAGATGTGGTTCTGCATTGTTTCCATGAACTGAGTGCATTTCCCTTTGTCCTCTGAAACTTGGAGGGTAAAACCAGGACATTGCCATTGTGCTGAAATTTGGCACATAGTTCGGTGCCAATTGTGCATTCCACGGGCTGAAATTGGGATCTGCTGAAATTATGAGTGTCCTTTCTCTGCTGCTTCCTGCTTCCTGATGGTGCTTGACCGCAGATAATTGGCCTGCCTCTTAGAAAGGACCATAAATATTTGAAAGTTTGAAAGCATTTGAAAGCAATTAAATTTGAAAGCATATTTAATTGTCTATAAAGTTAAATGATGCATGGAATAATTATAACTAAGACAGAGACATTTGAACAAAATATTTAAAAGAAAAAAAAAACCAGTAGAAGAAAAGCCGTGGACTAAGATGAAACACTGTTTAGAAACATGACTCTCAGAATTGGTAGAGGAACAGTACCCAGTGCTTCTGTTTGAGTCCCTGCACATTTCAAACTGTCCTCATGGTAGCTCTCCTCTGTGATATTCCATGGCTGTAGTTTTTCTTAGCATTGCTTCCTCTGAGAATTTCAAAAGCCACAATGTAAAGTGAAGTCGCTCAGTCGTGTCTGACTCTTTGCGACCCCATGGACTGTAGCCTATCAGGCTCCTCTGTCCATGGGATTTTCCAGGCTGGCAAGTGCTGGAGTGGATTGCCGTTTCCTTCTCCAGGGGATCTTCCCGACCCAGGAATCGAACCCGAGTCTCCCGCATTTCAGGCAGACGCTTTACCGTACACAAAAAGAACAGTTTCTAGTTTTTTTTTTTCTGATTTTCAGCCTCCTTGGTTGTGACACATCTATTTGTTTCTAGTTTCTGTGCCCTTGGTATAATGCACCTTGGTTTCTTTGAAACTACTTAACATTCTTTGTTGCTCTTAATCCACTATTGGTTTTGACATTTGGGAATGCAAGAGAAGGTATAAAGGGAAATAAATGCTAAAAAATAGGTTGTTGTTCAGTTGCTAAGTCGTGTCCAACTCTTTGCGACCCCGTGGACTGCAGCGCCAAAAAAATGTAGTGTTTCTGAAAATGTGAAAATTTATTAAAATTTTTACAAATTTTAGAAAAAAATTATTAAAGTTCTACAGAAAATTTATTTCTGTAGAAACAGATTTCTAAAAATTTATAGAAAAATAAATGTCTAAAAATTTCTAGAAACTTTATTAAAAATTCTGCAGATTTGCTTTAGAATTTTTACGTTTTCAAATATGGCTAGAGTCAGATTGTAATCTGCTAGATCTGTTTGGTGCTATGGGGTATTTTGGAAAAATTGCAGTGTTGCCCAGTTTTTCATATTCCAGTTTTCTAGATTGGTGCATTTTAAAATGGAGGTCTGAAATGGTTGGTTATTTTGATGAACATATATCTCACGTTGCATGTCTTCATGTGATGGATGACCACTGAAAGGTAATGATGTCAACCTGGTTGGTAAAATAATGGTTTTCTGAACTGTTTTGCTCTAAGAAAAGGGGGTTCACATTCTTCAGAGGCTGGTGCTTCCCAGCCTAACACGTGGGACACTTCATTCAACTAGGAGAAGTATATATTAAACACCTACTAATGCTGGGTGCTGATGTGAAGTGACGTGATGTCAAGTGATAAACAGAACAGGTGTGGGCCTTATGGGTGGAAATTACAGTCTAATGAATAAAACAGAAACCAAATAATACAGATAACTATAAAAGCATAAATTGAGACAAGTAATATGAAGGAAGAAAAAGGAGTTCTTTCTACCCAAAGTGGGAAAATAGAGCTAGGGGAACTAAAACTAAAAAGTTTATTCGTATAAAAAAAGTTTCTATAAAAGCCTAAACAAAGAGCCAAGGTTAAGAATGATTATGCAAAAGATGTGATGTCAAGGTGTTCAAATATATCAAGTTGCCATTAATTGGCCCTGAGGGGGTCACTAATGAATTCAAGACACGTTTGAGCCATGCTGAGACCATAAGCAATGAATCGTCTCATAATTTGGTTCATTTTAGTTAAAACAGCCTTGTACTTACTGCAGTCTCACTGGGGAAAGGACCCCCTGAGGCAGGGCTACCACCGCAAATGTCTCATTGGGTGACTCCCCCTCATTGTTTATTTCTGATGCAATTTTGTTCCGGAAAGCACGCTTGAACATGTAAGGCCAGGGGGATGTGGGGTCTACTCTGTGTTCTGCTGTATCTCCTTTATTCAAGGAGGTTGGCTTCGCTGAAACTAGAAGAGTTGGAATATAAAGGGGTTGAGCTTGATGGCCTTAAAGAGTTTTCCTAGGTCCAAATTTTATCTTAGAAGAAATGGGCAGTAGGAGAATGTTCGGGTAGAATCCCTTTATGCTTAATCAAGACGTGACATTTTCATGGTGCGGTGCAGCAGAGGGAGCTCTGGACCAGAAGTCTGAAAGGTCCAGGCTCAAGGATACCATGGACTCCTGGAATGACTTAATTTGTGCTCATTCAGACCCAGAGCACAAATGAGCTCATGCTTGGCTGCAGCCCACATTCAGAGACGGGAGGGCTCCACAGTGGGTAGGCTTGCAGGCTGTGGGTCCAAACCCAGAAAACCATGCCAAGTAGCTGTGTGGACTTGGGCAGAAAACTTGGCCTTCTTGAGCCTTGGTTTTCACATCAATGAAATGGAGCCTCCATTTCTCATCTATAAACACTCCTCTCTTCCTCTGAATGTTCTTCCTGATAAATGTCCATCATTGCTGACATTTTTCTTATTAATGTTTATAATGGCTTCAGTTACTGCAGTTTTCCAGTTAGGCACATCACAGACCCTGCTGTGTCTTGGTGTCCTGCCTGCGGTGCCTGCCTCATGGGATTGTTTGGAAAGTCAAATGTGATTGTGTGAACGTGCTTTGTGAGCGCTTAGATCCTCTCCAAGGCGCAGGTGGTAGGACTGGGCAGGTAAAAGAGGAAGGCTGGAGGTCTGTCTGTGTGCAGAGTAGCTGTTTTCCGAGAGAGGGCTTGGCTGAGGCTGGAAGGCAGGTCTGTTTCTCCTGCCCTGACGGACTGGGGCACATGCAGACACGCTTCCCGTCCAGACAGACGGGCCCGGCCCGCAGATGGCCACCGAGTCATTCACTTGGTGATTGTCATTCACAACTCCTGCCGGCTCAGGCCAGAGGCAGTCGGAGGTCATCTCCATCTCAGTTTCATCTCCCCACTGACCCTGCTTCCCTAGGCTCTTCCTCTGAGGTGTCCAGAGAAGGGCATAGTAAGGCAGAGCTGTTTTTAAATGACGTTAAAAACAATCATATAGGCCAGTTAACAAGGATAAAATCCAGAAACTGAGTGGTGGCACTGGGGCCGGGCACCTGTTGTCACGCAGGCTGGCCTGGGGGAGAGCAATTAGTTTGTTTGGCAAAACCACTGGAATGTTCCTGGTGGGGGCGGAAGCTGGGGAGTGGGTGGTGGGTGTGCTCCCCGGGTGTGTTGCCTCCTTCCGAGCAGATGGGGCTGAAAGAATTTCCAGAGGGAGGAGGGACAGCTCCGCCCGGGGAAGGCCCGAAGGGCTGTTTTCCTGTCCAGATGGCCCATTCATAAAACGCCTCTTCTTCCTTCTCCACATGGCACCGGCCCTGGCCTAGTTTTCCCCACCCCAGGGGTTCATTTCTCTCAAGGCGGGGAGGAGGAGCACCGTTGGCTGAAGAAGCACCTGGTTCTCCAGGCCCTACCGGGGCACTCTCAGTGGGCGCAGATGCTCAGGAATGGATGGCCGGCCTTTGCGGGGCACGGGTTCGGCCGGGAACCATCATCTGCCAAGGGTGTCTGGCCAGCTCCGGGACTGACTCACACGGTGCCCCAGTTCAGGCTCCGAGACTCTGTCCCAGGGTGCTTGTCACAGCGGCAGCTCACCTGGGGGCCCAGGGCGCTTGGGGACCACGTGATGGACTTGGCCCGGTTTGTCTGGACTTTGCCCTCCACCCAGCTTCATCCGCTTACTCAGGGGCTGATCAGTAAGGTTGCGGGGAGACAGGTGGTCTTTGAGGGTCCTTTGCAGGGAAGAGCTGCACCCACACTTTTCCTTGCCATTCCTCCTGTGTGTTCCCCCTGACCCCCGACCCGTGCTCCCCTTAGCATCTTTTTGCCACGTCTTTCTGGCAGTCTCAAACTGATTGTCTCTCTCTATTCTGGCATATTTATAGTGTGACTTGTTGAAACACGTGAAAAATCCCAACTCTGTGGCTTGTTTTTGCTCAGGGGCAGTTGCCTGATGGGAGAGAAGCAGAGGTCCTTAGCCTCAAGCTCCTTGCTAACCCCGAAGGGCTCAGCCCTTGAGTAAATGAAGAAGGGACATCTCTGCTGAAGGCATTTCACTGCTGTGTCAGGGCTGCACGGGGAACCGGTGACAGAACTGGACGTGCAACCCAGGAGGACGCTATCTCCCCCTGCTGTCAGACCAGGGTCCTCGGCAGTGGGGTCTGCACCCAGCCTAACCCCCTCGACTCTTCCAAGACAGTCTTCCTGTCCACCTACTTGTTATAGCTCGTTAGAGCTGGTTATAGGCTCCGACAGACCTCATGGGAGAAATTTAGATGTCTTAGTTCATCCTTTTATTCAGTACTTTGTATTTAAGGACAGGAATCCCCAAGCTCAAATATATTTTTAAAGGCAGTATTGGTTGAAGCAGGAGTACTCTCTGCTAATCCTGTCTCCCTTCAGGCCACTGGCATGAAGTGCCAGTGACACTGGAATTATTTTCACAGTTGCCTTTAAGCCCCATAAAGACAAACTTTGGAAGGTGATGCTGGCCTCAAGACGGCTGCTGCCACTCCCTCAGCCTCATAGCAGGCTGAGGAAGTCATCACAGTTCTTTCTTAACTTTTTATTTTGAAATAATTTTAGACTTACAGAAAATCTGCAAAAAATAGCAAGCAGCACAGAGAATTCCTGTATACTCTTCATCCAGCTTCCTCTTGTGTTGACTACATAAGCGTAGTCCATTTATCAAAACCAAGAAAGGAATCTTGGTACAATATTTGAAACCAAATTGCAAAGGTTTTTTTTTTTTTTTTAATTTTAGCAGCTTTTCCACGAATTTTATTGTCTATTCAAGGATATTAAACAGGGTGGTCCCACATGGGATTTAATTGTGATGTCTCTGCTTGGATGGTATCACCGATTCAATGGACGTGAGTTTGAGCAAACTCAGGGAGATAGTGAAGGACAGGGAAGCATGGCAAGTTGCAGTCCATGGGGTTGCAGAGTAGGACATGACTGAGCGACTGAACAACAAACTGTAGTTTACTCCAGTGTGTGACAATTCTTCACTCTTGCCTTGCCTTTCACTCTTGAGGTGTCCTTTTTAAAAAACAAGGATCAGCCAGAGTTTTCTGTCAAGGGTCAAACAGTAAATATTTTAGACTTTGCAGGCTGTACGGTCTCTGTTGTGAATCCTCAGCTTTACGGTTGTAACCCCAAAGCAGTCTTAGACACCATGAAAATGAGTGAGTTCATCAACGTAACTTCATTTATGAAAATAGGCAGAGGCCTAGGTTAGGCCCTCAGGTTGAAGTTTGCAACCCCTGTTGTAGAAGGACTCTCTGTTTGAGTTTGTTGGACGGGTTCTCATGATCTGATTGAGGTTAGACATTTTTAAATGGGAATCCCACAGAAGGGTTGTGTCCATCTCAGTGACCTCTTAATCACTTGGTTAAGGTGGCATTAACTGTAAATTTAACAGTTATCCACCACCCCGCCCCCCCGCACTGTGTAATTAAAAATATCTCAAGGGCTTCCCCGGTGGCTCAGACAGTAAAGCATCTGCTGCAATGTGGGAGACCCGGGTTCAATTCCTGGGTCAGCAAAGATCCCCTGGAGAAGGCAGTGGCAACCCACTCCAGTACTCTTGCCTGGAAAATCCCATGGATGGAGGAGCCTGGTAGGCTATAGTCCATGGGGTCGCAAAGAATCAGACATGACTGAGCAATTTCACACTCACTCAAAGCAGATACTCTATGCAAATGTCCCATTTCTCCTCAAACTTTCGTCTGCACATTTTAGCTTCCATCAGTGGATCTTGCCTGTAACAGTTATCTCTGTGGTGTTCTAATGGTGAATTTCTATTTCTATTCCACTCATTTCGTCTACATTTATTAATAGGAATTTTGTGAAGAAAAACTCTTCGTTTGTATCAGTGTGCACTCATAGCTATTTCTTCTGTATTTTGGATTAGGATGATCATGATTTTTGAAGTAGTTGCAAGTGTGTCGTCTTTTGGATTTCTCTGGTCTCATCTAACTCTTGACCATCCTCTTGATTTCATAGTTGGCTTTATTCTGCCTAACTTCCGCTTTGTGGACATCTGGCCCTAGACTAGTAGGTTTGCTTTTGTTCACTTGTCAGTGGCAGAGGCAGTTTTATTTTTCAGCCCAAAATGCTGGCCAAATTTATATTCTGTGTGTACTGCACAGCTGGTTGAGTTGCACTGGGAATGTGAGCCTTGGGGTGATTGAAGCTGGTCAGGAGCTGGCAATAGGTTTTCATTAATTTTGTTGGGTGAAGGAGGAGTTTGGAGTATTTTCTGGTGCATTCTAGATCGGGTTTGAATTGTGAGTGTGGTCCAAGTTACTAGTTCTCCCTCCCTTCTGGCTCTTAAAGAACTTTCTTTTTACTCGTTGGAAAACTGTAAGGGTGAAAAACCTGGCTGAGGAACAGAGTTTAAAGTAAATAGAGTTTCCTTGCTTTTGTATGCATGTTTCTAGCTTGAAGTAAGATGTTGTCTTAAATGATTTGGCCTCAGTTAGAAAGCCCAAAGTGAAGTGAAAGTGTTAGTCTCTCAGTTATGTCCAACTCTTTGTGACTTCATGGACTGTAGCCTGCCAGGCTCCTCTGTCCATGGAGTTCTCCGGGCAAAAATACTGGAGTGGGTAGCCATTTTCTTCTCCAGAGGACCTTCTCAGGAATCGAACCTGCGTCTCCTGCATTGCAAGTGAATTCTTTACTACTGAGCCACCAAGGAAGCCCTTAGAAAGTCAAACAGATTTCCAAAAAACAGGCTGTCCGATCTATTTTTAAACACAAGGTGAATATGTTGAGTCAGCTTTCTAAAATAGGAGAAACTTCTGTTTTTTCCTGTAAAAACCATTCCTTTAATAGCCATACAAAAGATGAACTGAAGAGTGGTGGGTGTGACTGTTCCATTTTTGTAGGTCCTTTAGGTGAGTTCAAAAATGTTCTTTACTTAGGGCTTTGTGGTCAATGATGATAGAAAGAAGAGAAAAGTCAAGGCACGTCCTGTGACAAAGATTTTTGAACTGATTAATTTTGGGGGGACAAGTTACATCAGCCCAGCTTTTAAAGAAATTTGTAGGAAAAAATTCTCCTATAGTATCAGTTTTAAAAAAAAGACACAGAAAGGAAAGAATTTTCATTTGCCCAAGACATTATTGGAGTGAAGAATAGGAAGGAAATTTGGGTGCTTCTGATGTTGTCCTAGACAGAATTTACTAAAACATGGACCCTTAAAAACTGCAGCTTAAGTCCTACCTTCTTTGGTGTAAAAAGGAATGGGTTGGGGAAGTTCAGGCGGGTTCCCACTAGTACTGAGAAAATGCATCCAAATCTCTGGCATGCTGTTTCTCCATAAGTTGTTCATCTTCCCTGATTGTAGGATTGGATGAAAAACCAAGATATTAATTTTTTAAACATTTATGAAAGGGAATCATAGACTTTGTCGCCATGTATTCTTATCAGTGTTTATGAAGCAGCCTAGTAAAGTCACACGCATGAGTCAGATGTAGATCCCTTGAAGCTCAGGGCCTCTAAAAGAACATAATGTGAAGGAGACAAAAGAACTGCTGGTGACATCTGTGTATGACTATGGGAGCTCCTGACATCTCGGGAAGGGAATAAATTCACAAAAGCTCTAGCACAGGTTCCTGAACCTGCCCTTTAGTCTGAAATGAAGTGCAGACTGCGGACGCTGTTTGTGAAATGAGGTGATTGAACGAGCTGTAGGTTTGGGAAAGATGTCGTGTGGGCCACTCCTGGCCTTTCTGGGGTTTGTGGTCACAGTGGAAACAGCGCTGTCACTTTCGACCTTACAGATTCGTTGTCCTCTTGTCCTTGGCGGGCCTGTCAAAGAGGAGTTATTTCGAAAGCATATCGCTGATTGTACATTTCATTCCATCAAGTGCTCAGCGCATTTCACCTAACTGCTGGAGGCTGCTGAGATAAGAGTGGAAAAGTGCCTTGTGCCCTTCTGAGCGGTGGGTGATCTATTTTCGACTTGGAGACTGGTGACAAACCTGTCTTCTGTCAGGTCAAACTCGCGTGGACTTTCTTGTTTTCTGTTCTTCTGTTGACAGCTGTGTCCGTGTGCAGGATGGTCATAGGGTAACTGGAAGATAGCTCTGGCATTTAAACACCTAGATAGGAAGGGGAGATGGAATGCATTTTTCTTTTCTATTTTGGTTAGCAAGTCCCCAGTCGTTCACAACAAGAGGTAAAGAGGTGAAGGGAGACCTCCGGGAGGGTGGGAAAATACACATAGAGAGAGACATTTCTGCCTTTGGATTTAGTGCCTGGAAAGGGGATGGCTGGAAGGAAAGTGGAAAATAAAAGTTGGATTTGGGGTGGCCTTGGGTAGTGGGAGAGAATGGAAGAGGGATGGAGGTGATACGAAAAGTAGGCTTTGTTTTGTTTTTTGCATGATGTATAAAACACAAATTAAAATTGATGCACTGCAAATTACATTTCTATAGTACTTTAAATAGTGTAAGGTTTTGTTTTAAAACCAGTGGTGCAATCTGATGTGATAGAAACACTGTTAGCTCCTCAGCTCTAATTTAATATAAATGTGCAGGTAGCTCTGATGAGGATTGGTTTAAATGACATCTGAATTTCCATTGTCTTGAATCCACATCTATTGGCCACGGAGCTAATCAAAGCTCTTTAGTTTCCTCATCCTCAAAACGGAACCAGGTCTCCCCGCCTGCCTCACAGAGCTGCTACATGGTCTATAATACAGTGCTATACTGCATTCTTGAGGCTTTTCAGATGTTTCATAAAACCTGCAACAGAAACAAGGGGTCTCATGTCCAAACCTCACTTTCTGCTATTTATAGTAGCTAGCGAGTCTTCTCCTCACCCTTCCTTTATTTAAGATCATGGCTCCATTCGAGAGTGTTGTATGGGCTTTCTTTCCACACACACACACACACACACACACAGACACACACACACAGAGTTTAGCATTGATGTCAGAGGTTCATAGTCCAAAGCTCAGTTGAGAACCTCTGATTTGATTCTAGTTTTCTTTTATGGAAATTATAATTCCATTAGAAAGAACTAGGTTTTTACAGATGCCTGGCATTTGGCATTTTCTGTGTCTATGCATCTTTTTTAGATCACTTACTTTTCTAGAAGAAGAAATCATTAAATTGTGTCCTTTTGAGCTCAGTGCTTTTTCTAGGACTGCTGCGGTGTACTGCGTACAGCAGGATTGTAAAACTGTCAAAAGCAAGATCGTAAATGCAATGGAAGGAAAAGCTGAGTCGTATGGTACCAATCAGGAAAGTAGTAAGATAAATCACAGGCCCCCAAATCACGTTTCCCTTTCCATCCTCAAAATGTCCTAGTTAACCAGAGGGTTTTTTTTTTTTTTTTTAGTGATGAGCCCAATCAATGTGATTTAAGTCATCTGTGATATTATATTTATAGCCAAATAATTAAGTTGGATGATGTGACAAAACACTTAAATTGTATTTATGGTCATTGAAGGTTTTACACATTATTAGAGGGAAGCATAGTTACACCAAATTAGATGGGGACATCTGATCCAGACTTCAGTTCAGTAATTTCATGGGAAAAAATAAATCTAAATGAGCAAAAAATGTTTTGGTATTAACTCCAATGTGATGATATTACAAGTTTTCCCAGTTAATTAGTAACACATATTGTAGAACAAATGTTTGAAGCCGAAATCTCATGTTTTTGCATAACAGATAGAACCCTGCACTAGGGGTTGAGCTGGGAGTCTTAGCTCTCCCACTGCATTGCTGTGTGACCTTGGGCAGCTCACTTCACCACTCTGGAACTGTGGAGCCAGGAAATGGGACTACATATCTTCAGTGAGAGAAGATTTCTTGCAGTGTTAGCATTTGGTGACTTTGAATTTAATTCTGTTGATTACTGCTTTTGAAAAAAAAAAGTCAACATTTAATGTACACGCAGAAAAGTGGCCAAATCATACATGCATAGCTCATTGAATTTTCACATTTCTAACCAGCCGTGGATTATGATACATAATTTTAATGTTATCAACATTCTAGAAGCCACCGTGGGGCTTGGATGCAACTCCTAAATGTAGGGAAAAAGTGAGAGAGGGAGGGAGAGAGGAAAAAAGAATTGAGATGGTAATACTTTTTAGAAATTTGAAAGTTTACCATTAACAGTCAAAATTTTTTGTTTAACGTTCTCTTTTTTTAAAAACTTTTTGGCTATGCCATGCTGCATGCAGGCTCTTAGTTCCCCCACCAAAGATCGAACCTGCACCTCTGCAGTGGAAGTGTGGAATCTTGACTACTGGACCCCCAGGGAAGCCCCTTAAAGGACAAAATTTTATTCATTTGGAATCCTCTATAATCCAGTCTGTAACCTCCTGTCTGCTATTTTAATATCCAAATAGCTCTGAAAACTGCAAGTTTTTAGAAAAATTTTTAGGCAACAAGATCTCACCCAAAAGAATGGTGGCTGTTGGCCGTCTTCATTTACCCTGCAGGTGTGACTGCTCACGCATCTTGCTAAAGAATTTTTCATGCGTTTGACAATAAACTGCTTCCTGGACCCCACTGGGGTTTCATGAACAGCACACATCATGTTTCTTCTTTGAAATCAAGTAGATTCTAAATTCCAAAACAAATCTGGTCACAAGGATTTTGGATGAGGAATTGTGGATTCAAATCACAGCATAATTGTTTACAAGAGTAGACACTTAGTGTTTTTTTGCTTGTTGTTGTTGCTGTTGTTGCTTCATCACTCAGTCATGTCCGACTCCTTGCGACCTCATGGGCTGCAGCACGCCAGGCTTCCTTGTCCTTCACTATCTCCTGGAGTTTGCTCAAACTCATGTCCAGTCAATGATGCCATTCAACCATCTTATCCTCTGTCACTCCCTTCTCCTAATGCCCTCAATCTTTACCAGCATCAGGGTCTTTTCCAATAATTGTTATTGCTTAGATTTGTATGATTTTATCTGAAAAATTAGCAGGTGTAGTTTCAGTTAACTACCCGGTGGGTTAACAGATGTTTCTCTTCCAACAGTAAATTTTTTAAAAATTAACTTTTATTTTGGAATAGTTTTAGATTTAACAAAATGTTGCAAAGATAGTACAGAGAGTTTCCATATGGCCTTCACCCAGCTTCCCCTAACCTTAACAGTGTACATTTGTCAAAACTAAGAAAATAGCATTGGGTACCATCCTATTGACTCAATTATAGACATTATTCAAATGTCCCCAGTTTTCACACTAACATCCTTTTTCTGTTCCGGCATTCAGTCCAGGATCTCATGTAACGTTTAGTTGTCTTGTCTCTCTGATCTTTTCCAGTCTATGACAGCTTCTTAGTCTTTTCTTTTCATACCCTGATATCTTTGAAGAATACTGATTAGGTGTTTTGTAGAATATCTTTTAGGAATTTGTGTTATTTGCTTAAATTTTCATAAGCTTCTTAAAATTAAACTTTTTATTTTGAAATTATTGTAGATTCACATGCAGTTGTATGAAATAATATATATAGACCCTTTATTCCATTTCCCTCAATGGTAACATCTTGAAAACTACAGTCCAGTATTACAGTCAGGATGTTGATACAGTCAGGATACAGAACATTCCCACCACCACAAGGTTCCATCATCCAGCCCAACACTTGAACCCTCTTGATTCAGTGCATGTTGACTGAGGGCTTGTGGGGGTCAGGCTCTGTTCAAGTTCCAGGGAGGCAGGAGGTGAACAAGAGAGAAAAAGCTGCCCTCTTGGAGCCTAGCTTCTGGGAGGCAGACATGAACAAAGAAACACGTGCAGAGATAACAGGATGGCAGCTAATCAGTGCCATGAAGAGAGACTACACTCAGAGAGAGGAGGAAATCCAGAATTCCAGCTTCTCTTGAAAATTGAGATCCCTGGTCCCATGGGGTGGGAGCATCAGAGAAACTGCTTGCTTTTGACAGGGTAGCTGATTGTATTTCACATTAAAATCATGTATAACTACTTTACACCCTGTTTATTGAAAATCCTTGGTATTGTTCTGTGCTGGTAGTGGGTCTTTAAAAATCTCAGGAGTTTAAGTGAAATTCCATGGAGAGCCTTGTTTCCATTGCTTGTAGTCCCGCAGCGTAGGGTCTGGCCTCACAGTGGTGGTGTTTTGTGCATTTAGTGACAACAGGTGTGGTGTATAAAGCCTGTTACTTTGTTTTTATTCCTTAGTGTTTTTGGTACCTGAAGAAGTTGTGACACGATCAAAGGGCCAGGGAAGGTTTCGGATTGCAAGTGTTTAGAACGGGCTTTTCATCTGAATGTCGAATTGTGTCCCTCAGAAAAGAGGAATGGGTATTAAAAAATACTTAAATAGGGTTTTCAGCTCAATATACTGAGTGATATCAGTTATTTTCTACTCTGGAAATGAACGATTTCAAATGAACAACTAAGGCCATTTTTTTTTTTTTAATTGGCGGCAAAGTATACATAACATGAAAGAAAGAAAGAAAGTGAAGCTGCTCAATCATGTCCAACTCTTTGCAACCCCATGGACTATAGCCCACCAGTTTCCTCTGTCCATGGGATTCTCCAGGCAAGAGTACTGGAGTGAGTTGCCATTCCCTTCTCTAGGGGATCTTCCCGACCCAGGGACTGAACCCAGGTCTCCTGCCTTGCACACAGATGCTTTACCCTCTGAGCCACCAGGGAAGCCCATAACCATTGAACAAAATCATTCTTAACTGTACAATTCAGTGGCATTATATACGTTTATAATGTTGTAGAGTTATTATCCACACTATTTCCTGGACTTCTCATCATTCCCTAATAGAAATTCTGAACCCATTAAACAGTAACTCTCCTTTCCTTCCTTCCCCAAACCCCTGGTAAGCTCTTGTTTACCTCCTGTCTATATGAATTTGCCCATTTTAGATATCTCATGTAAGTGGAATCAGATAGTATTTGTCCTTTTGTATTTGGCTTATGTTACCTGCTACCTGCTGCAAAGTCACTTCAGTCATGTCCGACTCTGTGCGACCCCATAGACGGTGGCCCACCAGGCTCCCCCGTCCCTGGGATTCTCCAGGCAAGAACACTGGAGTGAGTTGCCATTTCCTTCTCCAATATGTTACCTAGCATAGTATTTTCAAGATCATCCATATTGTAGTATATGTCAGAATTTCATTCCATATTTCAGCTGAATACTATTCCATTGTATGTGCATTGTATGTGTTTTGTTTATCCATTCATCTGTTGGTGAACACATGGGTTGTTTCTATGTTTTGGTTACTGTGAATAACACCGCCATGATCATTGGTGTAAAAGCATCTGTTTGGGTTCCTGCTTTCAGTTCTTTTGGGTATATACCTAGGAATGGAATTGCTGGATCATCTAATTCTATGGTAAGGTTTTCAAGGAATTGCCAAATTATTTTCTGCAGTGGCTATACCATTTTACATTCCCACTAGCAATGAACAAGAATTCTGGTTTCTCCACATCCTCAAAAAATGCTTGCTATTTTGCTTGCTTGTTTGTTTTTTATTATGGCCATCCTAGTGAGCATGAAATGATGTCTCTTTATGGTTTTGATTTCCATTTCTCTAATGACTAATGAGAGCTTCCTCAGTGGCTCACCAATAAAGAATCTGCCTGCAACACAGGAGACGCAGGTAAGGTGGGTTCAATCCCTGGATTGGGAAGATTTCATGGAGGAGGGCATGTCAACCTACTCCAATATTCTTGCTGGGAAAATCCCAAGGACAGAGGAGCCTAGCAGTTTACAGTCCATGGGTTGCAAAGAATCAGACAAAACTGAGGGAGCATGCACGCACGCAGTGGCTAATGATGTTCAGCATCTTTTCATATGCTTATTGGCCACTTACATATCTTCTTTGGAGAAATGTCTATTCAAGTCCTTTGCCCATTTGTTGTAGAAGCATAGTGTCTCATCTACTATATTTTTTTATTTTTAATTTTTAAAATTCTTGGTCTGCACCACGTGGCATGTGGTGTCCTATTTCCCCTACCAGGAATTGAACCTGTGCCCCCTGCAGTGGAATTGCAGAGTCCCGGCCCCTGGACCGCCAGGAAATTCCCTGTCCTTTGCCCATTTTTGAATTGGGTTGTTTGTTTTTTGTTGTTGAATTGTAGGATTTCTTTATATGTTTTACGTATTAATCACTTATCAGCTGTATGATTTGCATGTCTTTTCTCCCATCTGCGGGTTTTCTCTTCACTCTGTTGATGATACCCTTCAGTGTTCCTAATAGTTAAATTTGGAAGTCCTGTTTATTTTTTTCCTTTTGTTGTTTGTGCTTTTGGTGTCATATCCAAGAAATCATTGCTAAATCCAGTGTCATGAAGCTTTCCCCTATGATTTCTTCTAAGAGTTTTATAGTTTTAGTGCTTACGTTTAGATCTTTGACCATTTTGAGTTAATTTTTGTATGTTGCATAAGGTAAGGGTCTAACTTCATTCCTTTGCATGTGGATTTCCAGTTTTTCCAACACCATTTATTGAAAAGATGGCCTTTCCTCTGTAGATGTGAGTTTTTCCCTGTTTGTTTCTTTGGTATATATGTCTGTCCGTATGCCAGTATTATTTTGATTACTACAGCTTTGTAGTAAGTTTTGAAATCAAGAAGTGTTAGTCTGCCATTTTTTTTCTTTATTTTTTTGCAATTCAGAGTCCCTTGAGGTTCTGTATGAATTTTTTGATGGATTTTTTGTTTCTTCCAAAATTTTTCATTGGGAAAATTCCATTGAATCTGTAGATCGCTTTGGGCAGTATTGACATCTTAACAATATGATTATATTTTCCAACCCACGGGCACGAAAAGTTTTTCTATTTATTTCTGTCTTCTTTAATTTTTTTCAGCAATGCTTTGTAGTTTTCAGTGTACAAATCTTTCACCTTCTTCATTAAGTTTATTCCTAAATATCTTATTCTTTTTGATGTTACTGTAAATTGAATTATTTTAGTACTTTATGGTTTGTTCATTGCTACTGTATAGAAATTAAAATGATTTTTGTGTGTTGGTTTTGTATCATGCAAATTTGCTGACTTGTTGATTAGCATGAATGGTTTTATTCATGGAATATTTAGTATTTTCTACATATAAGATCTTGCCGTCTGCAAGCAGAAATAATTTTACTTTTTCCTTTCCAATTCAAGTGGTTTTTGTTTCTTTTTCTTGCCTAATGTTCAGGCTGGAATGTCCAGTACTGTGTTAGATAGAATGGTGAAAGCTGGCATCTTTGTTTTGTTCCTCATCTTAGGGAGAAAGCTTTCAGTCTTTCACCATTGAGTATGATGTTAGCTATGAGTTTTTCATAAATGCCTTTATCATGATGAAGAAGTTTTCTTTTATTTGTAGTTTATTATTTTTACCATTAAGGGGTGTTGAATTTTGTCAGATGCTTGTCTGTATCAATTGAGGTGACCATGTGTTTTTTTCCTTCTTTTTTTTGAATGTGGTGTATTACATTGATTGAATTTTTATGGTGAACCGTCCTTGTATTCTGGGAATAAATCTCATTTGGTCATAGTCTATAGTTTTTTTTTTTTTTCTATTATGCTGCTGAATTAACTTTGCTAGTATGTTATTAAGGATTTTCCATAAATATTCATAAGGGATACAGGCTTATAGTTTTCTTGTAGTGTCTTTGGGATCAGTATCGGGGTTATGCTGGCCTCATAGAATAAGTTAGGAAGTGTTCTCTCCCTCATCGTTTTTCTGGGTAGAGTTTGCGAAAGATTAGTGTTAATTCTCTAAAATTCCCCAATAAAGTTATTTCATCCTGAAATTTTCTTTGTTGAGAGGTTTTAGATTAATGATTCAACCTCCTACTTTTTTATAGATTTTCTCAGGTTTCCTATTTTTTTATGGATCAGTTTTTGCAAATTGTATGTTGCCTGGTATCTATCAATCTCAATTATGACCATTTGAAAATTGAACTTTTGGCAAATTATTTGTTTGATTTTATTACTGTCTTGCCTAAGAGTGAAATTCTCATTTTAAATGACATGTTGTCTCTTTACAAAGTAAAATCCAATGAAATATGAGAGTTTCATTGTATATAGTATTGATGTGTATTCTATTTTTGTCAAATATTTAATAAAATACTTTACGGTGTGTTTTGTGACTCATTCAAGGTGGAGGGTATATGTTATTTTATGTTATCAGGGTATAATATTATATTTATAATATAATATAAAATATTATATTTTATGTTATAAAATATATATTTTATATAAATATATTTTATGTTATAAAATATGTTTTATATAAATATATTTTATAACATAAAATATATATTATATTTTATAACATAAAATATATTTTTTATAACATATATATATTATATTTTATAACATAAAATATATATTATATTTTATAACATAAAATATATATTGTATTTTATAACATAAAATATATATTGTATTTTATAACATAAAATATATATTGTATTTTATAACATAAAATATATATTGTATTTTATAACATAAAATATATATTGTATTTTATAACATAAAATATATATGTATTTTATAACATAAAATATATATGTATTTTATAACATAAAATATATATTATATTTTATAACATAAAATATATATTATATTTTATAACATAAAATATAATATTTTATAACATAAAATATATATTATATTTTATAACATAAAATATATATTATATTTTATAATATATAAAATATATTTATATAAAATATATTTTATAAATATAAAATATTTATAAATTATTTTGTGTTTATAAAATATTATAAATATTATACCCTGGGTATATAAAATACCCAGGGTATATAAAATATTATACCCTGATAATATTATCAGGGTATATATAAATGTTTCCAATATACTGATTACTTATAACTTAGATTATAGGGCTTCTGTGGAGTTTTTGCTATCATATCAGAATAGACTAACAATTATTCTTACTCTTATAAACTGACTTTGTATTTTATGATCTTGAGCCTGTTTAATTGGTATGACATAATGAACCAGTGATATATTTGGCTCAAGTTTAGATTTCTCAAGTTTCTTTTTAGCAACTGGGTCAGACAAAGCCAAGAGAAGCAACCCCCATCTGTGTGGTATAAGAACTTTGTGACTTTCCCCTCTGCTTCTGTCTGGTCCTCAGGCTGGGTGTTTTCTGGTAGAAAGTCATTCATTCAACATTATTTGAGCACCTGTTGTGTCCCAAACACTGTTGTAACCATAGATTTCCCAGTGATGCAAAATGCAGAAACACACAAGAAAGGTAACTTTCCTGTCTGTTGGGAGAATCAAGGGGTAAATCCAAAACCAAAAGGCAGGGTTGGTCCTCAAAAAGAAAATAATTCTGCCATCCAATGGTACAGTCTAGGACCTTTTGTCCTGTTCCTTTTAATGGACTAACTGCATTCCCAGGTGCTGCCATCTTGGCTGTCATCTCAGTCGGTGCTGGGTTGGCCCTTGTGTTGGAAGCTTGAGTAGCTCCTTGAAGTGGAGGGAGACTGATGAAGCAGTAGCTAAATTTGTGCAGGACCTTGGAAGCCTTTCAGAATTATATGTGAAAAGTGATACTGTTGCCACAAAGGAAAATATAAGCAAAATGGGAATCTAACCCTTTCACTGAAACAAAAGATTGGACCTACTAATGCAGGGCTAGACGGATACAGAAGAGGTGAGGTTTGAATTCTAAGTTGGTCTGCATGAAGTGAAAAGCTGATGATGGTTTGGTTAAAATAGTTATTTCCAAGCTATAGGTCTTTCAACAACAGCAAACTAGATCTTACTATAAGAGAGGAGCTAGTTCTATTAGAACATACCTTGGTTTTGCATTTTAATCACAGTCCCTGAGAAGCTGACTGGTGTTTAACTTGAGAATTGCTACAATTTTAAAATATTTTCTACCCAAGAAATTGGAGTAAATATGGCCAGTGGCCTCCTACCACAAGTCAGACGTGTGTGAGGAAAGACATTTTAGCAAAAGTGCTGTGTCCATGGTCCAAATGTTGTGCCTTTACGTCTTGAGTTACGTTGTCATTGAGAGAATAGAATTGGGTTTTTTCAGATATTGTCACTTCAAAGTGTTCTTAAAACTCTTCCTCACATGATCGAATTTCATGAGGACATCCTTCGAGAGTGAGATGATATCCCTAGTTGCTGAAATCACTAAGTTTTCCGGCCCCTGCTGAGTGGTCACCCAGAACCCCCCTGCAGTTTAACTGAGATGCTTTATTCATCTGCAGACTGGAAGCCCAGGATTGGAAATCTAACACGAGATAAATAATTAAATCTCGGCTTCCACAAGTGCAAAGGGCATAAATAATCCAACAGCATGCTGCCCGGGCATTCCATACCATGGGCCATTTCGATTTCATGCCCAGGCACTCACTCGTAACTGAATATGTCAGAACGTGGTTCTTGCCCGGGACAGGGAGAGGGTGCTGTTTCAGAGAAGTGTGCTTGCCTGTCTGCTGGAAGGCTGCCTCCACCCTCTGACTCTCCTGGAGACCCTGTGCTGGCTTAGTCTCCAGGAAAATTCATCTTCCCCATGTTGAGCCCTGAGTACAAAAGATCTGTAATTAACTCCTTTTCTAGTTAAATGAAGGAGGTGATATATTGAAAGGAGACCCAGGAAAATCACTGATTTATTTGAAGAAACAGATGAGTTCACTGATGGCAGCGGACTTTGAAAACTTCATTCTCAGAATCAGGAGTTTGAACCTGAGACCATTTGAGCATTGGGGAGTGGCCTCAAGTTGGTGTCATTTTCTGCTTCAACGGCAAGTCTTGTGAAGGGTACAGAGGAGTAGCAATCCATTTTCTGGTGCCCAGAGGAGAGAAGACAACGGCTGGTTCTAATTATGTCTGCATCTTTTGTATGACTTTGCTCCTGGCAGAGACTTGATAAAATTTTGTTAAATGAACAAAGGAAAGAACACTGATGCATCGTGATGTTTCACACTTCCTGCTTGTGGTCTCGTCTGGTGCCAGTTCCAGGGAGGTCCTTGGACTATCAGTACCAGCATCACTCAAGTTAGTTTGGAATGAAAATGCCCAGACTTTGTTTCAGACCTCCTGATCTGTAAGTCTGGGATGGGTCCAGGAATTTGTTGTTAACAAACTCGCCAGAGGTTCTGATGCTTGCTAAACTTTGAGCACCACTGGCCTGGAGGTGCTTGAACCAGAGAGATGACTTAAGAATCTTACCCATACTCACTTCCTCTCTCAGTAGGAAGTCACCACATCTGGTTACAAGAGAATCACATTTAAAATCCTTACATGGGTCTGTTTCTTCACCCTCTTACCCAGGATGCAGCTGGTCTCCTGGCTTTGTTCTGCAGATGTCATGTTTCCAGATTTTACACTGTCCGTTCTAGGAAAATAGAGATGAGGTGTGCTGGGGGACATCCTTCTATTTGCTGATTGCCCGAAGGAGGATGAGCTGTCATGGCAGACACTAACGCCCACCATGTGCCAGACTGGACCCCAGTGAACAGTACACAGTCCCTGGCTCCAGCACCTCAGGGGCTCCCAAGGAGTCAGACAAGGAGGTGACAGGTGCTGGGGGGTGAAGAAGTCACTCCCTGGACTGTGTCTGGGAGCAGCCAAATGGGCCCAGCTTAAATCTGGGCTGGCCTGGGGTAGGAGAGTCTTCCTGGAAGAGGTGCTGCCTGGGCCACCTCTTACTGGATGGGTTGATGGCAGCAGGGTGTCGAGAGGGAGGGGCTGAAGGGAATTATAGGTGGAAGGGGCAACATCACAGAGAGCACACTCTAGAGAGCGTGGGGAGACTCCATTTAAATTGCATTGTAACCTACAAATAGTCAAGGGTGCAGCTCTTCAGTTTGCAGCTGGGTGAATTTTTAAGTATGTCCTCACTCTTGGGGGGCTTTTCAGGTGGCTCAGTGGTAAAGAACCCATGTGCCAATGTAGGAGACGTGGGTTCTAGCCCTAAGTCGGGAAGATCCCCTGGAGAAGGAAATGGCAACCCACTCCACTATTCTTGCCTGGAGAATCCCAGCGATGGAGGAGCCTGGTGGGCTACAGTCCATGGGGTTGCAAAGAGTCGGATAGGACTGAGCAACAACAATAACCTCACTCTTGTAACTCACCACCCAGATCAAAATATGGAACATTTCTAGTCTTCCTGTACTCATTCTAGTCCAGAGGCCCCGCTCCCAAAGGAAAACCCATTCTCACTTCTGTTACTGGGGACTTTTTTACATTATAAACTTCTTGCGCAGAAAGTTTATCCTGAATAGCCAAAGATCGCTAACAGGCTGGATATGGCTCCAAAGTATGTTTTGTTTGGCTTGCACAGTTTATTTTTTAAAAAATTATTGTCTACATTTTAAAATTGGGGTGTTTCATAAAATAATCAAAACATCTGATAATTCTGGACTCGTGTACCTCTGTGGTGGCGCTGGGCTGCGGTTGGGTGGGGACTTTCCCCCGAAGACGGGCTTCTGCACTGCGGTAGCTCCCCCTGCTTCTACCCATTTCCTGCTCCATTGCTTACCCCTAGCCGGCTATGCTTGTTGCCTGCCTGGCCCTGTGGGCATTTGTGTTTGCAGCCCCTGCCATTGGGTATTGTTTAGTTTCTTGGTTTGGGGCCTCTAGCAAGGATGAGGGTCCTTAGTAATTTTTACTCACTGATTCATCAGCATTTGTGGAGGACAGCCTCTGAGTCAGGCACATGCTGGATGCTGGAAATACAGAGGTGTTCACGGGCAGAAAGATGAGGCATTGCTTGTTAGCTTGCCCTGCAGCTCACTGGATGTGTGGCGTGTCCCGTCTTTGTGGGTTCATTTTCGCTACCCTTTTGGGTGCCACCCATGCTGGCTGTGTCCTGGCCCCTGAGCCTAGGGACGTACAACCATCACACTTCTGCTGTCTCCCTCTCTTTTTTCTCCCTGTCTGACCTTCACCCTTCCCTGAAGCATTTGCTCAAGTTCCTTTTCTTCAGAGAAGTCTTTGCTGACCATCCCTTTCTCCTGTGACGTCTCCCTCCTCTGAACTTTTAATCAGTATATCTCTTACAGCAAACAGTGAGCTCTGTCTTTGGTTTCCTCACATTAAAAAAGAAAGACCTTATTTCTCAAACTACAGGTGGCATGCTCTGTGGGCAGACTTTGCCTTTAATTCCTGACATGGCTGCATAATCCCCTCCATGGCTGAGCTTATAGAGGCATCCAGTAAATACAGGAGGTGGTCTGGGAAAGTAAGTGGAACTCAAAAGAAGAGGCTGCAGATGGTAGCACCTGGGGTGGGAGGCGGAGAGGAAAGCACTGGGAGATGCCCCCGCTGGCGGTTGCCCAGTAGGAATCCAGCCTGGGAGGACCTCTCGTCCTTGTGAGAGTGTTGACACCCACGTGGAGATACAGACATTCTGGCTGGCCATCAGGCTGCAGGCATTCCAAGCAGTGTCATGTGAGGTGGCCTTTGAGGTTCTCCCCTTACAGCCTGACAGAGTGTCCCTGCAGGATGGCAGGAGAAGGTTCACTGAAGACAGCCAGTGGCTAGAAAGGAAAGGTGTCATTTTGATGGCCGTTGCCCCAGCTCTGCTCCATCAAGAGCCTGAGTGCCTCGCTCAGTCTCACTTTCAGTTCCGAACTTGGTGATACTGATCGCTAAGGGTAATCTAATTGCAAATAGCCCCACACCTTGTCACATTGCCTCCTTGAAAAATACCTTAGATGCTGGAAAAGAATAATGACCTTTCTTACTGGACTTCTGCACCCAGTCGGACCCCTTGCAGTGGAGGTGAAAGAGGTAAGAAGAGTCTTTAAATTTAAGGGCACTTGGCAACGAGCCACCTTGCTTGCTAGGGTTCTGTAATATGTCACTTGGTGTGCAGAGTTCCAAGAACTACTTGGCCTCCTGACAGGGAACATGATAGAATGTCAGGACCTAAGCTAATGTAAAATATGCTTTGCTCCGCCAAGTCATGCACAAGGCAGTACCAGAAGCCCATCGGTCATTCGCATGTCTGCACCATGTGGCCGAGGGGCTCTCCTGATGGGATCTGGCCTTCCCAGAGCTCCGTGATGATGGAGATCAGGCACTCAGCTGCTTTTTACTCAGAGTGTGCTGATTTTGAAAGCACGAGGGCATCCCTCAAAAAAAAAAAGAAAAAAAAATGCACATTCTTACAGAGCGCTTGTTTCCTGTCTCTTCTTCCCCCCATACTTCTCTCTTCCTGTCCCTCCCCACCCACCCTCCTTTCCTCCTCCTTTCCATGTCTTTGTGTTTACTCACTGTGCCTTTGGCAGTAACTCCTGAGGTCCAGGTGACACGGCCTGCTAGCTTTATAGGTGCTACACTGTGTTATGTGGGAGCTTCAGATTAAGTACAAGGATAAAGAGGTCTACAGGTTTCATCCAACTTTCAGCCATGGGCCAGTTAGGGAATGTGACTTTGGCAGCTATAATACAGTTGTTGAGCAAAATCATTATGGGAGCTTTATGCCAATTGACAAATGTTTGCCTGACAACAGAAAAGTCAAACAGTAGGTTTAACCTGAGGGACATTTATCATCTTCTTAACAAGAAGTCTGGAGGCAGGAGGCCCAGGGTTGCTTTAGTGGTTCAACAGGGTCCTCAGGAACTCCATCCAGGGTCTTCCCATTTGTCTACCTTGATGCTTTTGTTCTTCTGTCTGTGGCCTCCTTTTCCCAGGGTCTTGACCCAAGTATCATGTACTTTCATGCCAACAGGCAGAGCAGGAAGTTAGGGGTGGATGGAGGGCAACGGAACGAGGTTCCGTAAACGGAACGGCTCTTTGTTTACATCTCTCTTATCTGGGAGCAGAACATTTTGGATCTTTGTTGCAAGTGAAAGTGAAAGTTGCTCAGCCATGTCTGATTCTTTGCGACCCCATGGATTGTCGCCCGCCAGGCTCCTCTGTCCATGGAATTCTCCAGGCAAGAATACTGGAGTGGGTTGCCATTCCCTTCTCCAGGGGATCTTCCCAACCCAGGGATCGAACTTGGATCTCCTACATGGCAGGCAGATTCTTTACTGTCTAAGCCACCAGGGAAGTGCTGTTTAGATGTGAAAACTGACATGGATCCCAGTCATCTGGGTGACAGAGTGAGCCAAGACTCCATTTTCCCAGTGCATATTTCCAACTCCATTCCCAATTATTCTTTCTTAAAATCACAGTTTGAGAAAAACTATTTCCTCTTAGTTTCTTTCAGCTCAGAATTCTTAGTTGGGCTTAATTTTCATCAACTGAAGAGCCAAAGCTCATCTGAGAGTATCTACGAGTTCTCATCTTAGAAACCAATAAATTCCCTTTTCTGAATGGTGCATCGTATCAGCCTGGACCACTGGTAACATACTGTTCACCTCATTCACCCAGTGGAAACTCTGAGCTAGAGTGTTCACGATTAGTGTGAAGTTACAGTGCCCTCTGGTTGGTAGTCTGTCTTTTGAAAAATCTGGGTCTTTAGCCCTCCCTTTGCCCTTTCTAGCACTGAATCTTGGGAAGTGATTTCTCTGCTAAAATGACTTTGGTTTGTCCACACACACCAGCACATGCACATACCCCAGCTCTGTGCAACTCCAGTGGGAAAGGGAGACTGTGGTTTCATGGTAGCTGTCTTTTTGATGAATGTCCCCATGTCCACCCACAGAGGCCGTGACATTCCTGCCTTCCCCACTTGATAATCTGAAAATCTTCTGAGCCAGATGGCCTTTGCTATAGGCCTGCTACTCTAGAATGCCACGCAGGTTCTGGGTTTCAATCCCCAGGGCCCTCCCTGGCTCTTATTTGTAAGAGCTGGTGGGCTTGAAGCTGATAAGGCGGGGAGCTCCCTGAGGTCCGTTCCCAGAGTCAGGAAAGACACAGTGCTGGAGGCAGGGCAGCAGGGCGGAGAGAGCTGGGGTTAGGGTGCGCAGAGCTTGACGCAACTACATGGTCTTGTTTGAGCTTTCCCCTTTCATCTACTCTCAGATGCATTTTGCTTTTTACGGCTCCACACTCTTGCAGTGTGTTCCCAAACATGCCCAACTCTTACCTCCATCTTCTGACCTCTGTTGGCTAAAGTGACAAAGGGAAGTGTAGACTTTACTCTGTGGTGAGTTGTTCCTGTGTTAGAAGTTTTCATCCTCTCACCCGGTGGGAGATTTTTACACTAGAATCTGATAATTCGTTTACTTCCTTTAAAGTTGACAGCTTGGGAAGTTTATGGTTGACTTTCTGGTCAGAAGGATTTGTCAGATATTCGGCCTGGATTTTGGGGACTCTTCTAGAAGAGCCACTGTCAGCATCCAAGGTCTAGTCTGTTTGGTGGTCCCCAGACTCTGAAAGTGAAATGCAGAGATCTCTGAGGGGAGAGTTTTGGATCTTAATTGCCTGCCTTGGGAACTTCCCAGGTGGTCCAGTGGTTAAGAACGTGCCTCGATTCAATGCAGGCAACACAGATTCGATTTCTGGCCGGGGAACTAAGATCCCACATGCTGCGGAGCAGCTAAGTGCATGCCCCACAATGAATGATCCTGCGTGGTGTGATGAAGGTCTCCCATGCTGCAACTAAGACCTGATGCAGCCAAATAAATAAGTAAATAAATATTTTAAAAATTAAAAAACTTGTATGTCAAAATAATCCTCATAAAGAAAGAATCGCCTGCCTTTGGATCAGTTTCATCAGTTAACCTATTTGCTATGTGTCCTTTGGACAAAGTGTTCTAACTTCTCTGTACTTCAGTTTTTCCATCTGTAAAATGGGAATGGTAATAGTCATGCCACCTGTGGTAGTTAGGAGGAGTCATGAGATGATATTTAAGTGCTTATAATATTCAGTTCAGTTCAGTTGCTCACTTGTGTCCGACTCTGTGACCCCATGAACCGCAGCATGCCCAATATAGCAATTTTTAATGTAGAATATACCTAGGCACTATGAACATTTTGTGCTTAATGTTGATGACTCTTCAGTTCAGTTCAGTTCATTTCCGTCGCTCAGTCGCGTCCAACTCTTGGCGACCCCATGAATCGCAGCACGCCAGGCCTCCCTGTCCATCACCAACTCCAGGAGTTCACCCAGACTCACGTCCATCGAGTCAGTGATGCCATCCAGCCATCTCATCCTCTGTCGTCCCCTTCTCCTCCTGCCCCCAATTCCTCCCAGCATCAGAGTCTTTTCCAATGAGTCAACTCTTCGCAGGAGGTGGCCAAAGTACTGGAGTTTCAGCTTTAGCATCATTCCTTCCAAAGAAATCCCAGGGCTGATCTCCTTCAGAATGGACTGGTTGGATCTCCTTGCAGTCCAAGGGACTCTCAAGAGTCTTCTCCAACACCACAGTTCAAAAGCATCAATTCTTTGGCGTTCAGCCTTCTTCACAGTCCAACTCTCACATCCATACATGACATACCTGGTAATTAGTAAGCTCTTTATAAGTGTTATAAGAAATGGCAACCCACTCCAGTATTCTTGCCTGGAGGATTCCATGGATAGTGGAGCCTGGCAGCCTACAGTCCATGGGGTCGCAAATAATCAGACATGACAAATATATTTAAAGTAAATATATTACTTTAAATAAGTAAATATTATTAGTTTGAGATATTCTTGTTAGCTTACTGCTTTTCTGCTATGATTATAGCAGATTTTACTGCTATGATTATAAATTTAGATGTAGTTGTAAGAAATAATACAGACAGTTCTCATGTTCCTTGTTCCATTTATCTAGTTTTCTCCATTCTGCAAAACTGTAGTACAGTAGCACAACCAGGATATTAACACGGATGCAATCCATTTACCCTATTCCGATTTCCCCAGTGTTACGTGTACTCACTTGTATATGTGTGTACATTTCGTTCTGTGCAATTTATCACGTGTAGGTTTACGCTTGCACCACCACAGTTAAGATCCTGAACAGCTCCATCATCCAAGGACTCTTCACATTGCCCTTGTGTAAATACACCCACATCCCTCCTTTTCAAGCAACCCCTGGCAAAGACTAATCTGTTTTCCATGTCTAATATTTTGTCATTTTAAGAATGTTAGAGACTTCACTGGCAATCTGGTTGGTAAGACTCCAGGCTTTCTCCCACTGGGGACATGGATTTGATCCCTGGTCAGGGAACTAAGATTTTGTAAGCTGCGTGGTGCAGCCTTTAAAAACAATACTATATAAATGGGAATCTTACAGTTTGCAACCTTTTTGGATTAACTTGATTCACTCAATATTAATTTCCTGGCGACTGACCCAAGTTCTTGAGTCTATCAATAGTTCATTCCTTTTTCTTGCTTGATAATATACCATGATATAGATGTAGCTCTTTGTCTAACCATTCACTCAATAAAGAACATCTAGGCTTTCCCCCATTTTTAGTTATTACAAGAAAAGCTGCTATGAACATTTGTGTACAGATTAGTATGTGAACTTGTGTTAATTTCTCTGGGAGGAGTGTCCAGGAGTGTGGTTGTTGGGTGGTTTGGCACATGTTTAAGCTTACTACTGTAAACGTAACACTTCGTTGTACCCCTCAACAGTAAATTTATGTTCAGTTCTTTGATTTATAGTAAGTACTTTGTAAGTATTTGTTAAATAAGTTAAAACGGGCCACTGACTTTTATAATGTGTGCAAGACTATATAAGAGATAGGCAAGGGAAAGAGATTCAAATGGTATGGTGATGGTTTTTGTCTTCAGGAATGTTTTACCCTGGGTGTGGGAATTGAGTGGTTGCAAATAAGAGCCCATATATAAAAACTGTGTGCTATCTAATTATAGATGGCTTGAAAAAGCCCAGTGGACAGGTGCAGAGGTGTGAGGTGCGGGATGGGGAGAGTGGAGATCTGGGAAAGGGTTTGCAATGTTGGTGCCACCACTGCTTAAGATTGGGAATTTGCTGGTCTTCTGTATTTGAGAAAAATTTGGAAACGTTTGAATTTGAGGAAAAGCATCAATTTTGCATGAAAAGTATGTTTTGATCAAATACAGTGATCATTGTAGAATCAAATTTCTTCACAAGGGCATTCTTACAAGAGAGAGCAGAGCGTGGCATTGTTGGAACACCAGCTGGATTTAACATTTTACCATTGTGGACAAAGGACTCACACCTGGCCAGGTCACATGCTGGTTTTCCCAGGCTCTGGAAGGATGTTGGGTCTTCCTGTGAAGAGGGGTCAGTTTGATGGAGTGCAGTGAAAACTCACCTAGCACATCTGACATCTGGAGCAGATAATTTTTCACATTCCTATCCTCCAAATGACCAAATTATTTCCAGTAAAAGCCATGTAACCAGTACTTATTATTTTCTTGATTGGTTTCTTTAGTTTGTAAACACCGAAGAATTGAAAAAGAATACATTTAAGGTTTAAAAATACTACTCAAATTTAATATTTCACTAAACTAAATTCACTAAATTTAGTATTTCACTGAATTAAAATTTATACTTCCAAGCAAAATTATCACATCTTGTAGTTTGGTATTATACTGTTTTAAATTTTAAACAGGAATGAAAGCTCCAAGTGGTCTCATAGCAGGACTGAATTAAAGTAACTTAAGTTCTGTTTCTTCATTTTTACAGTCACTGTGCTATTGCTGTTTATTTTAAATTGGCTTAAACACAGGAATATATAGTACTGTAGGGACTGGAGACATGACTGTCTGAATTGAAATCAAGATTCTGATCTATTATAAATTTATTTTTGAGGTCTAGTTTGCATGGATGGGGCCAACTGAAAAGCTAGGGATGCTCTAAGTTACCTTTCCTGTAAATACAATGTTTATCAAAGGATAAATAACACAGATATGCTCATTTGAAGCTTACATATATGTTGTTGTTCAGTCATTAAGTCGTATCCGACCCTTTGCAACCCCGCGAACTGCAGCACGCCAGGCTTCCCTGTCCTTTACTATCTCTCCCTCCAAGTTTAGTCAAACTCATGTCCATTGAGTCGGTGATGCCATCCAACCATCTCATCCTCTGTCGCCTCCTTCTCCTCCTGCCCTCAGTCTTTCCCAGCATTAGGGTCTTTTCCAATGAATCGGCTCTTCGCTACAGGTAGCTCAACAGTAACTGCAGGGATATTTTAGAACTTAAGCCAACAAAATATGCTTTCCAAGAGGAATAGCTTCTCACTGACATTATTGCTGATGGTTGGTGATAAGAAAAAGAAGGTGGCTTTTCGTGGTTTTAAGTTCTCTAGGGACAAAGCCTTGTCTCATTGCCTGCACTGGGCAAGCCCCACATTGGGCTTCATTGCTGATGAAAGGCAGGGGCAACGTCTGTGTGTCTCTGGGACTAGCCCTGGACTCTGAGAAGGGAGTTCAGGCTGGCTGCTCACAGACCTGCCTCCCTTATCCTGTCTGCCATTCCCTCGGGAAAGGCCACAGTTCATTTAAATAGAGTTCACTGAAAGACTCTACTGAAGACTCCCAGGAGAAGCCCTCTCCCTGGGATTCCAAGATGCATCCATCAGAAGGCGATATTGGGTGTGGACGGTTATTCTGGTCTCTCCTGGGCTGAAAGGTTGGGAGTCTCAGCACGATGTGTCTAGATTGTCTATCAGAAGGGTGACCCTCAGGAACACAAGTGATTTTCCTTTGCTTGGGCGAGAAGAGCCCTGCAGCTGTTTCTCTTAAATGAAGAGGCTGGGGTGTAGTCAAGGCTTTTTACAAACCACTTTCCCCTTCTCTCTGCCGCCTCCTCACACTGATAATTGCCAAAGAATGTGGTCCAGGCCTTTGGTTGGCTTTGGTGAGCCTTTTATAGACGTTTAGAAAGAATTCCTGGTATTCTTATCATGTATTAAAGATCAAGCTATTCTTATTCATGACCTAGCTCATGTTAAACATGGAAATACATTTAAATGACCCAGGGAGTTGCTAGGATGACTATTTTATGTAGCAAATATTTGTTGTTGTTGTTGTAAAATGAACCTTTGTGCTTTGGAGAGACTAAAGAGAATTCTTAATTTTATACAGTATAATCTGGCAAGTGTTCAGGTTTTCTTTTCCCTTGCTTTTAAGGGAAGTCTATTTAGTTGTGGTTTACTGGAGCAGAAAGAAGTACATATTTTGTTGTTTTTAAAAAACTGAAAGCTTATTACAAAATTTATCCTAGAAAATTATCTCTTGTAAATAATCTCAATTATAGATTTTTGAATGTGAAATGGAGTTTAAGATTTTATTTTTGCTACATTGATACTCCAGACTGTTTTGTGTTTGCAGTATTAGCTACATAATCAGTGCATTCTTACTGGAAAATATGTCAGAAAACATACAACTTAATCAAAGTCAAGCTGAAAATATACTGTTTTGGGGGGTGTGTTTTGCGTTTGGCTGAGCAGCATGTGGGATCTTAGGGCCCATGAGGGATTGAACCTGTGTGCATTGGAAGAGTGAAGTCTTAACCACTTATGTGCGTGTGCTCAGTCACTCAGTTGTGTCCAACTCTGCGACTTCATGGACTGTAGCCCACTAGGCTCTGTCCTTGGAATTCTCCAGGCAAGAATACTGGAGTAGGTTGCCATTTCTTCCTCCAGGGGATCTTCCCAACCCAGGGATCGAACCCAAGTCTTTTGCATCTCCTGCCTTGGCAAGTGGATTCTTTACCACTCTGCCACCTGGGAAGCCCTTAACCAGTGGACCACTGGGAAATTTCCTGTACTGTTTTTTTTTTTTTTTTTTTAACATTTTTTCCTGGCCTTGCTGCTGCTGCTGCTAAGTCGCTTCAGTCGTGTCTGACTCTGTGCGACTCCATAGACGGCTGGCCTTAGTCTCACCTAATTCTCATTCATTCCTTCGAGAATGATAGACATTTTTAGAAAATAAAATGAATGGTCTTGAAGGCAAACATGATAGATCTGAAGCCTTAAAAATACAAAGATTTGGCAATCATTGGTTAAAGTAATGTGACTGGCAGTGACATGAGCAGTCACACAAGGCCCCATGCTTAGAAGGGTCCTGTGCTTGGTTTAATGCTCTTGTATCACTGTTTGAAAATTCTTAATAATTTTCGAACATGGGGCCCCACCATTTTCTTTTGCTCTGGGCTCTGCAAATTAGGTAGCTGGTCCCATGAATCAGCCACCCGGTAATTCACCTTAAACTAGTTTTAGCCTTGTGAATTTCCAGCTTGATCCTAACCAGATGTTTACCAGTTCTCTCTCCCTAAATATGAATTGTGAGGACCAGGATCACACAGGACTTTCGTTTAGATACATTTCTTTTCAACTATTTTCAGAGTTCACAGATAAGTCTATGTTTATGAACATTTTTATTTTGTTGCATATGATATAAAACTAAAACCCTGGTTTTTTTTTTCTAATATCTATTAAAATATGTAGATTCCACATATTTTTGCTAGGTAAGAATAAGTGAAACGAAACTCTTGTTTCTCAAATTATTAATGGTGGCTTTTGCTAGAGGCTGAGATTTCAGAGGATTTCCACTTTTTCTGTTTTATGTTATGGCTCTGAATTCAAGTTTCTACAACCAGTGGGAATTATTTTTGTAATAAGGGAAGCAGGGGTAGGAAGGAGAAACAATAAAGCTAAAAAACCCAAACTGACTCATTCATTTTAGCTTTCAAAGGAACATCTCCTTAAAGGAACATCTCCTTTTGGTTCTGGCAGGCAGCCTTACAGAGTTGGGATGCTAGGGTTCCCATTCCTGCAGGGCAGTCAGAGAAATGTTAGTAGGGGTCAAGAAATGGCTTGGAGCGTGTGTGGCCGAGAGCGGGTGGTACTATTTTGGCAGAAATATTCAGTGGGTGTTTGTAAACTTGAGGGTAATCTGGGCCTGGGATCCAATTTTACAGGAGGCGCTGATGGCATCTTATTTCATTTTAAGTCCTTGGCTATCAAGTGTTGTGTTCCTTTGTTTTTCTTGTGTGTGTGTAAGTATCATCTATAAGTCTTGCATTTTTTTTCTTGTTTTAAACGCTCCTCTCACCCTTCAACAACAAGATAGGAAATGTATTGCTTTTGGGCAAAGCTGCAGTTGGCCTTTGAACCAGGGCAGGGCTGTCCTTCTTCTGATGTGGGGTCAGATCCAGTGTGAGATAAACAGCTTTGGCCTCAAAACTCTTGTTGACATCTCACCCCACTGCTATGCACAGTGGCACCACTAAAGCCCTCCTGCTGGTTGTGGACTGGCCAGGAATTAAATGCCAGGTTGAGAGTAAGAGAACTAGGGGGTGACCGGGGCGTCCTCCTGGACGCCTGCCTTGGAGAGGGCAACCCTGAGGGCATCCTGGGAACACTAGACCAGACGCCAGGCCAGTCTGGGACAAGCCCCACTCCAGCCAGCCTCTGTCCGGTCCCTCTGCTAAGGGGAATTTCTGCCCTGATGCCCGGGGGTCATCTTTTATTTTTCTGTCTGTGGCCAGAAATGCTTTGGTCTACTCCATGCTTTTTAAAGAGAAATTGTAATTTCAAAAATTATAAGGCTCAAAGTAGAGCAGGATGAAAACCCTTCTGAGGTTAAGAGAATGTTATGTTTGATCCATTCAGCTGGCTTTTGAACTTGTGTCCCCTGAAGCCCCAGGGGCTGGGGCAAAGGGACAGGATGGGGTGAGGGTTCCCTCCAGGTCCCTGCCCTCGCATCTCCCAGAACTCCTTCAATCACATCAGCATTATATTTTAGTCTTCCACCTATTATTTCACACGAGGAAAGAGTTCATTACTAAAAGCCACAGAATTTGACCATTACCTTGCAATGCTGTTCAGCTCTTAGCATCTGCCATCTCTTTAGCGCTCATATTGTGCTGAGGTGTGAAAGCAGGTACCAGCAGTTGGGCCATGACTGAGTTGAACATGGTGCTTTGTATTTGAGGTGGGTTTTAGCATGACAGGTTGGTGGTTGAGCTGAGTAGCTTCACCCCAACAACCTGGAAATGCAGCCAAGACTCCAGTGATGAGGACAATCGCTTCCGTAGCTGTCACTGGCCTAAGTGCTCCGTGTTCACTCATTTAATCCTCACAACAACCCCATGGGGTAAATACTGTTCTTATTCACATTTCACAGCACCTCTGGTTCTAAGTTTAGAGAATAACTAAATGTTGGGGCTCCTGAGGGCTGCTTGGAAATTAAAGAGGAGGCCGGCCCTTCCCTTTCTGAGCCGGGAGAGAAGAGAAGAGAATAGGTGGGGTTCCTTTCCCAAAGTCTCCTGTGGAGACTGGGCACCCCTGTGGCTGGCTTCCCAGTTGGACAGCCTGCTTTGTCAGGATGTGCTATCTGCTCTGGGCTCCTGGTGCAGGGGGAGAAGAGAGATAGGACCCCCACCTCGGAGATAGGTCCCACGTGAGCTTCAGACCCTAGAATGTGGAGGAGAACAGGTGACACTGGGCCACAGTTTGTGGGACTGTCATTACTTGAGGAACGAGGAGGCTACGTGGACAGGTTGTCCGGAGATGTCACCACTGGAAGGGGGCACCCAGGTTTCTCAAGGTTCCTCCAGAGGAGTGGCTTTGGAGGGAGGTTCTCGTCAGTGTCCAAAGCCAGAGACCACAGAGGAGGTTCTGTGTGTGTGTGTGTAGTAGTAGTAGTAGTAATAGTGAACAAAATTGAGTCCTTTTAAACTAATGACTACTGCAATTTAGTAGGGCTTCCCTAGTGGCTCAGATGATAAAGAATCCACCTGCAATGCAGGAAACTAGGATTGATTACTAAGTCAGAAGGATCCACTGGAGAAGGGAATGGCTACCCACTCTAGTATTCTTGCCTAGAGGATTCCATGGACAGAGGATCTTGGAGGGCTACAGTCGATGGGATTTCAAGAGAGTCAGACACGATTGATCAACTAACAGACACGTGATAGTTCAATCATGACATGAAAAGACTTTCTAGAATTTTTCAGTCTTTATTTTGTTAAGATTATGTTATTATTCATATTGCTATTTTTAATTTACTTTTATTTTTTGACTGTGCTGCACAGCATGTGGGATCTTATTTCCTTACAGGGATCAAATCCATGTCCCCTGCTTTGGAAACGTGGAGTCTTAACCACTGGGACACCAGGGAAATTTCTTTCAGTCTGTATTGATTGAGGCTAATAACCTGTTCTGGAGACCTCAGTAACCACTCTCCTGTCATGTCATAGGTGTTACTTTATCACCTAGACTCAAATATGTGTTTCTGTTTGGCAGAAACAGTTTTTGCCTTTTCTGTAATGCCCCATCACATCCATGACTACATTTCTTATATTCTCTATAGAGTGTCTTGAAGTGGTTTTCTGTCCTTTGAGGTCACCCATCTCTTTGGCTTCCATATTCTGAGCGTTTCTTCTTCTCCTTTGAGCCTCAGTTCTGGGCTATCTGCTGTAGTGGTCTTTTGTTCTGCCCACTGTCTCAGTTCTTGTTTTTTTTTCCTGTATTCTTCAGGACTTTCAATATGAGGATCACAAAGATGAGTAGTGGATATAGAGCCTGGACTAATAGGGCACATGCAGAGAAGTGGATTTATTTCATTGTTGTTCAGTCGCTAAGACGTGTCCAACTCTTTGCTGCCCCATGGGCTACAGCATGCCAGGCTTCCCTGTCCTCTGGTATTTCCCAGTTTGCTGAAACTCACAGCTATTGAGTCGGTGATGCTATCTAACCATTTTATCCTCTCTTGCCCCCTTTTCCTCTTGCCTTCAATCTTTCCCAGCATCAGGGTCTTTTCCAATGAGTCAGCTTTTTGCACCAGGTGGCTAAAGTATTGGAGCTTCAGCTTCTGCGTCAGTCCTTCCAATGAATATTCAGGGCTGATTTTCTTTAGGATTGACTGGCTTGACTTCCTAGCAGTCCAAGGGACTCTCAAGAGTCTTCTCTAGTTCCACAATTCAAAAGCATCAGTTCTTCAGTGCTGAGCCTTTTTTGTGGTCCGATTTTCACATCTGTACATAATTACTGGATTTATATGTACATGGGAATAGTCCTGGCCAAGCAGTCTGGACACTCACACTTGGGTTCCAGGCCTGGCTGGGCTCCAGTCCTGCTGGGCCATCCTAAGCAAGTCTCCAAACAGAGTAATACACAGTAAGTGTTAGCTAGCATTATAGCTGCTGTTGATTATTAGTTAACCATTCTGGGCCTCAGTTTCCCTCTATCTTATGTGGGGGACATGGCTGGGATGAGATTCTGAGTCCTCTCCACTCGTATTTTAAATTATAGCCCTGATGAGAATAAGACACTAAGGAACAAGGACCATGCCTTAAACCTCTCTGGGTCTCTTGTGATACTTTGCACACTTAAGGGCCAGAGTAGGTAGTTAGTAATTTAGTATTGTAAGCTGATTAATTATGACATTGATAAGAAATTCTAAAAATTAAATATATGTATTTGCTGCAAATAAAAGAATAAATGAACTAGTACCACCCAGAGTTTGCATAGTGTTTTGAAAGAGTGTTCACATTCACCAATTTTATTATTGATCCAATTTTTTATTTCTGTATCAGTGTATTTTCCAAAGAGCTGTCTTGTTAGATGGGTGGGAAACAGTATAGAAATACTTGCTCATGAAGATCGATTATATTTTGATGTATTTTTAATCCCTAGAAGATGCATGTCCAAGAGGATCAAAACCCAGGAATATTCCAAGGGTGATGCTCACGCATCTATGGTGGGGACCTGGGTTAAGCAGGTCTGTGCCCGAGGTTAGTCTCAGAGGCGATACTTATCCTGCATCTGTGGTTCTGGAGGAAGAATTCGGACTTCTGCAGACCCACTGAGTGGACACTGGAGCCTTGGCACACTTGGGATTGAGGGATAGTAGGAGATATCTACTCTTAAGGGAGATGTGGTGTTCCCTGATCCAAGAGGCTCATCAGCTTGGGTCTTGCCCATGCTGGGCAGCTAGAAATGTTAACTATAAGTCCTTGAAGGGAAGTGAAAAGATTTTGTCAAGGAGGAGTTTGTTGGCAGATGTCTTCAGTACCATTGTTGCAACAAAGAAGGCTGGCCTGGCATGGGCTTATCTGAAGTGATGCCTTGCATTAACCCTGCTGGCAGGGCTGCTGGACTGTCTTAGAACTGCTGGTTGGGTAAGGCAGTGAGGACCCCAAGAGCAGCCATCAGAAGGCAGCCCTGGAAGATCACTTTACCTGAGAGCAGGAGATTTTGCTACCAGGATAGTTGAGTGACCTGTTGATGAGAGCATCTGCTGGCCACAGTCAGAAAGAACCGCTGCCCCCGGAGAGCAGGAATAGCCAATGGGAGCTGTGGGTGCCCTGTAGCCAATGGGAGCCCCCAGTGGGAGCAGCAGATAGAGTTCCAGGCATTTAAGCATCCTCTGTATGACAGTATCTTTCCTGCTATTAATAACAGGGAGCAGGGTGGTTAGAGCAGGCCCAGATCCCTCCATCCAAGGCAAGGTGTGACCTCATTTCCTATGAGGCAACAAGGGCTAGAACACCACCCCATGCCTGAACACCAGAGTGCTGGCTTCTCTTGCTGTCCAGGCCTGGGTGAAGGCAATCTTAATTATGTGGCAGCCAACATAATTAAAAAGTGCATCATCTACCTTTATATACTCAACCACCATTGAAAACGTGTGGTTTGGGATTGACGTAGGCTGGTTGATTCAGTAGTGCAAAATGTAGATTGTATCCTAATTTTGAATGAAGCCCAAGAGTGGTCAGGATTTCAGAAGGCAGAGGGTATTTGAGTAAGCAAGTATTTATTGAATAAATGGCTAGAATATGGGAGTAAAAGGGTTAAACAATATGGAAAAATTGAATCTACAACTGTGCCTGTTATCCTTCCTGTTATTATATTTTTCATTTATCTGTTGGTGACTTTGGGTTGGGTTTCTGTCATGTGCAATTAAAGAGTTTGAACAAGTATCATCAGCCTGTAGAGCTTTAAAAGATTTTGCAAGCAATCATCTGTTGTGTTGTGTTAGTCGCTCAGTCATGTCTGACTCTTGGCAACCCCATGGACTGTAGCCCACCAGGCTCCTCTGTCCTTGGGATTCTCCAGGCAAAAATACTGGAGTGGGTAGCCATTCCTGTCTCTAGGGGATCTTCCTGACCCAGGGATCAAACATAGATCTCCTATGTTACAGGCAGATTCTTTACTGTCTGAGCCACCAGGGAAAGGAATATGAATTCATAATTAGAAACATTCAAATAGCTTAGTGTTTCCTTAGAAGCATTGAGTAGTAAGTGAGGGGCTCCTTCTTCCGCACCCCTACCCAATAGAAATCCCTTCTCCCAAAGTCTAACTGCTGTGAACTTCTAGCTTTTTTTCTTTGTATTTACATCCTTATAAATGTATATACATACTCAATTTGTGTTTTATTTTTTAACATTTAGAGTAACATTATGCATATTATTCTATAATGTTTTTTCAGGTTTTTTTGGAAATCTTTAAGGCTAATACATATAGTTCTACTTCATTCTTTTTAAAAGACTTCACTGTATTTGATAGCGTGGATAATTTGCTTAAGTAATCCCATGTTGATGGACGTTTAATTGTTACTGTCATGGCTTTTTCTTTCTGTAACAGCACTGCTGCAGTGAATAATTTCACGTGTTTTCTTGAACACATATGGGCATATATCTGTAGACAGAGCCTTCTAGCAGAATGGCTGAGTCGTAGGAAATACACGTGAAATGTTTTGACAGATTCTGCCATGTCATGTTCCAAAAAGGCCAGACTGATGACTCAGAGTAATTTCCACTCCCTACCCTACTAATCCCCAAAGTCAAAGCATGAGGTCCTTGTTCACATGAATTCCTCTGAATGCTGGGGAGGTGAGCACCCTGTCACAGCGGTTCTGAATTTCTTCTTTGGGCCAGTGGGTATCCATAGTTTTTGCTTGTTAAAAATGTATTTCTTTGACTTTTTCTTATGGATTTGAATATATTCTTTGCACGTTATAGATAACTGTTACTGATGTAAATAGTTTCTCATATTGCTTTTAGTTTTGTTTACAGATAAGTTTGAATTTGTTTTGTTTTTGTCTCTTGGGTGTGTGTGCATAGTTTTAAGTTTTGTCTTTTTATGTTTGATCAGGCAAACATTTTACATTCTTATGAATTCAAATTTGTTAATCTTTTTCTTTATGGCTTCTGAGTTTTGCGTCTTGTTTGGGAAGGCCTTTCCCATCCCAGATTGTAAAGAGTTTCTCCTATGAGTATTTTTACAACTTTAGATATTTCATCCAGCAATGTCACCTTCATCTATAAATGAAGACATATGTTCTTCCTGAGGATTGTATGAGATACTGTGAAAAGGGTCCTGCCTCCCTCTCCAACCTCCTACATTTCCAAGCACTGCACTGAAGCCTTCTTCCATCATACTGGTGTTATCGGGCTGTTTCTTTGATGCCAGGGAGTTTGGGCACAATATTCGGGAATCCTGTGTCCATTCTGCCACCAGTGGGTGACCAGCTCCTTCCAGGGAGTACCCAGGACTTCACTTGCTGTCCTCGAAAAGCAAAACTCTGCCCATGTCTACTGTCTTAATGCACAGTTGGCACCATAACTTAATGCACAGTTTGAGACTCAACATATTCTCAGATCCCAAACCTTAAAGTCATCTGGGACTTTCATCTTTCTCTCCCACATCCAGTCCATCGGCAAATCCCTTTCAGATCAGATCAGATCAGATCAGTTGCTCAGTCGTGTCCGACTCTTTGCGAACCCATGAATCGCAGCACGCCAGGCCTCCCTGTCCATCACCAACTCCAGGAGTTCACCCAGACTCACGTCCATCGAGTCAGTGATGCCATCCAGCCATCTCATCCTCTGTCGTCCCCTTCTCCTCCTGCCCCCGATCCCTCCCAGCATCAGAGTCTTTTCCAATGAGTCAACTCTTCGCATGAGGGGGCCAAAGTACTGGAGTTTCAGCTTTAGCATCATTCCTTCCAAAGAAATCCCAGGGCTAATCTCCTTCAGAATGGACTGGTTGGATCTCCTTGCAGTCCAAGGAACTCGCAAGGGTCTTCTCCAACACCACAGTTCAAAAGCATCAATTCTTCGGCGCTCAGTCTTCTTCACAGTCCAACTCTCACATCCATACATGACCACAGGAAAAACCATAGCCTTGACTAGACGAACCTTTGTTGGCAAAGTAATGTCTCTGCTTTTGAACATGCTATCTAGGTTGGTCATAACTTTCCTTCCAAGGAGTAAGCATCTTTTAATTTCATGGCTGCAGTCACCATCTGTAGTGATTTTGGAGCCCAGAAAAATAAAGTCTGACACTGTTTCCACTGTTTCCCCATCTATTTCCCATAAAGTGATGGGACCAGATACCATGATCTTCCTGAATGTTTTCTGAATGTTGAGCTTTAAGCCAACTTTTTCACTCTCCACTTTCACTTTCATCAAGAGGCTTTTTAGTTCCTCTTCACTTTCTGCCATAAGGATGGTGTCATATGCATATCTGAGCTTTTTGATATTTCTCCCGGAAATCTTGATTCCAGTTTGTGTTTCTTCTAGTCCAGCGTTTCTCGTGATGTACTCTGCATATAAGTTAAATAAACAGGGTGACAATATACAGGCTTGATGTACTCCTTTTCCTATTTCGAAGCAGTCTGTTGTTCCATGTCCAGTTCTAACTGTTGCTTCCTGACCTGCATACAAATTTCTCAAGAGGCAGATCAGGTGGTCTGGTATTCCCATCTCTTTCAGAATTTTCCATAGTTTATTGTGATCCATACAGTCAAAGGCTTTGGCATAGTCAATAAAGCAGAAATAGATGTTTTTCTGGAACTCTCTTGCTTTTTCTATGATCCAGCGGATGTTGGCAATTTGATCTCTGGTTCCTCTGCCTTTTCTAAAACTAGCTTGAACATCAGGAAGTTCACGGTTCACATATTGCTTAAGCCTGGCTTGGAGAATTTTGAGCATTACTTTACTAGCATGTGAGATGAGTGCAATTGTGCAGTAGTTTGAGCATTCTTTGGCATTGCCTTTCTTTGGGATTGGAATGAAAACTGACCTTTTCCAGTCCTGTGGCCACTGCTGAGTTTTCCAAATTTGCTGGCATATTGAGTGCAGCATTTTCACAGCATCATCTTTCAGGATTTGGAATAGCTCCACTGGAATTCCATCACCTCCACTAGCTTTGTTCGTAGTGATGCTTTCTAACTTGCCACTTCTTACCACCTCCTCTGCCACCCCTGGGGCCAGGCTGCTATGGCCTTTCACCCAGATACTTGGTGTCCTTCCCATTCCTCCAGCAGCAGCCAGAGGTGCCCTTTGAAATGCAAATCCAGTCACTTCCTTTCTCTCTCTGAAACCCTCCCAGGTGACTCAGAACAGAATCCAGAGGTCTTAGCTGCAAGGCCCTCCGTTTTACCTTCAGGTCCTCTTTTTTCACTCTTGGCCTTTCTTGGACACTCTCCCCAGGTATCTTGCTCTTTCTGTGGTGCCCCAGGGCCTTCGCACCTGCTGTCGGGAGTCCTGGTCTTCTGGATGCCTACTGCATTCACTCCCTTGCTTCATGTGGCCACCTGCTCAACTGTCACCTTATCCAGAGGCCCCTTTCTCCATTTCCCATTTTTCTTTTAGCCCTTACCCACGCCAGACACATTATACATTTATCAATTTTTCTCTTTGTGTACTGGAATGTAATTTCCTTGTGAAGAGAGATTTTGTTTCCTGTTGAATGAATCTCCAGCACCCAGACCAGTGCCTGGCATGTCCAAGTCCTTCATTTATTTGTTGAATGAACATAGAAAGGTCCAACCTGGACTCTTCCTGATGAGGGCCCGGCCTGCTGTTAGAACCTTGCCTGCCTTCTCATTGATCAGCTCCAGGACTCGGGCCATGGGATCGCTTGCTCTTGTTAACGCCGTTTCCCGGGGGGTCTCTGGACTGGGGTAGGCTCAGCCTGGACAGGCAGGGTCGGTGTTTGTGTGTGTCTGCCGTACATTTGGGTCCAAGCAGGCAGAGTCCTTCCAGCGGTAAATCATCACTTCTGAGACCATGCCTGTGCGTATGACCCAAGGGCAAATCACCAAGCTCTTCAGCAGCCTCCCTAATTGGTGTCATCTTCAAACACCCCCTGTGGCTTCCGACTCTGGCTTTGCTTATGAAAGCGTCTCCCTGCTTCTCAGAAGACATCTTAATGTAGCCAGGTATTTGGATCTCTCCACACTTTCTCAGCTCATCAAGCTATAAAACGAAGGCCTAAAAATAGGTGTGATAAGCATCACAGCAATGATGCCAGAGCTCCCCACCGCCCCCCCCCCCCTACAGCTCAAGTGCATGCGGAGACCTCAAATGTCGGCCCGAGGTGTGTGGGGGCCGAGTCTTGTTTCCCCTTTTATTTGAGGAGGGGAGGGCTCCCCAGTGGGCACCTGCTCCTGCCCCTGCCTCTGACCATTTCCTTTTCTGTGCCTTTGGTTAATCGTGGGTGGGGGAGGGCTGTCGTTAGTAGTTGGGAACAGTGAATTTAGTTGTGTTTCTTTCGATGGCAATGTTTCCTTGGTAAAGCCTTCCTGGCTCTTGGTTGCTATTTGTGTTTAAATGACTGTTAGAATGGACGATTTGAAATGATTCATTGTTGTTCACTCAGTCCTGTTCCAGTCTTTGTGACCCCATGGACTGCAGCACGCCAAGCTTCCCTGTCCTTCACCATCTCTTGAATCTTGCTCAAATTCATGTCTGTCGAGTCGGTGATGCCATCCAACTATCTCATCCTTTGTCACCCTTTCTCCTTCTGCCCTCAATCTTTCCCCTTATCAGGGGCTTTTCCAGTGAGTCAGCTCTTCCTATTAGGTGGCCAAAGAATTGAAGCTTCAGCTTCAGTCCTTCCAATGAATATTCAGGGTTGATTTCCTTTAGGGTTGATTGGTTTGATCTCCTTGCAGTCTAAGAGACTCTCAAAGAGTTTTCTCCAGAACCACGGTTCGAAAGCATCATTTCTTTGATGCGCAGCCTTTTTTATGGTCCAAATCTCGCATTCATACACGACTGCTGGAAAAATCATAGCTTTGACTGTATGGACCTTTGTTGGCGAAGTGATGTCTCTGCTTTTTAATATGCTGTTTAGGTTGGTCATAGCTTTTCTTCCAAGGAGCAAGTGTCTTTTAACTTCATGGCTGCAGTCACTGTCCACAGTGATTTTGGTGCCCAAGAAAATAAAGTCTGTCACTGTTTCCATTTTTTTCCTATCTATTTGCCATGAAATGATTAATAGTAAAAGGTATTTCTAGCATAGAAGTAGGCATTGAAATTTTAATTTTAATTACTCAAGTAGTATGTGAATATGTTCTGCTTTGAAGTATTAAAACATTGCATATAAAGCTAGTGTTTGTTTTTCTTTGCACCACCCAGAATCTCAGATCCTGCCCCCAAACCAGTCTTCTTGTCCGTCTGTGTCCTTCGTTTTGCTCCCCAGGAGGCCTGGAGCACAGGGTGACAGTACTAGTTCCATCTAGAGTGCTGTTGACCAGAGTCCCAGGACTCAGGTTCAAGGGCGATGCAGCAGCAGGCTGGGTAATTCTCCCAGCAGCCCTGGGAGGGGGAGGGGGAGTACCCATGGCTGGTAACAGCTCCACTGAAGTACATGTCATACGCTATACAGTTCACTCTTTCGTCTGCAGATCAGTGTTCTGTCTAGTCACCGAATTCTACATCCATTGCTAATATCTCATTCCAAAACGTTTTCATACCCAGAAGGAGATTGTAGATCCACTGGAATGGCGGCCACTCCATGTCCTTGCATGTAAGTTGTTCCCATGGGTTGCAGGCTGCTCCAGCTGAATTGGCCCAAAGCAGGGGGCTTGCAGCACTGAGGTGGCTTTGTCGGAGGATGTTGGAAGGTGTTTCCGTGCAGGAGAGCTTCTCCAGGATGACCTCAGTGCTGTTTCTGGGGCTGAAGACGGTGGTTGGGTCACTGGGTCGTTGACTCACTTTACAGTGTGAGAGGAGAGAAGGGTCAGTACTCAGACTGCCCAGCATCCTTCTAGTGAACCTTAGACTTTTCCTCCCAAATAGCTGCGGTGATGCCCAGTGATGTCCCTGCTGCCACTGGTATGCTGGATCATATTGTTGCCCTGAGGGAAGCCAGCCCTTCAAGACTGAGAGAGGGTATTTTTTTTTTTTTTTTAGCCAAAGCAGATTATTTTTGCTGCGTGTGAATTGTCTGAAGAGTGAGAATAGCAGACAAGGCAAGACATGACCATAAAAAGCATTTCCCGAGCACCCTCTGTGCGTGTGTTTGGTTTACTCTGGCTGTGCCAGGCATCTCCTGTGCCAGGAATTTGACCTTTTGGACCTCAATTGCACACCTAGCACGTGCTGGGTGTTCAGTGACTGAGGCCCCATCTCTGTCTTTTTTTTTTTTTTTTTCCGGCTGCACCATAGGGGATCCACACCCCCAGCCTTGGAAGCGTGGAGTCTTAACCACTGGACTGTGAGGGAAGTCCCTCATCTCTGTCTTCAAGAAATGTTAAGTCTTTGGTTTGGTGAAAACGTCTGTGGACCAGGTGGACTGTGATAAAGAAGTCCTGAGCCGCTGATCAAGTTGACAGGCACACCTCCTGAACTTGGACTATCCCTGCCCTTTCCCTCCTGCCCAGCAAGGTGATCATTCACTCGCTGTTTAGTTCACTGGGATGTCTTGAGAGTAAATGAGACAGAGAATGTGCCAGCCCTGGATGTGCTGGTAGCTCTTAACATTTTAGGGTCAGAGATCCCTTTAAAGAGCTGATGAAAGCTTTGGACTTTCACCTCAGAAAAATTGCTCTGGGGCGCACACCCGTGTGATTCTGCAGACAATTTCAATTTCATGGTTTTTATGGACATCCTGAAACCCATCCATGGACCCCCGAGGGGCTGGAGGCTAATAACACCTGTTTTAGAGCTTATCTCTCACAGGGTGTTTTTAAAATCCTGGATGGTAATTCATATTACTGTTATTAAGAATACTGTTTCTCAGTTATTTCTATGTCAAAATCCTTTCTCGTTAATGGTATCATTTTCCAAAGGTTCCTTATGATGCGGTATTATTTAGATTCTTGAGCCTCAAGAATAAAGCAAAAGCAGGATAATCTGATAAACTAAATTTTTTTTGTCCTGGTATACATGTATAAAATAAAGTAGAAAACAATGACATAGGAGCAGACTTTATATATATACAATGCATCTGGATTTTAGGAGTGACATCCTGCTTGGTTGTGTAGTTGGGGGCTGCAGAGCCCACAGAATTGTTTTAGGGGAGGGCAGCATTAAATCCACTGCTCTTATAAAACGAATTTGATGGCGCAGAGCTGGAGGTGGGGCGTGTGGGTAGGAGGCTGAGGGCACTGGCCATGCCAGGTTTCCCAAGACGCGGAGGCAGGATTGACAGGCACAGCTTGGTCTGGCGCGGTCGGGGAATCTGCTGCGTGTGCAGCCTCCTTCCTGCCCCTCCCCACGCTGGCAGGCAGCGGTGCCACCGTTAGCCGCCCCGTCTGCCCCCGCCTGCTGGAGTCCCCTCTCTGAGCACCCCCCTCTCCGCTCCCCTGACGCAGCCCCTCCACCGGCCTCCTGGTGGAATGTCCTGTCCTGGGAGGTGTTGCATCAGTCTATGCAGGCGCCCGCTCCCCAGGGCTGGTGTGACTCTTGACCATGAAAGGGCTGAGGTTTGGGTTTCAGGGCTGATGTGGTATCTGTGTCCTGGGTGGCATGTCTCAAAGCTGAAATGGTAAGGTCACAATACCACGCAGCATCTATATACAGCATAGGATTTTTTATTTTTTCTTCCTACTGAGGCACTTCCTAAGATCTCCCCACGGCATGGCCTGCTGTTCAAAGCGAGGCCCTCTGTTCACTGGTCCGCAGCTCTCGGAGTAGTCTGAGACGTGGTCCGGCAGGTGGCAGCAGGACCACGCGTGCCCAGGTGAGAGTTCCAATACTGATGCTGTGGCTTAGTGGTTAACGCCAGGTCCCCCACCTGTCGGGTGTGGGATTGTGGGTCGCAATGACCTCTATCAACTACTCAGGCTCCCTGTCTCTGAGGTGAGAATGAAACACCTGTTTCCTTGGGTTTACGTGCGAATGAAACAACAATGCCGAGGGGCTACAGAACTCGGAGGCCCCAGGGCCCTGCCTTTACGTCTGACACCAGCTGCAAAGTTTGGAGTCTCCAAGACCATCCTCTGGAGTGATCATTCATTAAAAAGACTTAGAGAACTTATTGCAAACTGTGCTAATTGCAGTTGTGGTGAAAGGATACAGATTAAAATAGGCCATGGAAGAGATGCCAAGAGCAGAGTCTATAAGAATTCCATGCCCAGAGCTTCTGATTGTCTTCTCTTGCTGTCTTTCCGTGAGGCTGACCTTAGTGTCCAGCTTCTTAAAGGTTATGCTGATTCAATATGGCTCAGAGCCACCACCATAAATCATATTGTTAGACTGATGTGGCCCTAAGTTCAGTAACAGACACTCTTACCAGGCAGGACAATCTGAGGGCGTAAGATCACCTCCCAGAGCCAAGAGCAAGGCAAAGGCCAGCTGTCTGTGAAGCTTGACTCTACTGCACGTCTGTAAAATGGGCACAGTACCCGGCCCATGGCTGGCCCTCAGGCCGTGTCACCACATCCTCCTCTCCAAAGCTTGTCACAGTGGGGTGGGGAGCCCCCTCCCGTCTTTCTCAGATTCCTGTGCCGCGACAAAGAGCCCTCGGACCCTGCGCTAAGTGCCTGCCTCCCCCTGTTTCTCTCCTCTTCCTATTTAACAACAATGCTGGGGCAAAATCACACATCAGAGGCTGGCAGGCAGGGAACCAGGCGGAAAGGAAAAGGGAGGCACCCTTTCCTGCCCACCCTCCCAACACACACACCCTGCTCAGGGTGGGCACAGAGGGTCAGTTGTCCCGTACTGTCCCAGGAAAGCAGTGTGCTCGATCTGGCCTTTAATGTGTAACGTACATGCTTTGTGTTGAGTCGTTGCTAAGTATCCCAGTATTTCATTCAATGACTAAGGTAAGTTTTAGGCATGAAACTGTTTTGTCCTTTCTTGGTATGAAAGGTCATCATCCCCTTAGTTACTCTGAGTGCGGTCAGCTCTCAGCATTCGGAAGCTGTTTACTATCCCTGCTGGAAAATAGCCAGGCTCCTTCCTACTTTCTTCTCACTGTGCCTGTCCTCAAACTCAGACACAACACAGGCAAGCAAGCCAAAAAGCTGCTGGCCTCCCTGCTGTATTCCTTTCCTTGAGAGAATGGAAGAAGAAAGAGGGGTATCCTGTTTGACTTCTTGGCTAACAATAAAAAGATGGGAGGGATGAGGGGGGAAGTTGAAACTGTGTTTGGAATTTCAGTCAGTGCAGTGATATCCCTTCCATATTATCTTACATTTGTTCCCCAGGATACAGACTTCCTGTCATACCCCATATATCTGAAAAATCTAGGAATCCGTGCTTTTTAGCTAAATTCATGAATCTGCTTTAGTTCCAGTTCTGTCATTTTTATATGTGCTGCCATCCTGATCCTTAAAATTATTTTTCAGCAGCTCTTTATCTTACACGTCTGTAGATAATATCTTTTTTATCTGCTTTGTTTTGTTGTCTAGGCTGGCTTACCTGAGACTGCTGAGAATATGGTAAAGACAGTGTACAGGCATCTCTTCCCCTAGTCTCCTTTCTCAGATTTTTTTGAAAAAACTGGGGGGAAGCTTTTCTTCTCATCGGGTATAAGCAGTGTCACTTGCTCATTGATCCTGACTTCTGACAGCAGTAACACTGGGTTTTCAAGGGCAAGGCCAGTTCACTGCTTGTCCCTGAGAGTTGGGGCTCATTCCTTGGTAGGTCCTGAAATCATTCTCTAAATTTCTTTTCTTTCCCGAACACCAGTTGTTCCATCCTGAGGCCCTGGGGCCTTCTGGGCTGAGTGTGAATCCCCAACAGTGAGGTTTGTCCTCGCCGGTCACTGACACCCCATTATTGGATTCCGGAGCAGAAATTCTGTGAGAGATGCTTTCTCTTTTTCTTGCCCCAAAAAGACTGAGCTGGTGTTAAGTGTGAGAACCTTGTCTTCTGAGCCTAGGAGACTTGAGGACCTTGCTGAAAACCTTTGACCCCTGGAACCATCAGCAGCTCCTTCTCCCCAATATCTAGTTTCCAAGAACAGACCACAGAAAGCCCTGGTAAACCTCCCCAGGCAGCAGGATCTGGCCTGAAGTCAATCATGGCCTCTCTCAGTTACCTGTATTATCAGGCCTATTAAGCAGGCTCAGAAAACCTCTTCTCTTAATCACTTCTTTCCTTATAGAATCACTCGTTATGGGTGCTAGCATCCATGGTGGGTGTCCTATCTCAGTCAAAATTCTCTGCTCCCTTTCTGTCTCTGTCTCAGCATCATCACTTAAAAATACAACAAGAAGGAAGCTGGCAAGGCTCGGAAATGAAGCACCCTGGACAAACAACGCCCTTGGGACAAATGGAGTTCTTCTGGAAGCCATTCTGGGAGTCCCTTTCTGGCCTGCTAGCTCCAGAGTTTGCTTCATGGTGACTCAGTTCCGTCCAGCCCTGTCCCGCCATGACTTTCCTTCTAGGGCAGAATCAGTGACCCCCTCTCCCTTGCTGAGATGCTGCTTGTGTAGGGATGAGCAGAACTGTCAGGTGAGACCACGGAGCACAGAGCCTTGTGTATGGATGAGAGGGCTGTGCATGTTCCTGCCAGATGTCTACCCAGCGGGGGTCTTGTGGAGGAGACTGCCTCTGGACAGAATTCCGGATATGCTGAGGAGGCAAACATTGTGATTTACGGCAACCTACTCCAGTATTCTTGCCTGGAAAATCCAATGGACAGAGGAGGCTGGCAGGCTAAAGTCCATAGGATCGCAGAGTCAGACACGACTGAGGCGACTTAGCAGGCACTCATGCATGAATAGAGTTGCCCATGCATGGCAAGTTCTTTGGTGTGTGCACCTTGATTAACGTCATGGCAAATCAGGGGTGCAGCCCCTTGAATGATCCCTTGGGATCTTGTCTGGGGTGTCTGCTTAGTTCTGGAAATACTGGCTTGGCTTGGCTACACTTTGCCCACTTTTGTGACTCAGCACTTCCTGGCCAGCTGATGCTCGTGACTGCAGAATGACCAAGAACTGCTCGCTCAGCTACCTTCACTTTCACTTTTTTAAAGGTTGATGGCCTCTAAACCAAGATAATGGACAAATTTTTATACTCAGTAATATGATGTTCCCTTCTAGAGTGCTTTCTCAAGAGAGCAGTCTTACATGTGACTTCAGCTAAGCAGCTTGTGGGGGGTGTGCTGTTTAGCCACACCTGTCTTCCTCATCTTTTCAGTGTGCTTGAGACTGCCTGTTAAACCACGTTCACTAGACTCATTGCTTCCCTTTCTTCGTGAAAATAAAACCAATTCCTTCCTTCCATTTGATGAAGACATCGTTTTTACCGTTTACTAAAAATCTTCCTTCTGTCTTGAATTATTGGTCTTTGGGTAAGAGCTAGAAAGAAGCATGCTAACTCAAAAACCTCTTCTTGATTGATTTGGTTTTTATAATGTCATAAAGTGTGATAGAAGGTCTTATTTGTGTCCTTGGAGAAATTTATTTGTGCCTCCCTTGATGCTGTGAGCTACTCTTGAGGTATTGAGCAGAAGGATGGTGAAATTCTGGGAGAAGAAAAAGGAATGCAGAAGAGAATGGAACAAGGACAGTTAGGTCCAGGAGTCCTGTCTTATCAGTTCAGAAATGAACTCAAGACTTGACTCTGGGAGCTCGTATGTATTGGTGATTTTTAAGTCATGAACTTTCAGGTATGGTTTTGAGTATTTTTAAAAAATATTTGTTTGGCTGCACTGAGTCTTAGTTGCAGAATACAAACTCTTTACTTGCAGCATGTGGGATCTAGTTCCCTGGCCAGTGATGGAACCCTGGCCCCCTGAATTGGGAACATGGAGCCTTAGCTGCTGAACCACCAGGGAAGTCCCTGGTTTTGAGTATTTTCTGAATTTCGGGTTTCTTTGGAAATTATTCTTTCTGTTCAGTCTTTTCCCCTCATTAAAACTGGATTTGCATCTGCATCAAATTTTATGTTTTAGCTTACCTTATGCAATCCTGTGGGTGAATTCATTTTACCCTATAAGTCAAGATGTTAAAACTTTGGCATGGAGACTACATAAAAATTCCCTCGTATTCCTGTTTCAAGCAGATCCTGAATGTACCTAGACCACAACCTACTATGATGAGTAGTAATCTTAATGCACGATATTTTCTCATTTGTAAAATAGGGTTGCTGAGAGGATGGGGTGAGGTTAGGCATATGCCTGACACACCTCTCAGGTAGCTCTCTCATGATCATGTTCCCACTCAGCAGCCCCTATTGAGCCCAGCTCAGCTATTACAATGAGGGACGTTCTGACCAGGCTGTCTGTCCTGTGGCCTCAGGCGGCCCTTGAGGCACATCCATGGTGGAGAATAATTGTCCCTTAGAAGGCAGTGGCAACCCACTCCAGCACTCTTGCCTGGAAAATCCCATGGACGGAGGAGCCTGATAGGCTGCAGTCCATGGGGTCGCTAAGAGTTGGACACGACTGAGCGACTTCACTTTCACTTTTCACTTTCACACATTGGAGAAGGAAATGGCAACCCACTCCAGTGTTCTTGCCTGGAGAATCCCAGGGACGGGGGAGCCTGGTGGGCTGCCGTCTATGGGGTCGCACAGAGTCAGCCACGAAGTGACTTAGCAGCAGCAGCAGCAGCCTCTCTGAAATGAGAGGTGGCTCGGTGGTAAAGAATCTGCCTGCCAATGCAGGAGACACAGGAGACCCAGGTTTGATCCCTGGGTCAGGAAGATCCCCTGGAGGAGGGTATGGCTACCCACTCCAGTATTCTGGCCTAGGAAATCCCATGGACAGAGGAGCCTGATAGGCTCCAGTTCATGGGGTTGCCAAGAGTTGGATACAACTTAACAACTGAGCACGAGCCTTTCTGAAGCCTGAGTGTCAGACCAGAACTGGCTGCCCAGCTGGCTCTGGGGCTCTTTGGTTAGGTTGGAGGCAATGAGGCTCCTTACCTCTGCCCAGGTCCCTGGGGCAGCACCCAGACCCCTCTCGCCTACCCCACTGGAAAGCCAGATGGAAGTCTTAGAAGCCAGGCATGCTCCCCTGCTAACCTGTTAACCACCACTGTCTTCAGGAGCAGGTTGAGTGAGAGGCAAAATAGGGAAATGTGATGATGGTCACTGCCTGCCATTCACTGAGTGCTAACTTCATCCCAGTGGTTAGGGCCCTGGGATAAGCGCGCTTGCCTCCAGGACTTCTTTAACTTTCACAGTGGACACTACCAGGAAGGGTTACTCTCTGTACTTTACAGATGAGGAAACAGAAAGTGTCATCTGCCTAATGACACATGCCGAGTAAGTGGCCAAGCCAGGATTTTAACCCGAGCCCGTTTGGCTTGAAATGTGTGATCTTAACAAGTCCCTAGAGAAATGTATATTTAATGAATATAATAATAATACCAAGATGGGACTTCCCTAACTGTCCAGTGGTTAAGACTTTGCCTTCCAATGCCTGGGTTCGATCCCTGGTCAGGAACTAGATCCCACATGCCTTGTGGTCAAAAAACCAAAACATAAAAAAAAAGAAGGTAATATTATAACAAATTCAATTGACTTCTTTAAAAAGTACACTTAAAACATAATAATAATACCAAGATAACTGAGGCCAAGAGGGAAAATGGATTGAACTTTCTCACAGGCACACCAAAGATAGAAAACATTTCAGAGATTTATTTTATATGTCTGTCTGGGGGGTCTAATTGTGTCATATCCTTCTGGCCCTTGCTCAGAGCTGCTTGCGCTTGGAGTTGTTCCCAAATACCCTAAACAACACCACTTGCTTTAAAGTCTGTTTTGATACCTCCTTGCAAGCTGTGTATTGAAGCTGCTATTTATCTCATATTCATTAGGGCAAAAATCAAGTTTCTGTCTTTGGTATGTGTATTTCCCAGTGAATAAAATTAAACTAAATTTATTATTTGAAAACATTGTGTTAAAGTGTGTTAGTGGTTCAGTCATGCCCGACTCTTTGCAATCCCATGGACTGTAGTCTGCCAGGCTCCTCTGTCTGTGGAATTTCCCAGGTAAAAATACTGGAGTGGTTGCCATTCCTTCTCTGGGGGATCTTCCCAACCCAGGGATTGAACCTGGGTCTCTTGCATTGCAGGCAGATGCTTTACCATCTGAGCCACTTTGAAAAAATTGTGTAAGTATGATAAACATGCAAATAGTGCAAAGTTATAGATAACAATTAGTAAATCTCCCTTCTTCTGAGACATTATTCACTTCTCTGTTTCCGCTGTTGGGTTTCTTGGATGTCTTTCTATTCCCTGCTTATATAAACATCTATCTGCGTGCATACCTTTTTTATGCAAAAAGTAATGTGTGATACTACTAAGCACCGTATGTAACTTTGTTTTAACAATATGTCTCTGAAGAAATTGGTGCCTGTGAGCACATAGAAAACCACTTTGTGCTTTTGTTGATAAAGTAGTATTCCACTGTACGAATTAACCATAATTTATTTGCATAGTCCCTGTTGATCTACATTGTTCCCAATATTGAGTATTTTGCTGTCACTGACAGGGCTCCACTGAGTATGCTAGCACATGTGTCTTTGCATGTATATATAAGTCCACTCGGAGAATACATGTCTGTAAGTAGGATTGCTGGGTGGAAGGAATATGCTTCTTTATCTTGTTAAGGTATGAGAGTACCTGCCTGCCATTGTCTCTAGATTTTATGCCTTCTAAGAACCTGCTCACCACCCATAGAACCCAGGACACTGACCCACACACAAAAGTTATATAATCAAAGTTGCTGCTTAAGATTGATCTTAATAGGCATTTGGAATGTTTGCTCAGGATTGCCAATTTCATGGCTCAAGCATTCAGCCTAAGGAGTGAAAGGCTTAGGAATTTAACCACAAATTCAGGCTGTTAAAAGGTCTGCACAATAGGGCTGTGTGTGTGTGTATCTGGCACCAGCTGGGTGTTTTACAGTTTTAACTCGATTCTGACACTCTGTACCTGGAAAGAGCGTCAGATTCTCACAGGTGAAAGGCTTAGTCTCACAAGACTGTCCTCTTACTCTGTCCCTCGTCTGTAGATACCAGGTGGCTACAGATTAGAGAGTCCAACAGTCCCCTCCTTAAGTTGGGTTAATTTGCTCGAGCGACTCACAGAACTCAGAGAAACATTTTACTTCCTAGATCACTGGGTTATTGTAAAACTATATAACTCAGGAACAGCCAGATAGAAGAGACACATAGAACAAGGTTTGGGGAAAGGGTGAGGAGCCCCCATGCCCTCTCCGGGCTGGCACTGCCCCTGAATCTGCATGTGTCACCAACCTGGAAGCTCTCCAGACCCTGTCCTTTTGGGTTTTTATGGAGGCTTCATTATAGGCCCGACTGAACCTGGGTGAAGACAGCATGTATATTTCTTACTCTAAATCGCAGTATCATAGCTATGAAGGCCCACTATTCCCCACCCTTTGTTCTGACTATTAGCTGTGTGGTGGGCAGACCTGTCCCTTCCTCCTGCCAGCTGGTCTGCCTCAGAGCACAAATGCATTTGCACAAAACATTCACACTTTCAGACCCAGAGAGGATGAAACTCAATCTTTTGGCAGCAAATACTCAATAACAGGCATTTAGGATTACAACTTCTTCGGAACCATAGCATTTGGGAAGAAGTCGCTTAAACCAAGAAATCCATAATGCAGTTTTTACAGAAATTAAAGAGGTTGAAGTCCACTTGCCCAAATGGCATTTTGTCATTTGCTTGCTGCTCTACAGTGCGATTTGCACAAAACAGACCCAGTTCACACTGAATTCCATTTCTTGCTCCTTTCTGTATCACACACTATTTGTGTTTGTCAACACATTTACAGCATATAGGAGAAAGTGTTTTATTTTTTTGGCATTAAATTTCATACATTTTTGGGTTAGGTCGTTCAACAATAATCCTGTTTCTATTAGTGTTTCATGGGTGAGCAAAAGATTTATCCCCATCCTAAAAAAAAAGTGCAAGAGGAAACCCCGATAACAGACAAAGAGGAACACGGTGGCTGCAAGTGCCCGCATGTGCTGAGAGTACAGAAACACGCACATGTGTGCTCTGAAACCGCTCAAACACCCTCCTGGCTTGTTGAGATCCAGCAACAGCTAATGAAGGAGCTGTCCTTCCAATTTTTTTTCAGCAAGCTTTTTATGGCAAGTATAACATACCTACAGAAATAATAAGTGAACATTCGATGGATTTCATGCAATGAACATATCCCTAAAAATTCAGACACAGATCAAGAAACAATATTATCAACATCCCTGGAGCTCTTTTGCCCCCTGGCCTTCAAAGGTCATTCTACTTTTGACCGTTCTGACCATAATTTAGTTTGCCTGATTTTGATTTTCACATATTTGGAATTATATAATATGTTCTTGTGTCTAACTTTCTTTTGCTCAGTGTTATGTTTGTGCCATTCATCATATTATAGCCAGTAATGGTACTTTCTTCATTTTCATTGCAGTGTAGTATTCCATTAAATGAGCATCCTGCAATCTATTTATTTATTTTACTGTTCATGGATATTTAGATTGGTCCAGTTTCTGGTGGTTACAAATAGTGTGGTCATGAACATGTTTGTACATGCCTTTTGGAGAACATGTGCACACATTTCTGCCAGGATATAGAATTGTTGGGTCTTTGGGTGTCTTATTAGGTGCTGTTGCCTGTCACTAAACTCTTTGTGGTCATTCATTCATTTGGCAGGCCCTGTGCAAGACACTGGGATGTGGTAATGAGCAGAAACAGATGTGGTTTCTGTTCTTATGCAGACATTAATCAAACACACTAAACTGGGGTGGTGTAATTGCGACAGAGATGAGTGTTAAAGAGGAAAGAAGCAGCATTCCAAGAGAACGTCTGACTTGGGAAATAGATCTGGACTCAGAGAAGGAGTGGTATGTAAGGGAAGGCTTCCCTAAAGAGTTGACAAAGCTGGGATTTGAAGGATGAAGAGGAGTCAGCAGGGTGATGGGAAAGCTTGCCATGCAGTTGAGAGAGCCTGTGAGTCACATTCCTGAAGCTGAAGGAATGCCAGGATGGCCAGAGCACAGAGCAGGATTAGGTGGTAGAGAGAGGGTAGTGAGGCTGAGATTGCGGTGGGGTGGGGGTGGCAGACCTCTGTGTTAGAGCAAAGGGAAGCCATTGAGGTGTTCATGAATGCAGTCATGTGATCCTGTAGGAACCACAAGGACCTCTCTCTCTGTTTGTTCACCTTCCTCTGCAACAAGATGAGGCTGGGCTGGCAGTGCTGAGTGTGGGAATGACAGCCCTCAGAAGGGACTATTGGCCAACGGGATGCTCTCTCTTGGACCAGTCTTATCTGGACCTGGCGTTGGCTCAGGATCCTTTTAGGTCTGTGTGTCACCCTGTGGACATAATCCAGCTTCTTTTGTCTTTCTTCTGTCTCTTACGTCTCTCACTGGCTTTTGTCTGTGTGTTTTGTTCTGGCACCTTCCCCATAAAAAAGGCAATTGAATCCCATCCTAAAACCCTAGCTGTAGCAGTGACATGAAAAGCTCTTTATAGATTTCACATTAATAAACCTCTTCGACTTTACCTGGCTCCACACTCCATCTGCAGCATTCCTGTCAAAGCAGGTCTCTTTCCTGGCCCCACATTCTCAGAGTCTACTTTCTGCCTTCCATCACGATGTTCCCTTTGCATAGAATGTATGCCTGTTTACTCATGGTTGTAACCTGTTCTTCAAGTCCCAGGTGAGGTCGCTTCCATAGGAAGCCTTCCCTGGTTACTCCCACTCATGTTTATTTGCCCCTTTCCTATTTCTAACAACTACTATTATAACTGGAGAAGGTGATGGCACCCCACTCCAGTACTCCTGCCTGGAAAATCCCATGGACGGAAGAGCCTGGTGGGCTGCAGTCCATGGGGTCGCTAAGAGTCGGACACGACTGAGCGACTTCACTTTCACTTTTCACTTCCATGCATTGGAGAAGGAAATGGCAACCTACTCCAGTGTTCTTGCCTGGAGAATCCCAGGGACGGGGGAGCCTGGTGGGCTGCCGTCTATGGGGTCGCACAGAGTCGGACACGACTGAAGCGACTTAGCAGCAGCAGCAGCAGCACTATTATAACTGGGGACAGAAGCACTGATGAAATGTTTCTTTGGATGGCTGATTAGCTGAATTTCCTCATTTTGAAAAGATCTATTTGTATTTTCACATTATTCTGGTTAATGAAACAATGCCAGCCTTTTGTAACAGAGCCTGTAGGGGTTAAAACCTGGCAGATGTTCTTGTCTAGTGATTCTCCGTGAGGTGGATGGGTATTAGCACCTATATGTGGGGCATAAAGGGGAGCTGGAGGTGGAGAGTATAGAGTATGAAAAGATGCTTCTAGGAAAATGCAGCTTACAACCATATGGAAGATGCTGCTAAACACCAGAATGACTAAACTCTAGGAAGACTGAAAATAGCAACTGTTGGTGACCATGTGGAAAAATTGGAACCGTCATTCATTAATGGTGAAATCATAAAAAATGGTGCAGCCACTTTGGAAAACAGTCTAGCAGTTGCTCACGGATTTACCAGCAAAGTCCATTCCTAGGTATATCCCAAGAGAAGTAAAAAAGTATGTCCACACAATGACTTGTACATGAATGTTCAGAGTAGCATTATCATAGTAATAGTAACAGCTCAATATATATCAACTGATGAACGCGTAAACACAGTGTACTTTAGCCACAAGCTGGAATGTTACTTGGCCGGGAAAAAGAAATGAAGTACTCACATGTGCAACTGGAGCTTGCATACACTGCTTGGGGGAAGGTAAAATGGTACAGCCATTAAGGGACACAGGCAGTGTCCACTGAGGTTAAATATATGTCTACCCTGTAAGCATGTCAATCTGCTGCTAGATATGAAGTTCACAATCAGGTAAACCCATATTTGACATTAGAAAAATGGTGGTTTTGTTGGGGATATATGTAGACCAAAAGGGAGACGTATCTTTTGAGGTGCTGCAACTATTTCATATATCCTAATTTTCATGGTGGTTTAGGTGGATATACATGCATGTTAACAAAATTAGTGCCTTTTATATACTTTATTGTGCATTTATTATTTCACAACAAAAAACATCTTATTAAAAATTAAATGTTATTTTAAAATAAATTTTTTAAACTTTAAACACTTGAAAATCAGTTTAAAAGTTGTCTTGATCTTCACACTAGCTGCAAGCTCTGTGAGACAGAGACCTTGGTTTATTCCCAGCTGGGGGCCATTCCCAAGCTGACAGGGGTGCCCAGCATCTTAGGTGTGGTTTTCTTTCAGGTCGGCAGAAATAATATGGGGGAAAGGGGAGCTTGCCCAGTTTCAGGAGGGTCAGAGCAATCAGTCTGCTCTTCTCTTAAAGGAAATGAGTGCAGTGGAAGGGTCTTCAGACACAGCACCCCCTACAGGGAGTCTGGCTGAGGGGCTCTGTGAGATGTGCAGAGCCCCACCTATCTGTCATTTCCTGGTGGGGCTCAGGAGCCCTGTGTTGGGAGCTCAGGCCAGCAGCACTGATGGGTTAAGAAGGGCTCACTGGCTGCAGGCTTAGTGGGAAGTGTTTGAAATGTTCCACTGCTCAGAGTCCTTCAGGAGCTGACACTGACTGAAAGGGGTGAGGCTTATTTCCTCCCAGGATCCCACTGTTGCTGGGGACATTTCTGGCTGGACAGGGAAAGCCAGATGGATGTCTTTCTGTTTGTTGAGTGAAGGTTGGTCCCATGAAGACTGATAGCTGCCCACAACTGAGTTAGGCTGTCACGGTTACTTTAGCCTAGCCAAGGGCACTTGAAACCTTGCCTTGTCTTTATGAAAGAGACTGACCAGGAACTGTGATATCTTTGCAAGAATCTGCAGTCTAGGAGGGCGTTTTTTCAATGAACTGTTGATTGGATGTCTTCTCTGTGTGAGCACATGCTGGGCACTGTCTCAGACACTGACACTCCAGAGTGAACAAAATATACACAAATTCCCATCCTCGTGATGCTACAGTCATCTATGGTCTTCTCTTAATATGGGGTTGTTTTGTCGAACTGCCTGTTTTCTTAACATCTCAGACAATTTTCCCTTAGGAAAAAGTGCTTATCATAGGTATAAGGAAGAAAGTAGGGAGGAAATTGGGCTTTCCCGGTGCCCCAGTGGTAAAGAATCTGCCAGCAATGCAGGAGACAGGTTTGATTCCTGGGTCGGGAAGATCCCGTGTAGGAGGGCCTGGCAACCCACTTCCATACTCTTGCCTGGAGATTCCCATGGACAGAGGAGCCTGGCAGGCTGTAGTCCATAGCGTTGCAGAGTCCTTCACGACCAAAACAACTTGGCACGCACTCAGGGAGGAAATTAGCAAGGCTTCCAGATAGAACTCAGGGGGCTGATCTGGTCAGGGAGGCAGAGTAGAGGAAAGACATCAGCCTCAGTTTGAACCTCTGGGGGTGACTTCTTGGAGGTAGGGCTTTTGGCAACTTTGATCTGTAAAACGTAAAATAATCCCCACTGGCGGGATTGTTATGAAGACTAAGCTGAAATTGTGGAGGTAGGTCAAGACCCTGGCCTGAGTACTGGTGGGCAGCTATCTTGGCCATCAAGGTGGGGGGCTTCCCAAATGCACACTGCAGAACAACAAGAAAACCTCACCCACTCAACAGCCCCGCCCGTTCTGAGTGTTCTCAGCCTTGGCTGGGCCGTCTTCCACTGCTCCCTGTTCCGGTTCCCAGACCTGCTCCAGCCTCCCTCTGATCCTCAGCAATGCAGACTTGTCTGGGAACTCGAGCGCTAAAGCAGCCTGGCATTTCCGGCCAACTGCTGAGCTGAGACGAGGTTCTTGGTCAATGCCGGGCCAAGGAAGGAAGTCTGATCTGCAGCCCCCTGGGCTGCTTGTCTCAGAGCTCTGGAAAGATGGCTGCTCAGGATTTTGTGAAAGTCTGTTTCTTGGGTGTATGTTTGATGGCCTTGGCATGGAGTAATGTTGACCTTGGAAGGGGAGATTGCTTTTGTTTCTGATGCAGTTGCTCAGTGTAGGTCACTAGGATTGTGTGCTGGAAAGAAAACAATTTTTTTTTTTTTTCTCCTGAGATTGGGTGTTTCTGAGTCAGCCAGATCTATATGGGCTGGGCAGACCCAGGTCCCCTGAATTGGTACAGCTAATGTGAGTGTTTTGTGGGTGAGAGCAGGGTCTGGGGAGTGAAGATTGGCCAAGGTCCAGCTGGAGAGGAAGGCGGCAGCGGAGCTGGTAGGAACCCAGGGGTGGTGGCTGCCTTCTGCAGGGCCGGGCTGAGCATCTGCCAGAGATGGAGCCCACCCTCCCTTTTCTCCCCTCCACAGCTTCCTCTCTCACGAGACTCGGTGGGGAGCATTGTTTGTGGTGGGGGGCAACTTGTGGCCAATCTAATCTCCTTTGGGGGCTTCTTCCTGGGCTGAGGTGACTTGGTTTCTTCACCTTACTCAGGAGAATGGTAGCAGATATGGTATCCTTATTTGTGTGAAAACATGTAACACGTTCTCCACAGAAGACAGTGTTCCGCAGGCGCACGGGTCATCCACCATAGCTCTCGTGGGTTCAGAGAGGGGATTCAGAGGCTAGCTGGATCCTCAGCGATCCTTGGTGTTGGGAGTTTCTGTCTTGGGTAACGTGGCTCTCATATCTGGAGTCCAGATCCTTCTCTACCTGATTATTTTGTCTTTTCTTTTGGTTCTGTGGTGTTCAGCTGGGCTCTCCTTAACTTCTTGACATTCAAGATGGAGCCCCTGCTCTGGGTGGGCTCGGTCTCCCTCAATGGCTCCCCAACACATCCTCCAGCTTGTCTTGCTTCTCCAGTGTCCCCCACCCCTCTAAGTACATTCTTTGTCTTTGCCTTCTGTACCATTTTCCATCTGGGGCCTCTTCCACCCCTCCCCATGCTGGAGGCTCTAGTGAATAAGCTGAAGAGCATATATAGAGACGTGTTAGGCTGTCATGTGAGTCACTGGACACCGCCTTGCTGATATAGCTATTCCTTCCCGAGCAGCTCAGACTTGGGTTCTGAGAACCTCATGGTTTAATCGCTGCTCTGTTGGGGGAGCTAAGACAAACTAAATTCTAATAACTATTTTTAAAAGGTTTATGATAACATGGTGAATTTTATGTTTTGTGTATTTTATCCAAAAAAAAAAAAATTGTAATGGCTTATGAACTAAATAGAAGCTTTCACATATTAATACATTATCTTACTTCATTCTCTTAACCTCCAATGGTGAAAAAGAGTCCCATTTTACCTGTTATGAAATCAAGGCACAGTGAGGTTAGGTGGCTTGCCCAAAAGTATGAACTAACTGGGTTCCAGTCTCCAGTCAGCATTACTTGGAAGCTTATCCCTCTTCCCACCTTCTCACTGCCGGCTGACCCAGTGATCAGAGACACACAAACTCCAGTCAGCTATACTCTGAAGCTTGTCCCTCTTCCCACCTTCTCCCCGCTGTGTGAACCCAGAGTTCACACACACACACACACACACCTTCAGTCCCTACACTGCCCGTTTGCTATATTTTTATTAGGTGTTTCTTCTTGGAAGAAATCAGCTTCTCTTCCCAAGAGAGATTTGTCAGTCATCCACATCTCAGACAGTGGGGGCTCCAGGCCCCTTTTAATGTGGAGGAAGTAGAACAGAATGATCAAGATCACAGGACCTGAGTTTGAACCCCAGCTTCTCCACTTGCCAGCTGTGTGACTCTGGGCAAGTTACTTCACCTTTCTGAGTCTCAGATGCCTCATCCCTTAAGACGAAATGCAAGTATAGCCCGCCAGGCTCCCCTGTCCATGGGGTTCTCCAGGCAAGAATACTAGTGGGTTGCCCTCCTCCAGGGCGTCTTCCCCACCCAGGATCGAGCCTGGCTTGTCTCCTGCATTGGCAGGTGGGTTCTTTACCACAAGTGCCACCTGGGAAGCCCAAGTAGAAATACAAAGAGGATTAAATGAATTTGCGCCCGTCCGTTAGCGAGTGCCTGGCACCTGATAGGCTTACAGGATGCCAGTGGTTCCTGTGGTCCAGGAGCCTGTGAGGAGAGCAGCCCAGACTCTCAGATCTTCTTGTGGGGAGGAAGTGGCAGGGAAGTGTTTCACAAGCAGCCAGCTGATGCTTGTTGGGACAGCTGAGATGGCCACTGATGTGACAAGTCTATAAAGGTGTTGTTCAGTCGCTCAGTCATGTCCAACTTTTTGTGACCCCATAAACTGCAGCATGCCAGCTTTCCCTGTCCTTCACTATCTTCCAGAGTTTGTTCAAACTCATATCCATTGAATTGGTATTGCTATCTAACCATCTCATCCTCTGTCACCCCCTTCTCCTGCCCGCAGTCTTTCCCAGCATCAGGGTCTTTTCCAGTGATTCGGCTCTTTGCATCAGGTGGCCAGAGTACTGGAGCTTCAGCCTCAGTCCTTCCAGTGCAGAGGTGATTTGATATAGACAGTAAAAGGTCTTGGGGGTAAGTTAGAACATTCTTTTTCCAAGTGTGGTCCTGGACCAGCAGCTTCATATCTGGGAACTTCATAGAATGCAGATCCTCGGACCTTAGTCTAGATTTAGGGACTCACAAACTCTGGGGGTGGATGCTAGCAATACTGTGCTCTAATACACCCTCCAGGTGATTCTGATGCCTGCTGAAATTTGTCAGCCATGTCTTAGAATTAAAGAGCCACCCCATTATTTCATTTCAAATACATTTAGATGTACATGTAGCAATTGAGGGAAAAATTGTAAAGATGCGTTCACTTGTACCAAGAAGAGAGAAGAATTTGTGCATATGGGACTCGGCTCTGTTTCTGGCAAAGGCAGTAAGTCCATCCTGGTCTTTGGCTTGTCTTGTGGTGAAACACTGCAACTGGTGTGTGGACCAGAGAAACTGAGTTGAGGATCTGAGCAGTGGCCTCAACCTTGCCTCTTCTGGTACTGACAAGGGCCTGGTGCGAGCAGCTCTTTCTGCTGCTTGGGTGTACCAGCATCCTTCTCTACCCTCTTTGTCATTTCGGTTGGTAGTCAGTGTTGAAAGCAATCGCTCAGTTACAAACCTTCTCCCTCCTCATCCTTGTTCCTCCTGGGCAAGCCCAAGTGGTGACAGCCGAAGACCTCTGAATAGTCACATTTTTCTCAGTGTCTCCCACCCAGTTCAGCAAAATACCCCCCTCTAGTGGCAGCGGAGCCGTCTGTGTACCCATGAGTGTAGCTTGTAGTTGGTGGAATCAGGATGTACCCGTGACAGAACCAACATCACAGTCCTCCCCATGGAAGATAAGACCCTCCTGATACAAGATCTGCAAGGAAGGCGCGATAAAGGAATGGGATATTACTGCCTTTAACTCCTTATTTGTTATCTCTGTTGCTTCCTGCTCCTCTGAAGCCATCACATCACCCTTCTGTACTTTCTGTGGGTATCACAAATCTCTTAGGCAAAGTGTTCCCATTTTCTTCTTCCTCTTCTATCGTTTTTACTGCCCCATGAAAAAGTTGGCTTAAAGCTCAACATTCAGAAAACGAAGATCATGGCATCCGGTCCCATCACTTCATGGGAAATAGATGGGGAAACAGTGGAAACAGTGTCAGACTTTATTTTTTTGGGCTCCAAAATCACTGCAGATGGTGACTGCAGCCATGAAATTAAAAGACGCTTACTCCTTGGAAGGAAAGTTATGACCAACCTAGATAACATATTCAAAAGCAGAGACATCACTTTGTCAACAAAGGTTCGTCTAGTCAAGGCTATGGTGTTTCCAGTGGTCATGTATGGATGTGAGAGTTGGACTGTGAAGAAGGCTGAGCGCCGAAGAATTGATGCTTTTGAACTGTGGTGTTGGAGAAGACTCTTGAGAGTCCCTTGGACTGCAAGGAGATCCAACCAGTCCATTCTGAAGGAGATCAGCCCTGGGATTTCTTTGGAAGGAATGATGCTAAAGCTGAAACTCCAGTACTTTGGCCACCTCATGCGAAGATTTGACTCATTGGAAAAGACTCTGATGCTGGGAGGGATCGGGGGCAGGAGGAGAAGGGGACGACAGAGGATGAGATGGCTGGATGGCATCACTGACTCGATGGATGTGAGTCTGGGTGATCTCCGGGAGTTGGTGATGGACAAGGAGGCCTGGCGTGCTGTGATTAATGGGGTCGCAAAGAGTCGGACACGACTGAGCAACTGAACTGAATTGAGCCGAATCTCTGGGCTGAGATTTTTCTCTGCTCAGACTTTCTCCTACTTTATTAAGACCGGATATTTCTTTTCTTTTGTATCTTCTCCCTCCCTTGGAAAGCCTCCGTCCCTTTCCCCCTCACTCCATTTGAGATATTCCCAGACTCCTCTGGGATGTGGAAAAACATCTCATCTCTAGCAGATAGGGTCAGTAATAGTCCTGGGCAGGCCTGTTATAGCTGGGACCTGGGAGGGCTGGCCCTGAGGTTATCTCGGCAGTGGGGCTGGTCTGTGGGGTAGCAGCGGGGTGCTCCATACTACTCACAGTTGGTGTTGAAGCTCACAGACTTGGATGTCCTCACATTCCAGCTCCTCCCAAATGATTCCAGCAATTGGTGATACATAAACATTTTCCTTTTCCAAAATCATCCCTTAAAGCTTTGAAATAGCAGTAACAGCTACTATTATTGATGGTCCACTGTGTTCTAGCTGCATCAGTGGTTCTCAAACTTTAACAGGCACCAGAATCCCTAGAGGGTGTATGCTGCTGCTGCTGCTAAGTCGCTTCAGTTGTGTCCGACTCTGTGCGACCCCATAGATTGCTGGGCTCACCCCTGAGTTTCTGACTCAGTGTGTCTGGGGTGGAGCCCCAGAAACTTCCATTGTAACAAGTTCCCAGGTGATGCTGATGTTCCTGGTGCAGGGACTCCACTCTGAAAGCCATAGTCCTAGATCATCTGACAGGTGCTCAGGCAGTCAGCTTCATCCTCCTAACACCCTGTAAGTTTAGGAATGATTGCCCCCACTTTACAGACAAGAAAACAAAGGGAGGGAACAGCTTGCTGCAGGTCTTGGATAGCCAGCAGCAGAGCTCGGATGTGAACCCATAGCCCTGGTAGTGGCTGTCCACCATCAAGTCACAGTTTCTCCCAGCCCTGCCCTGTTGTACAGGCTGTAGAGGGGCTCAAGGCTCTCTTCCAGATTTGTCTAAGGACATGAGACCCAAAAGAGCCTTAGCACATCTTAGCCCAGCCCCATACCATTCAGGGAGCAGCCCAAGTTTCCCCCGGGTTTCTCCTCTGGCTGAAATCTTGACTCAACCAGATGCTCAGTCCTTTATCCCATGTAGTTTAGTGCTTCTTATTTAAATGTTCCTCGAGATTCTCCTTTGAGAAAGGCCCATGGAGGCACAAAAGGAATCATGTCACCTCTACTGTGGTGGCCTTTGACCCTCTTTCATGGCAGAGTTAGAACTGCACCAGGATGAAAGATCATCAGAGACCCCGATTCTGCTCCCCCCAAGGTGGGGGAGAGGCAGGTAGAGACATGGATGAGGTGGCATCAAATAACCTGATCATCCCATGAGTTGTAAAGCCTTCTAGCCCACAGCACCCCACATGGCAGCTCCTAAGCCTGTTTGCTGGCATTCTTTCCTGTTCTTCCCGTGTGGTGCTCCACCTCCAGAGTGCTCATCCCCACGGGCAGCATCTCCTTGGCTCCTGCTAGGTTTGACCAGTGCCAGGCACTGGGGGGAGATTGTTGGGGGGAGGGGGGAGGAAGGGAGAGGCCCACGCACTGCTGCCCCTCCTTCAGTATGGGTGGCATCTCTCGCAGTGACTGACTATCTTCCAGGGCTCGACCCACCCCTTCCTGTCCCACCATCTTTAGTTTGCCTTCTCACTTGTATAACAAAGTCCCTGGATTAAATTTTCTTTGTTCTAAATATGTGGAGTGGTTTCTCTTTTTCTAATTGGGTTTTGACTAATATATCCATCCTACCACCCCTCACTGCCCCTGTCCAGGTAGTTGCTCCTGTGTTCTAAACTAACACGTACCCAGTGTTATGATGCATTTGCATATGTGTCTTTTCCAGCCGTAACCTTCTTAAGGGTTGGCATCGTATTTAATTCAGTGCCAAATCTTTTAGTGCCTCTTCAGTCACTATTGTGACATGCTTGGTTCATTAATGAATGAAAATATGTAGCAGGGTCTGAAAATGCATAAGGTGGAAATATGTAACATTCAAAAGTTGTGCATTAGCCAAAATTCATCATGTGGAAATACTGATTTCTCCCCCCATCCCCATGTTTAAAATAGTAATAATAAACCTTAAAGTTCAGAATTGTTTAGTTGCTAAGTTGTGTCCAACTCTTTTGCAACCCCATGGACTGTAGCCCACCAGGCCCCTCTAGTCCATGGGATTTTCCAGGCAAGAATACTGGAGTGAGTTGTGCTTTCCTTTTACAGGGTATCTTCTGAGCCACGATTGAACCCGTGTCTCCAGCATTGGTAGGTGGATTCTCTACCACCGAGCCACCAGGGAAAGCCCCTATGTTAGTTATCTACTGCTATTTTACAAGCCACCCCAGAATTTAGTGGCTTAGAACAACAGTTTACTGTTTCTCATGATCGAGTTGGCTTCCTCTGGTCTTGCCTCGGCTCATTTGTCACTGCATTTGGTAGTGGTTGGGCTGGGACTGCTGGTCTTGCATGGCCTCACTCGCACGTCTGGGACCTTAGAAGAAATGACTGAGATGGCTGGTTCTCTCTGCCTCTGCGTGGAGTTCCGTCCTCACAGAGGTTAGCCTGGGCTTGTTCTAAAGGTGGCAGTGTTCCAAGAAGGGGAGGTGGAAGCTCTGAAGCCTCTTGAAGCAGCAGCTTGGAAGTTAAGCAGCATCACTTCTGTGCATCCCTGTTCCAAAGCGAGTCACCAGCCCAGCCCAGATTCCAGAGATAGACTCCACCTCTTCATGGAAAGGGCTTCATGGAAACATCTTCAAGGAAAGGGCTTCAGAGAATTTGTGGCCATATTTAATTTACAGAAGAGTAGTTATTTCTCATTACAAAACATTTCTGATTAGAATATTCAGTGCCTTAAGTACGCCTTTTCCTGGAGTAGATTTATGAAGAGAGTAGGTAACTCAACATCCATAAAGAGCTACCCATTATCACTGATTTTCTTAGTTCTTTGTCTGACCACCAGATGGCGTCATTGCTTAGTCAAGCTGGAGTTTTGAAGGTCAGCACCAAATTCCATCTGGATGTGCCCTTACAGCTGAGGACTCCTGTAATTCTGCTGGGTGGATCAAGGGCTGGGTGGTGATGATCACAGAGGGGGCCTGGGCTGAGGACCGTCATGGGTGTTGGCTGGGAAACACCAACTCTTCCTTATTATAGAACTGTCACAGGAACAAATACTTGTGAAGCCTCTTCACCTCTGGGATGGGAGATTCTGTAAATATAAACAAATAAGATGCTCCAAATATCATCCCATGACAATGGGTACAACACAAAAAAATACTGTTTGTGATACTGTTTGTAACTGCACACACAGGTGCTGCCTATCAAAATTAACATTGTGTTGATTTCATTCCAATGTTGTAAATTATTCTACACCAGTGCTTTCTTTATCCTCTACCAGTATAGCTGTTTGTAAACTTAAGTGTATGCAAAAACTGTTGACATCCAAATGAGATCTGTGGTCTAGTTCCTCCTATGGATCTCCTGTCAGGTCCTGGTTTTGATAATGTAATATAGTTACATAAGATGTTACCACTGGGAGAAGCTGAGTAATAGGGACAGAGACCTCTCTGTGCTATTTTTGCAACTTCTTGTGACTCTATAATTATTTCAGAATAGAAAGTGAAAAAAAATCCTCTCTATAAATAACCCCCACCTGCTTGTGTATTACTCATATTTGCATTATTGTTTTGGAAGAGTTGAGCCTCAATTTAAAAACCTTGTTTTTTTTTTTTTTTTTGGTTGTTCTGCCAGAGTAGCATCCTCTCCCACTTCAGATCCACTGGCCGTTTCCACAGAGCGCCTGGTAGACCAGCTGACTAGCTGTGCAGAGGGGCTGGAACCAAAGACTTGGGGGTGGTTGCCTCCCTCCCCTCTGGGCTCAGGTCTCGTTCCAGGTGCCTCCTGCACTCAGGGCTCTGCCTTTTACTAAGCACTTTCCCTTTTGGAGTATTAATGATGTCTTACAGCATCCTCCGAGGCTCATAGGAAGACCCTTTCAGTCCCATTTTGTGGATAGAAATACTAACTCTGAAGGCTGAAGGACCTCCCCAAGGTGATGAGTAAGAGATGGACCCAAGGCTAGCATTTGGACCTTGACCTCTAACCTAGGTTTTCCTTGCCAATTCCTAAATAGAGTAAGAAGGGAAAAAAGTTTTTCAAGTGTAGTAATAAAACTTGTTTTGAAGTCTCCATGTTTAAACACTAGGCCACTATTTCATGTGTTTTTATTTATTGGCTTGCTCTATAAAAAGGCAGCCTGTGATGTTCAGTTTTTGAAGTAGAGAAATGAAACTTTCTCTTATGAATAAGTGGAGAAAGTGGTGTTAACTTTTGTTTTTCCCACCCATTAGAAAACAATAGGTAGCAATTGGCTTAGTAGTTCTGTGGCAAAAAGCTATTTCCTGAGATTGAATCACTGGCAGAAGCAGACTGTGGTGTTTTGCTGACCAAAGAGCGTGGGAACTTTTCTGTTAAAATGCAAGTCAAAACCTTGAAAAATATAATGGTGCCCAGGGTGCTTGTCAGTGCCCGCCACACCGGTGAGGTCAGTAAGGCTGGTGGGAAGGCTGTACCGAGGGTTCTGCCCTCGAAGACCTTATGGTCTGGCCGTGGAGACCCAGACCAGTGTGCCGAAGGCCGCCAGAGAGAAACAGGGCGCGGTGGACCTTTTGTGCCAAGCTGCGTAGCACAGTCACGGTGATTCTGAAAACGAGGGCTCCTGAGGCCTGGATCACTCAGAGAGGATGCCTGGACTCGGGCTGCATGTGGCGATGTGGGGGGACAGCTCTTGACTCTTAAAATTGCAGTGAAAAGCTGGACTCTTAAAATCAACTCCTGCAGTCACACTCACTAGCTATGTGCCCCTGGAATAATTGTATCTTTTCAGTCTCAGTTTTTTAAAAGTGAAGTATAGTTGACTTACAGTACTGTGTTAGTTTCGAGTATACAGCAAAGTGATTCATTTATATATATCTTTATTCAGTTCAGATTCTATTCCAGTGTTGGTTATTACAAGATACTGAACATTGTTCCATGTGTTACACAGTAAATCCTTGTTGTTGATCTGTTTTATATATAATAGTGTATATCTGTTAATTCCATACTCCTAACTTACACCCCCACCTGCTTTCCCCTTTGGTAACCATAGTTTGTTTCCAATCTGTGAGTCTGTTTCTGTTTTGTAAATAAGTTCATTTGAATTATTTTTTAGATTCCACGTATAAGCGATATTGTCTAATATTTGTCTTTACTTCACTCAATGTGATATCTAGGTCCATCCATATTGTTGTAAATGGCAAATTTTATTCTTTTTTATGGCTGAGTAATGTTCCTTTGTATGTATGTACAACATCTTCTTTATCCATTTTCTGTTGATGGGCACTTAGGTTGGTCCATGTCTTGGTTATTGTAAATACTGTTGTTATGAACACTGGAGAGCGTGTATCATGAGAGTTTTCATCCTTCAGCTTCAGTTTTGTTTGTGTGGTAAAGTACCCATAGCATAACATTTACCATTTTAACCATTTAAAGGTATACAGTTCAGTGTAATAATGTTGTATAACATCACCACTGTCCATCAGTAGTTCCAGAACTTTTTCATCATCCACAAAAGAGACCTTATACCCAGTTAACAGTCACTCTCTTCTGCTCCCAAAACCCACTAATCTATTTTCTGTCCCTATGGATTTGCCTACTGTGGGTATTTCCCATAAATGGAATTATGCTATATGTGGCTTTTTGTGTCTGGCTTTTTTCACTCTGCATGGTGTGTTCAAGGGTCTTCCATGTTATTTAGGCTTAGTTTTACATCCTAAAAAACCACCATGTAAGGGACACTGTGGGGCACAACTGGAAAAATGAAACTTAGTTCATGCCCCTAAGGGTGCTGGTCTGCTGGAGAAGAGAGGCGTGTATCTGGTTCATTCTGTCCACAAAGTAGGGACACTCGTGACACGGGAAAGAACACCCAGGTTCAGGGTGAAAGATGTAGGTGTGTTTGGGTAAATGCCATTAGTCCAGGTGGCTCGTGCATAAGACCCGTAGAGAAGCAAGGTGGGGGATGAATCCAGCTCAGAGCTGAATGTCTTTCTGGAATGTCTGGATTCATTCAATGTCAAGTAGGAGCCATTGGCAGTTTTGAGCAGAGCAGTGACTGCTCCAAGATGAGCACCATGGTCATGGTAGCATCATGGAGCTCCATTAGGGCCTGGGAATGATGGGAAAGGGTATTAGAATCATTCAGGTGAGAATGTTGACTAGTGAACTGGCAGTGAGAACAGCAAGAAGTGATGAGTTTGCCATTTGCAGTTCAGGCTGACTCAAAAGGATTTGGCCTCTGTGGTGACTGTGGGGTCTGAGGGAGGTGGGGAGGTGAAGATGGGCCCAAGGGGATCCTGTAGGAGGCCCGGCGGTCCGGCCAGCCTGTCCAGCCTTTCTCATTTCTGCTTCATTCCACATTGAGCTGGCTGTGTGCTGAGCCTGGTTGCTAAGTAATAGAGGAGTTCTCATGGCACCGTGAGGGAAGGCTTTATGAGTCTTCCTGGTGGCACCCAGGTAATAACTTATTCCCAGTTTTCTCAGTTTGCCCTGGTCCTTCAAGCCAACCATTCAGGAACTTTCAATCTCTAGCTTCAGCGAAAAATTTCCCTTAGGGGCTTGGGTGTTTCAGGGACTAAGCAGGCTGTCCCTCGTCCCTGGCCAATGCTGTAGTTGAACTTGGGACCGTGGTGCCTGTCCCCATTTTACAGATGAGGTACTTAGAGACTGAAAGTTTGCCTGTGGTGATAAGACAAGTGAGTGGTGGGGCTGAACCTGAACCCAGGCCCCCTGTCTCCAGCAGAGTGTGAGCCTCTCACCACTGCCTGAGCCTGCTCCCCGCTTTGTACCCTGCTTCCCAGGAGCAGATCACTGCCAGCAGTCTTTCTGATTTCACCCTGCATGTGCACCATTATCCAGTTTTCCCTTTCTAGCTGTTGGCTTGAACGAGGCTAAGGAGAGTTTGGGGTGGGGGTCAAAATCATCCCATCTGCTGACATTCTCATTCCTCCATATACCTCAGGCCAAGTGAGCTGATCACTGGGGAAAGTGACTTGGGGATGCAGCTGAGGAGGGCAGGGAGCAGGAACTTGAGCATGAGAGAGAAGCATGGACTGTAGTTCTGTTTCTCTCTTCCTCACCACAGGCATTTTCTCGTCAGCATGAATGGAGTTCCTGGTGGTTTTGTGTGCACAGCCTCAGGGGGACTATGCTGGACAGACTCCCAGGAATTGCTGAGAAGCCAGAGGTGTGTGGCATCACTCCAGCTGAACCGTGAGGACAGTGTTCTCCGGCCTGTGGAGCTACTGCTCTACACAAAGGAATAGATCCTGTGAATCTGAAAAAGTCAGTGACCCATTCGGGGGCCGATTAGTCTCTCTAGTTAATCCTTACTTATATGGGATGAACAAGGAATGAGCAGATAAACAGTCTCCAGAGGTAATCAAATCTCAAGTACTTGCAAGAATTCGCTTTTTGAAAACCTGAATTCTTTGTTTTCTTTATGAACCTTCATAGCCTCACTACTTAGGCTATCATCTCCATGAAGTTAAGTATGAACACATATACACTTGAAGAACACCCATCTTACAACCATCTAGCCAAGGGTTGCTGAAGAGTCTACCATATTTATGCAGGTTAGAGAAGCAAAAAGTGTTAAACATAAGTAGAAGAGTTTAAAAGTATATGAACAATCTCAACCATCTATTGTGCACTAATTATATGACCAGCACTATACTATAATGAGTGGAAAGATGTATGAGATTTAGGCCTTGCCCTGAAGGAGCTTGGGGCTTCCCTGGTGGCTCAGTGGTAAAGAATCTTGCCTGCAAGTCCTGAGATACAGGAGATTCAGGTTTGATCTCTGGGAAGATTCCCTGGAGAAGGGCATGGTAACCCACTCCAGTATTCTTGCTGGGAAAAATCCCATGGACAGAGGAGCCTGGTGGGCTATGGTCCACAGAGTTCCAAAGAGTCAGATGCAACTGAAGCAACTGAACACACAGACGCTGAAGGAGCGTCCTAGTTGTGAAGATGCCATCTGAGGACACAAAAAAGGCAACTGCCATGCTGTGGCCAGCATCGTGCTTACTAGGGTAACCTTAGAAGCATTTACAGCTAGAGTCAGAAATGAGATAAGGATACTAGATATCACTGCTGTTCAACATTGTGCTGGAGGATCTAGCCAATGCAACAAGACAAGAAAAAGAAATGAAGCTTAAGGACAGAAAATAAGAGGCCAAAGTTTTTCTTACGTGAACATGGGATGATTGTATACCCTCGAAATTCAAGAATTTTGAAAACATTATATGTAATAAAAGAGATAAACGTGGTGCAGAGTACAGTATCTACATACAAAGAGCAGTAGCACTTCAGTGTAGCAATAACCTATAGGAAATGCACTAGGAAAAGAGATATTTTAATAGCAACTAATCTGTATGGTACCTAGGAATCAAGTAAAACATATATAAGGCTTTAATGGAGATGTCATAAAACATTATTAGAAAACAGGAAGGAAACCCAAGGGAGAAGGCTACACGTATATGTGTGGCTGATTCACTTTGCTGTACAACAGAAACTAACACAACATTGTAAAGCAATTACACTCCAGTAAAGAATATTAAAGTTTAAAATAAATGGACAATGATACATTCATAGACAGGACAACTTACTGCCACTGCTGCTAAGTTGCTTCAGTCATGTCCTAGATATAAGGATATCTAGTACTAGTCGTGTACTAGATATAAGGATATCTAGTATCCTTATCTCATTCAGTCATATCTGACTCCATGCGACCCCATAGACGGCAGCCCACCAGGCTCTGCCATCCCTGGGATTCTCCAGGCAAGAACACTGGAGTGGGTTGCCATTTCCTTCTCTGGGACAACTTACTGGCATATCATTATTTATTAGTGAATAGTAGAAGGATCTGACTTAAAAGTATACACATAGATGTTGTCTCTGGACAGCGAGAGAGGGGAGAGAATGAGACAGGGAACTCAACTTTATCCATAATGTTAAAAATGAAGAAATGTTAACACTGGTTGATTCTGGATGGTGGGAACATAAAGTTTGTTACATTTATGAATATTTTTTATATTTTCAACATTTTGTTTTATTTTTTTCTTCAAGTTTTATTGAAATATAATTTTTTAAATTATATTTTTATTTATTTGTTTTCGGTTGTACTCAGTCTTCGTTGCTGCGCACGAGCTTTCTCTGGTTGGGACCGGTGGGGACTATGCTTTGTTGTGGTACCTGGGCTTCTCACTGCAGTGGCTTCTCTTGTTGCAGAGCCCAGTCTCCAGGTGCGTGGGCTTCAGTACTTGTAGCACACGGGCTCAGTAGTTGTGGCCCATGGGCTTAGTTGCTGCAGGGCATGTAGAACCTTCCTGGACCAGCGGTCGAATCCATGTCCCCTGCATTGGCAGGTGGATTCTTATCCACTGAACCACCAGGGAAGTCCTTGAGATATAATTGGCATACAGCGCAGTATAAGTGTAAGGTGCACAGCATAATTCTTTGAGTTACATTATGAACTGATTATCACAGTTAAGTTTAATAAACAGTCATCATCTCAAATAGGTGCAAAATTAAAGAAATAGAGAAAAGGTTTTTCTTTGTGATTTACTCTCTTAACAACTTTCGTGTATAACATACAGCAGTGTTGTGCATTACAGCCCTGGTGTTATTACCTTATAACTGAAAGTTTGTAACTTTTCACTGCCATCTTCCAGTTCACCTGCCCCCCCATTTATAAATATTTTTGTATTTAAAATTGTTTTTAAGAAAACACTAAGCAACTCTCAACCCAAATCAGCAAGCAGTGTGAAAGCTGCGGCTGTATAAGGGAAATTGCCTGGACCCCAAAGGTCTGATTCTCACCATAGCACTGCCGTCAGCAAGCTGGGTCCCTGGGTAAGACCCTCCTTCTCAAGGACTTTTCACTCTGGAAAACAAAAGTCTGCTAATGTCCTCTCCCTTGCCAGCTTTCACTGTTTCTCTTCTTTCCATGGGAGAGGTTAACAACTGCTGGAGGAACAGAAAAAGAAGAATGCACAGGCAAGAGCATTGTCACAAGCCTAAGTTCTGTACAAGCACGGGGAGCTGATTATCACTGCGGTCACGTCCTGTTTGCCTGACCTCTTAATTCATGGGCCCCGCCTGACTTCTTTTAAACCTTTGACCTTGCTGTTTTCCTCAACAGGGTGGATCTGGGTGCCCTGTGGTGACAAGTGTGCTCCCTACCAAGTGGCAGAGGTTCTTAATTAGCTGCCACTGAGCAGGAGTGGCGTGCCACTGACACCACTGAGCAGGAGTGGCGTGCCACTGACACCACTGAGCAGGAGTGGCGTGCCACTGACATTGAAGCCCCAGCTTAATTGGTCTCCATTATTACTGCTCTGGAGTCAGAGCCTGAAAAAGAGCCAACGATTCACTCGGGTATGGTTGGGTAGGGTGGGTAAGGATGTCAGGGTCGCCAAGGAGGTGTGATGTTTGGATCAAGGTGGTTTCTGTGGGCTGTTCATTTAGAAACAGGAGTCTTGGAATCCTACCAGTCATCTGTGGATCTGCTGGTCTGTCCTGCCTTAGTTTTCTCATCTGTGAAATGGAACTGACCAGATGAGACCAGAGTGGTGTAGAGGGTCATTTCCTTTTTACCTGCAGAGAGGGAGAAAGAGGACTTTGAAACCAGGAAGGGAGTGGCGCACAGGTTTCCACTGGCTGAGTATTTATAATTACAGTTATCACTGTTCTCAACCCCGGCAGGGCGTGTGACCAAGACCTCCGTCATCTTAAATGATTTGTCTGTGTGGACACATTCTTCAGACCTTACACGATGTCCTTGTGAAACTGGTCGGGTGCTCAATGACAACAAAATCAGAGTGGAGAGGCAGGGCATCCTCTAATGGCCCGTGTTTGCCACAGGAATGAATTTTATGAGACTCAGTTGAGGATCTAAATGGAGTACTGGTTGTAGCAGGATCAGGTTGGGAGTGTAGGCACGCACTCCTTATGTTCATCTCCATCTTTCTGCTGCAGGTACAAAAGAAATTCATTTTCTACCACCACCTGACTCCTATCTTTTCCTCCCTTCTCTGTTTCTTCCACTCTTCACTTCATTTAGCCATCTCCTGAAAGACATGGCTACCCACTCCAGTATTCTTGCCTGGAGAACCCCATGGACAGAGGAGCCTGGTGGGCTACAGTACATGGGGTCACAGAGAGACTGACACGACTGAGCAACTAAACAACTGCATCTTCTAGGTTCTTTCCCTGCAAGGTCATTTGGGAAATCCTCCAGAGGCTTCATTCTGTTGTCACAACAGTGTTTTGTAGGGTAGGCTCTAGAGATGGGGTGTGCATGCTCAGTGGTGTCCAAGCCTCTGGGACCTTATAGACTGTAGTCCTCTGTCCATGGGATTCTCCAGGCAAGGATACTGGAGTGGGTTGTTATTTCCTCCTCCAGGGGATCTTCCAGATTCAGGGTTCAAACCCACGTCTCCTGTGTCTCCTGCATTGGCAGGCAGATTTTTTACCATTGAGCCACCTGGGAAGCCCGAGGCTCTAGAGATGACCCTAAAAAAAAATGCACTGTGGCTTTCTGTGACCTGAAGGATTGTAATGAAAATAGCCACTATGTAATGAAAATGGCCAATAGCTTTTTGCAACACAAAAGTACTGGCTGTGATTTAACTTGGCAACTTTTAAACTTCATCACTAGCTCGTTGACATCCGTGAAAAGACTGTCCTCATTTGAGTGAGTTCACTGAAGGGATAGTGTTTGCGTAGCAGAGGCTGAAGCTGAGAGGGACCTGGGAAAGTGGACATTGCTCAGAGGCAAATATGAAGTTGCTGTGTTTTCAGTGACCAGTGTTGAAAGTCTTGTGCTTTATGGCAGTTGTTTTGATCTGTTCAGTTCAGTTCAATCGCTTTGATCTGTTAGGAGGTTGTAATTAAAAATTAGCAATAAATAAAATTGCTGTCTAAGCAGTTACTTGTATCAAGATGAATATCAAGATGAAATTGATTTCTTTAAAACTGCTGCTACTGCTGCTGCGTCGCTTCAGTCGTGTCCGACTCTGTGCGACCCCATAGACGGCAGCCCACCAGGCAAGAACACTGGAGTGAGTTGCCATTTCCTTCTCCAATGCATGAAAGTGAAAAGTGAAAGTGAAGTTGCTCAGTCGTGTCTGACTCTTAGCGACCCTATGGACTGCAGCCTACCAGGCTCCTCCGTCCATGGGATTTTCCAGGCAAGAGTACTGGGGTCTATGCAGATTTATTTCTTAAGCCACTGTGACTATTTGTGCCTCTCCTTCTCCACCCTGCCTGTTCCTCTCCCCCCACCCCCTCCACAGGACTGTGTGAGGCTTCCTCCCTGAATGAGTTCCTCCTTCCTGGTATGGTGCTGTTTGCCTTTGGTTTGATGCATGACTTGTGGTTTTAGCAGTGTTGTTTTTGGTGAGCATCTCACTGAGAAGCCACGTCAAGTCCGGGCTTGATTATGTGCCCCCCCTTTTTTTAAGTCCCTGTTCTTGTATTATTGCATCAATATTAAGGGGGAGTCTTGCAAAAACACTGTTAATTACAAGCAGTCACACGTTTCTGGCCACTAGCACGTCATACTTAAATATGCAATAGAGGCAAGAGGATGCAAGCTCAGTTCTGGGGCTCTCTCAGTGTGACAGATACCACCCTGGGTGGTATCTTCAGATGTGTTTGTGAAAAATAGAATTTGCTTTATTTTTGAAAAGCAGAAGTAAAAGTTATTCTCAGGTAACTATCTGGATGAAATCACTGTGGCCTTGGATAAATGATTCAACTTTGTTAGACTTCAGTTGCATCACCTATAAACGAGGTAAAACAAGAATTTGCTTCTCTGTAAATAACGAGGCTGGATGAATGTCCTCTGGAGAACTCATTAGGGATATTTGATTTGCTAAACACTGAGCTGAGATGAAAGAGTCTGGACATAGTATGGTTGAAAGGGGTACATATGTGATTGTTGTTTTCAGTTATTTTCCACTGCAAAAAAAAATGTGTATACACCAAAAAATACTTAAAACACATATGCAGAGTTCAACAAATGAACACCTATGTAACTATCACCAGGTGGATGAATAGGATGCTACTGGCTCCCAGAGCCTCTGAGAGTGCCTGATCCATCCCAGCCTCTTTCCTCACTTATGTTTTACAGTAACTTCCTGCTTTCTCTCTAGTTTTACCATCTGTGTTTCCCTTTGCTCCTTTGAAAGTTACGTGCTCTTTGTATTCTAAAAATTACAATATTTGTACTTGGAGTTTAAGGTTGATGAAAGCTTTCATTTCCCACTGGGTAACACCAGGTCCTTGGAACACCCCAAAACATTTACCCCCTCCTCACTATTTTATCTCATTGCCGTGTGTTTTAATTCTGTATGTTTTGAAGAACACCATGAAATAAATTGTGCTACACAGTCAGCGTTCAGTTAGATTTATTCGTGCATTTGTCACTGTCTTGTGCTCTTTCCTCCTTTTTGTGTTTCCAGTCTTCCGTCTAGAATCCCTCTGCTCCTGCCTGATGTACAGCCTTTAGAATTTCCTTTGCCAATAAGGAACTCTCTCAGGTCTTGCCTGCCTGAAAACGCCTGAATTTCACCTTCTTTGTGGAAGGATAGTCTTGACAGTTGTATTGGTTTCCTATGGCTGCTGTACAGATGTGGTGACTTAAATCAGCAGGATATTTATCCTTGGAGAGTTTTGGAGGCTGGATACCCGAACCCTACGTCACTGGGCTTGTCTAGATGTCAGCAGAGCTGTGCTCCTTCCAGAAGCTCCAGGGCAGAAATGGTTTCCTTGCTTTTTCCAGCTTCTAGAGCTGCGTTCCTGGTATCCTGTGGTTCGTGACTCCTTCCCCCATCTTCAAAGCCAGCATTGCAGCATCTTCAAATCTCCATCTCCTCCCACATGCCTTTCTCGACTCTGTGTGGAGTTTCCTTCCGCCTCTCTCTTGTAGTAACATTCATGATTGTATTGAGGACCTACAAATAATCCAGGATAATCCACCCATCTGGAGGTGCTTAACTTAATCATATCTGCAAAGTCTTTTTTTACCGTATAAGGTAATATTGCAGGTTCTAGGGACTGTGACCTGGTTATCTTTGGAGACCACTATTAATCTTTGCACAGGACTGTATAAAACTACGTGTTGATTTTTATTTTCTTTCAGCATATTAAAGATGTGATTCTACTGTCTTCTGGCTTCCAGTTTTAAACCATTTTTTAAAGTTGAAGTGTAGTTAATATACAATGTTGTCTTAGTTTCGGATGTATAGCAAAGTGATTCAGTTCTTTTTCAGATTCTTTTCCATTATAGGTTATTATAAGATTGTGAATATAGTTCCCTGTGCTATACCTAGGCCCTTGCTGTTTATCTGTTTTATATCATCTGTGCTGTGCTGGGATTAGTCGCTCAGTCATGTCTGACTCTTTGCAACCCCATGGACTGTAGCCTGCCAGGCTTCTCTGCCCATGCAGATTCTCTAGGCAGGAATACTGGAGTGAGTTGCCATACCCTCCTCCAGGGGATCGTCCCAACCCAGGGAACCCAGGTCTCCCACATTGCAGGCAGATTCTTTACCATCTGAGCCACCAGAGAAGCCCATATCAATGTATAGTTGTATGTCTATGTTAATCCCAAACTCCTGATTTGCCTCCCCGTTCTTTCCCCTTTGGTAACCATAAGTTGGGTTTCTATGTCTGTTAGGCTATTTCGGTTTTGTAAGTAAGTTTATTTGTGTCATTTTTTAAGATCCCACATATAAGTGATATCGTACGACATCTGTCTTTCTCTGGCTGACTTCACTTAAGATGACAATCTCTAGGTCTACCCATGTTGCTGCACATGGCGTTATTTCATTCTCTTTACGGCTGAGTAATATTTCATTATGTATATATACCACATCTTCTTTTTCTGTTCATCTGCTGGTGAACAGTTAGGTTGCTTCCCTGTCTTGACTATTGTAAATAGTGCTGCTGTGATCATTGGGGTGTGTGTCTTTTTGAACTAGAGTTTTCTCCAAACATATGCCCAGATGTGGGCTTCCCTGGTGATTCAGACAGTAAAGAATCTGCCCATAATGCAGAAGACCTGGGTTCGATCCCTGGGTTGGGAAGATCCCCCAGAGAAGGGAATGGCAACCCACTCCAGTATTCTTGCCCGGAGAATCCCATGGACAGAGGAGCCTGGCGGGCTACAGTCGTCCATGGGGTCATAAAGAATCAGATACTGTTGAGCAACTAACACACACACACATGCCCAGGTGTGGGGTTGCTAGATCACATGCTACTCTATTTTTAGTTCCTTAAGAAACCTCCCTACTATTCTCCATAGCGGCTGCACCAATATAGGAGTGTTCCCCTTTTTCTCCTCACCCTCTCCAGCATTTATTTGTAGACTTTTTGATGATGGCCATTCTGGCCAGTGTTAGGTGATACCTCATTGTAGTTTTGATGTGCTTTTCTCTAATAATTAGTGACATTGAGCATCTTTTCATGTGCCTGTTGGCCATCTGTATGTCTTCTTTGGAGAAATGTCTGTTTAGATCTTTTGCCCAGTTTTTGATTGGGTTATTTGTTTTATTTTTTATATTAAGCAGTATGAGCTGTTTATATATTTTGGAAATTAAGCCCTAGTTGGTAGCATCACTTGAAAATATTTTTTCCCCAATAGATTGTCTTTTCATTTTGTTTATGGTTTCATTTGCTGTGCAAAAGCTTTTAAGTTTAACTAGGTCCCATTTGTTTGTTTTTGGTTTTATTTCCTTTAGGAGACAGATAAAAAAAAAATTATTGCTTCAATTTCTGTTAAAGACTGTTCTATGTTTTCCTCCATGAGTTTTATAGTACATGGTCTTACATTTAGGCATGTAATCCACCCTGAGTTTATTTTTGTGTATTTTGTTAGAAAATGATCTGATTTCATTCTCTTACATGTTGCTATACTGTTTTCCCAGCACCATTTATTAAGGAGACTGTCTTTTCATCATTTTATTTTCTTGCTGGTTTCCATTTTTGATGTTGAGATGTTATCTCTCAGTCTGCTCATCATTTGTTTTAAGGTAATCTATACTTTTTCTTTAAGATTTTTAATCTTTGTTTTGATAACTATGATGTGTCTAGGTGTACATTTCTTTGTATTTATTCTGTTTGGTAGTCTCTGGGTCTTTTGAATTCATGGTATCTTTCAATAGTTTAGGAAAATCCTTAGCTGTTATCTCCTCAAAATTATCTCAACCCCATACCCCCTTTCCTCCTCTTCTGGGACTCCAGTGAAATGTATGTTAGAATTTTTTTACTATATTCTCCTTGTCATAAACTCACTCTTCTGTGTTTTCCCTGTTTTTACTTTTCTGTACTATATTCTGGATATTTTCCTCTGATCTTACCTCTGGTTTATAATTCTCTCTTCCATTGTGTTTAATCTGCTGCCAAACACTTCTATTGAAATTTTAATGTGTTACTATATTTTTTCTTTCCAGAAGTTCTATTTGATCCTCTTCCAGATCTGCTTAGGCATGTTTTATAGTCTTTTCTCCTTAGTTATGTGTGAACTTGTCTCATTTTTTCATGTGGTAAGCATGTATAAGCTTAATAAGCCTATATCTGAAATCTGTCCACGTCTGTTTCTGCTCTCAATTGTTTATACTGGGTCTCACTCGTGTTGCCTTATTTCTCTATGTGTGTACTTATCTTTTAACTGTTTCACTGGTTATTGTCCTTAAAACATTTTTTGTGATTCCCTGAGGCTTGAAATAAGTGTACTGTCCTCCTCTGACTGTCTTTTCAGGGCACTACAAGTTGGGGATCACATCAAACCAAATTCATTGCCTATCTGTGCTGTACATTCTTGGGGTGAAATGTGCATGAGGGTGGGCCTGTGGCCATGTTTTCTCAAAATTATTTTCACCACCTTCCTTTTCCTCCTCCTGCTCTGCTTCAGTATAAAGCAACCTCCCTTAGCCTGTGGAGCTGGGGAGAAATAGGAAGTGGCAGATCAGCTCAGAGTCCTCCTACTTGTGAGCGTGTACTCTGGGAGCCTGCTTCATGCAGGGAGAAGTATCCTGTAAGTCTTTACATTGAATGTCCTCTTTGCCTGGATATCTGTTACCCTTACCCCTCCAGTGTCTTTAAGGTGAAAGCAACTTGGCTACTCAAATAGTTCTCTGGTCACTTTGAATTCAAGCTTCCCCTCAACATTGGCCTGGCAGGGCTGCACTATCTTTTCAGCTCCTAAGTGCTTAAAGGTGATTTATCCAGAGTTTCTTCTTTTCAGTGAGAGATTTATCTGAATAACCTATAACCTAACCTTCCCTTATGGAAAACAGCTATTCCATTTTTATTGTATAAAATTAAGCATTTGTGTTTAACAACTATGTTTACCCTTAGGAAAGTTATAGTGCAAGAAGATAAAGGGAATGTAAGCCCATAAGTTCTTTTGTGTGTGGTAACAGATTTAGTCTTAACCAGTCAATCCTAAAGGAAATCAACCCTGAATATTCAGTGGAAGGACTGATGCTGATGCTGAAGCTGAAGCTCCAATACTTTGGCCACCTGATGAGAAGAGCCAACTCATTGTAAAAAAAAAAACCTGATCCAGGGAAAGACTGAGGGCAGGAAGAGAAGGGGACAACAGATCACGAGATGGTTGGATGGCATCACTGATTCAATGGATATGAGTTTGAGCAAGCTCCAGGAGATAGTGAAGGACAGGGAACCCTGGTGTGCTACAGTCCATGGGGTCACAAAGAATCAGGCACAGCTGAGCGACTGAACAACAAGAGATTTAGCAGTCATCCTTTGGAAGACTGATCTGGAGTAGAATTTGAGGAGTAAAAGGTGTGAGTCTTGGATGGATTGTCCCAGTGACATTACAAACTTGCAGAGCCCGTCTTGCTTGATACCACTTGTTCTTTCCTTAAGGTGTGTCTTCAGCTAATAAGTTGCATCTTTGCCTTGAAAAAATAACCTCCAAAGGAAAAGCTCTCTTAGCCGGTCTCCCTGCCACTTCAGGCTGGCCCTGAACTGCGCTGTAGTGGTGGAGGTCCAGCTTTTTCGAATTCGAGGCAGCGGTGAGGGCAGCTGGTTTTGGCTCAGACGGTGGAGACAGCGCTCGTCAGCAGCTGCCTATCTCGTGGCCTGATGCCTGAGCACTGCGACGTGAGTCTGTGACAGTGAAGGTGGGTTGCTGACTCTGGCGGTGGATAAATGCACATGCTTGGGCCGGGTTTATGGGTCCAGTCTTTGGCCTACCCTCAGCATCACGCTTTGACCAGTTGGTCTTGGATCAAGTCTTCAAAACGTTAAATCTCACATGTCAGGAATGAATTTTTGACCCTTTAGTCTTCCAATCCCAACTTTGGATGGAAGCCTCTGAAATGACAGTCAACATGAGGAAAAGCTTGTAAATCATTTGTTGATTCAGAAAACACTTAATGGACTTCTGCCACCTGGAAAGCATCATTCTGGGTATTGCAGTATCCTGGCCTCCAGAATGCTTATAATCTTGCAAAGTATTAAGGCTGATCACCTAAGAGAGAAACTGAGATTGAGGGGGGACCTGAAGCTGGTTGTGAGGCTGATCTGTGATGTTTGTCATCCCATTGCTCGTGAGGGTTGATTTGGCTGCCCCGGCTGGCTGGAGTTCTCTTTCTTCCCCACATTTCAGGGAGCATCCCTCCCAAAACTGGGTTCATCTCTGAAAGTATGACCTTTTCACCAAGAGGCAGCTGTCCTTTGGTCAAGTATAAAGGTGGCCGCGCTTCTCTTTTTAAGACCTCAGTTCAGTTCAGTTCAGTTCACTCGCTCAGTCGCGTCTGACTCTGCGACCACATGAACTGCAGCACTCCAGGCTTCCCTGTCCATCACCAACTTCCAGAGCCTACTCAAACTCATGTCCATTGAGTCAGTAATGCCATCCAACCGTCTCATCCTCTGTCATCCCCTTCTCCTCCTGCCTTCAATCTTTCCCAGCATCAGGATCTTTTTAAATGAGTCAGTTCTTCACATCAGGTGGCCAAAGTATTGGAGTTTCAGCTTCAGCATCAGTCCTTCCTTTTGGATTGACTGGTTTGACCTGCTTGCAGTCCAAGGGACTCTCAAGAGTCTTCTCCAACACCACAGTTCAAAAGCATCAATTCTTTGGCGCTCAGCTTTCTTCACAGTCCAACTCTCATATCCATACATGACCACTGGAAAAACCATAGCTTTGACTAGATGGACCTTTGTTTGCAAAGTAATGTATCTGCTTTTTAATATGCTATCTATGTTGGTCATAGCTTTTCTTCCAAGAAGCAAGCGTCTTTTAATTTCATGGCTGCAATCACCATCTGCAGTGATTTGGGAGAAGATATAGTCTCTCACTGTTTCCATTGTTTTCCCATCTACTTGCCATGAAGTGATGGGACCGGATGCCCTGATCTTAGTTTTCTGAATGTTGAGTTTTAAGCCAACTTTTTTTTTTTAAGACCTAGCGAAAGACAAAGTGGAGAAAGATGGCAACCAATCTTGCTGCTTATCTTGGACAAAGCTTCATGCAGTCTTGGACAAAGAAACAAGAATTAATGAGTGATTTATGTGTGAGAATAAACTCAGTTTTCTGGAAATCATCTTAGAATGGATATTGGAATTTGATTAATAAAACATGGCTGGAGTGGAAGATGTGTTCTCTTTGCCAGTTCGCTCAGAAGTCACTGCTGGGACTTCCCTGGCGTTCCAGTGGTGAAGACTTTGCCTTCTGATGCAGGGGGTGCAGATTCAGTCCCTGGGTGGGGAGCTAAGATCCCACATGCCTCCTGGCTAAAAAAAAAAAAAAAAAAAAACCCAAATATAAAGCAGAAGCAATATTGTAACAAGTAATGAAGACTTTAAAAATGGTCCACGTCAAAAAATCTTTAAAAAATCATTGTTGTGCATTGTTCTACAAAAATGAGTTTGGTGCACTTTTTAATTAATACACTAAGAGTGCGGGTAGAGCTCAGTAGACAGTTGCCAATGTGTGCCTTTAAGGGGAAACCAGCTTAAAATCAGATTTGTTTCTTCATCAAGAATTAGAGGATACACTAGAAAGATTCTCCAAGCCGCCCCTCTCTTTCTTGGCAAGCGGTCAGGCTGTTAGCTTCTAGCCCCCCAGCTTCCTTGACTATGGGAATTCCTTCCTAGTTTGACTCTGAGCGCAGATTCCTCCTGCTTTTTTGTTTTCTTTTTGCCTGTTGTTCTTCTTTCATTGCACATGCTCTTTTTCTATGTCCTGTTCCTCTGTCTTGCTGAGTTTTTTTTGATCCCAAACAAGGATGACTTTGTATTCAGCTTGCTATGAAAGTTCAATAACATGTGACACGTGGTATGTTTTCCAACTTTTATATCTTAATACTCTTCTAGCATTTAGCCATGGGGTCATGTTTTGCTGAATGTAATACTCTTGCCACTCAAATTTTAATTGAAGTAAATAGTAAAACACAATTGTAGTGGGCCTGTACCTCCCCTCCTCCTCCCTGTCCCCACCTTCTCCCCCTCCCTGTCCCCACCTTCTCCCCCTCCCCACCTTCTCCTCCTACTCCTCTTCTCTTTCCTCTTCCTCTTCTCCCAGGGGAGGTGTCAGAAAGCACAAGAGTCTGCAGAGTAGTAAAATACCAACTCCTTTTTAAAAATTTTACCATTTTATTTATTTATTTTTTAATATAAATTTATTTGTTTTAATTGGAGGCTAATTACTTTACAATATTGTAGTGGTTTTGCCATACATTGACATGGATCCGCCACAGGTGTACATGTGTTCCTCATCCTGAATCCCCCTCCCACCTCCCTCCTCATCCCATCCCTCTGGGTCATCCCAGTGCACCAGCCCCGAGCACCCTGTCTCATGTATCAAACCTGGACTGGCGATCTGTTTCACATATGATAATATACATGTTTCAGTGCCATTCTCCCAAATCATCCCACCCTCACCTTCTCCCACAGAGTCCAAAAGACTGTTCTATACATCTGTGTCTCTTTTGCTGTCTCACGTATAGGGTCATCGTTACCATCTTTCTAAATTCCATATATATGCGTTAGTATACTGTATTGGTGTTTTTCTTTCTGGCTTACTTCACTCTGTATAAATGGCTTCATTTTCATTCACCTCATTAGAACTGATTCAAATGTATTCTTTTTAATGACTGAGTAATACTCCATTGTGCCTATGTACCACAGCTTTCTTATCCATTCGTCTGCTGATGGATATCTAGGTTGCTTCCATGTCCTGGCTATTATAAACAGTGCTGCGATGAACATTGGGGTACACGTGTCTCTTTCAATTTTGGTTTCCTCAATGTGTATGCTCAGCAAGGGGATTGCTGGGTCATATGGCAGTTCTATTTCCAGTTTTTAAAGGAATCTCCACACTGTTCTCCAAAGTGGCTGTACTAGTTTGCATTCCCACCAACAGTGTAAGAGGGTTCCCTTTTCTCCACACCCTCTCCAGCAATTATTGCTTGTAGACTTTTGGATAGCAGCCATCCTGACTGGCGTGAAATGGTACCTCATTGTGGATTTGATTTGCATTTCTCTGATAATGAGTGATGTTGAGCATCTTTTCATGTGTTTGTTAGCCATCTGTATGTCTTCTTTAGAGAAATGTCTATTTAGTTCTTTGGCCCATTTTTTGATTGGGTTGTTTATTTTTCTGGAATTGAGCTGCAGGAGTTGCTTGTATATTTTTGAGATTATTTCTTTGTCACCAACTCCTTAAACTTAGGATAAATCTCATTCTGTCACTTGCTTTTGTATATACACATGGAGGAAAAGTGATCACCTTTTGAAAAGTATCTAATACTGTGTTAGAGGTTACTTTGATCTTTTGCAAAAGCAGAGAAGGAAGACAATGCAAGTGTTGGGCACAGCACTGTTGACTGACTGGTAGCAGTGATGAAGGGTAACCAGTGTTCTAGGAGGAGAATCAGATCAAGGTTGGGTGTTGGCTACTCTGCTATTACGTAGGCACACCCACAACCCTCAATCTCCCCAGGTGATCTCATGAGCCCATGCTTGGATATTATCTCGGCCTGTGGGGAAATAAGATGCAGCTGTGTTGGGTGGCTAGTGTCCTCTGATCCCAGAATGTTGAGGTAGACCCTACTGCGAGTCATTTATGCAATAGTGTTTACCAAGCTTCTGCTTGTGCCAGGTATGGCCGTTGGGAAGGCAGCAATGAAAGAGGCCTGTTCTCATGGGGCTTATATTCCAGGGGAGTGACAGGCAATAAAGCACAAAATAAACAAGGTAATTTCAGATATCGACAAAGGTAGGATAAAGGGACGGAGAGTGACTGTCCTTCCTTTAGGTTCCTGGGTCTGAGGTGGGCCTCTTTGGGAAGGGGACAGGAGCACAGGAAGCTGAGGTTGCGAAGGGGCTGGTCACATGAGGGTCTGAAGCAGTGATGTCCTGTAGAACTTGCTGCATGCTGAAGATGTTGCATATCATGCTGTCCAGTATGTGTGGCCATGACTCTCATGGCTACTGTGGCTGGTACAGCTGAGGAACTGAGTTTTAAATTATATTTAATATTAATAACTTCATGTGTTAATAGCTACTCTCTTGGACAGTGCAAGATCTAGAGAAAGGCCTTGCAAGGAGAGGCCTTGCAAAGGTCCTGAGGACATGGGGCCCCTGAAAACCCAGCATGGGATCTGGTCTGGAAGCTGGGCCCAGTCTTCAAAGAGCAAATCTGGAAAACTTACAATTGCTTCCTGCCTCTGTTTTGTGAGCCCCTGGAGAACCTACAGAGGAACAACAGTTAACCAGATGAGAACGAAAAGCTCCTGCCCAACAAAAAACCTGCTTCCTTTTCTAGGAAGGGCTCATTCCCACATCGTCTGACTCACAACTCTTGACTGGTTTCCTCTGCTCACAGGCAGGGCTGGCCTTTGTCTTGCAGGATGTAGCCATTACATAGATCTTGCTTGTTCATTCTGGGAACGAATCCTGTGTTTGTTCTTTCCTTGAAGCTTTTTGTAATGAGAGGCTGGAATCTCTACAATTTTTCTTTTAAGGGGATCTCTAAAGAGCCTCTTTAGAGAGGTGATGAGGTGAAAGAGGAGTGTGAAAAAGCTGACTTAAAACTCAACATTCAAAATACTAAGATCATACATCCAGTCCCATCACTTTATGGCAAACAGCAGGGGAAAAAGTGAAAACAGTGACAGATTTTTGTTTTCTTGGGTTCCAAAATCACTGCAGACACTGACTGCAGCCATAAAATTAAGACACTTGCTCCTTGGAAGGAAAGCTATGACAAACCTACACAGCATATTAAAAAACAGAGATATCATTTTGCCAACAAAGGTCTGTATAGTCAAAGCTGTGGTTTTCCCAGTAGTCATGTATGGATGTGAGAGTTTTACCATAAAGAAGGCTGAGCACTGAAGAATGGATGCTTTAGAATTATGGTGTTAGAGAGGACTCTTGAGAGTCCCTTGGACTGCAAGGAGATCAAACCAATCAACCCTAAAGGACATCAACCCTGAATATTGATTAGAAAGACTGATGCTGAAGTCAAAGCTCCAATACTTTGGCCATCTGATTCGAAGAGCCAACTCATTTTAAAAGACCCTGATGCTGGGAAGGATTGAGGGCAGAAGGAGAAGGGGGCAACAGAGGACGAGATGGTTGGATGGCATCACTGACTCAATGCACATGAATTTGAGCAAACTCCGGGAGATAGAGGACAGGGAAGGATGTCGTTCTGCAGTCCATGGGGTTGCAGTTTCGGACATGGCTTAGAGACTGAACAACGACAATTCTGCATTCTTCTTACTTCCCTCCAGTTATCTCAGGGGCCAAGGCTCCAACTTTTCTGGCTTAGCTATTCCCTCCAACCCCCTGTCACAAGCTAGGATGGCATAATCAGTCCTGGTTATAAAGAGAAACTGGTCTTTGGAAATAGTTTTACCCTGAATTGCCACTTCTGTTGAAAAGGTTATGAAGGAAAAGAGGAAAGGAAACGAGTGGGAAAAAAAGACTCCAGGAATGTTTGCAGTGGTTTTCTCACATGCCGTGTGTGTGCTGGGATCTCTTAGGCCGTGGAAACCTCTGTACCTCTTGGCCAAGAATTGGGCTATTCACTCTTGCCTGGAAAATCCCATGGACGGAAGAGCCTGGTGGGCTGCAGTCCATGGGGTCGCTAGGAGTCAGACGCGACTGAGCGACTTCACTTTTCACTTTCATGCCTTGGAGAAAGAAATGGCAACCCACTCCAGTATTCTTGCCTGGAGAATCCCGGGGACAGAGGAGCCTAGTGGCACAGAGTCGGACACGACTGAAGCGACTTAGCAGCAGCAGTAGCAGCAGCAAGCAGCTTCTGGCTTATCCCGGCAGAGTGGAGGAGGGAGTGGATGCCGCAGGGACCAGCTCTGCCTCTCCAGTGCAGGGGGAGATTCGGCTCCAGCAAGATTTTCAGCCAAACACAGAGGTGAAGTAGCCCGTCCAGGGTCAGTGTGCTGCAGGTTAGAGGAGGCCCAGCTGTGGTCTCTAGTCCAGGCCTGGCCTGGATTAGTCATTGTGCTTGCACATCCCATGGGAGGTGCAGTTACTTAGTCCCCCTCTGAAGGGTGCGAGAGACTGAGTCTCTGGGCCCAGGCCTGCTTCTGGGGGTTGAGCTATGACTGTCGTTTCCCTTCGGCCTTGCCTAGCCGTCTGCAGTTAACAGAGAGTTCCCCCTCCCCACCCCCAGACCTGCATGGGAAAGGGAAAGAGGCTGCTTTTTTTTTGTTTTTAATTGGAGGATAATTGCTTTACAATGTTCTATATGTCTGCGTTTCTGTTCCTGCCCTGCAGATAGGTTCATCAGTTCTGTTTTTCTTGATTCCATGTATTTGGGTTCATGTATGATATTCATTTTTCTCTTTCTGACTTACTTCACTCTGGCATGACAGACTCTAGATTCTTCTACTTCTCTGCTGATGACCTAATTTCATTCCTTTTTATGGCTGAGTAATATTCCATTATATATATGTACAACAGTGTGTACACGCACCATACGAGAAGCGGTCCCCTGCCGATGACCTTGATCTCTCTGGTCAGAAGTCTGAGGTCCTAAAATGGGCCTTTGTTGACCCCTGAACAGTGTGCTGGCTCCTCCACCTACCTTGTGCAGGTGCCTTCCTGGCATACAAGTGTGAAAACACACCTGCATCTTGCACTTGGGCCTCCACAAGAGAACATGGATGCCTCCCTCCTCCAGGTGCCTTGCCCTTACATTCTGGCATAATGGTTCTCCAACAGAGAAGTGCCTGCTATGGCAAGGAGCCTTGATGGACAATTTAATATAAGGGAGTTCACTGAAAAGTCCTTATGCGCTAGATGGTACAGTATGCTTGTCCAGCTGAATTCAGTTTGTCCCTGAAAAAATTTTTTCCCCGGAAAAATAAATGTGCTTATTAAAGAAAAATTGGAACATTTACCCAAGGAGAAAGGAGGAAGCAATGACCTAAGAATCCACCATCTAAACTCAGCTGCCCTTGTTACTATTTTGGTGTGGTCTCTGATAGTATTTTTTCTTTCTACCTAAGGGTTGTTTTGCCTTTTACATGTCTATAACCATAACGTATATACAATTCTGTGCACTGTTGTTTTTTTTTAATTAAAAAACTTTTAATTGAATTTTAGTTTATTTACACTGTTGTGTTAGTTTCTGTTATACAGTGAAGTGATTCAGTTATATATACATACTTTTATATATCTTTCCATTATAGTTTATTACAAGATATTGAATATAGTTCCCTATGCTATACAGTAGGCCCTTGTTGATTTTTTGTATAGCAGTGTGTATCTGCTAATTCCAAACTCCTCATTTATCCTTCCCACCCCTTTTTCCTTTGGTTACCCTAAATTTGTTTTCTGTATCTGTGACTCTGTTTCTGTTTTATAAATAAGTTCATTTGTATCATTTTTTTTAGATTCCACATGAAGTGGTATCATGTTTTTTGTCTTTGTTCGACTTACTTCACTCAGTATGATACTCTCTGGGTTTATCCATGTTGCCACAAATGGCAGTATCTCATTCTTTTTAGGGCTGAGTAGTGCTCTTGCCTGGAAGATCCCATGGACGGAGGATCCTGGCAGGCTGCAGTCCAGCGGGTCGCTAAGAGTCGGACACCACTGAGCGACTTCACTTTCACTTTTCACTTTCATGCATTGGAGAAGGAAATGGCACCCCACTCCAGTGTTCTTGCCTGGAGAATCCCAGGGACGGGGGAGCCTGGTGGGCTGCCGTCTATGGGGTCGCACAGAGTCGGACATGACTGAAGCGACTTAGCAGCAGTAGCAGTATTCCATTCTGCACAAACCGCCCCCCCCTCCATCTTTTACATCCATTCATCTGTCAATGGACATTTAGGTTGCTTCCATATCTTGGCTATTGTAAATAGTGCTGCTGTGAAAATTGGGGTGCCTGTATCTTTTCAAATTAGAGTTTTTGTCTTTTCTGGGTATATGCCCAGGAGCGAGATTGCTGGATCATATGATAATTCTACTTTTAGTTTTTTACAGAACCTGGTTTTTAACATTCAATAGTAAGTAGATTATAGACTTCACTTTGCATGGCTATATGTTATGCCCTTAAGTTCCTGTGTGCTTAGCACTTGGATGTTTTGAGCTCTGAGGACTCTGCAGGGGCTGGTGGCCACACGCTGAGTCATTGATGAAGCCAGGGGCCATGAAGCAATGCTTCCCACCTCCCTATTCTTAATCTTCCGCTGCCTTCACCATTCACCATGGGCTGTACACGCCTGCCAGGTGTGTCTCATGTTGCACTACTGTGTGTAGCCCCTCCCCCACCTCCACTGAGGGTCACTACACCACCTGGTTTGGGATGTTGCTCCTGGAGCAGAGGCCACATGATCCCCTTCCATCGTGTCACCTCAAGGAACTCATAGTCTCATAATAAACAGCAGCATTTCATCTGGGATAGAATTGCCTCCTGCTTCTTCCAGCCCAGGGCCCCTGAACCCTTCCCATCCACTTGGTGCTGGCTTGGTAGCAGGAGAAAGGCAGAGCCTTAGATCCGGGTTTGGGGAGATGTGTGTGGTGGAGCACTTTGTAGTAAACCCTTATCCTAAGCAAGTCCCGAGTGTAATGAGATGAGACAACAGACAAGAGGAACGGCAAAATGTGGCGCCACCTCGCACCTTGAGGAGGACTAGTTGATTGTGGGAGGGGCCCAGGCCTGAGCGGAAATGCAGCTGCGGCCAGGCTGGCTGGATCCTGTGCGGCAGGATCTGGGACTGGCTCCTTTAGGTGTCTGTGACTGAGTGGGCGGCAGAGAGCCAGGGTGCCTGGGGCAGCCTGTGGGCTATGACTAAATTAGGAAGAAGGAGCCCTCGGGCTCTCAGGGAGCTCAGTGGGCAAGTGGGCGGTGGACCGGCCTCTGGTGGGCAGCTGTTCAGGCAGGCAAGAGTGGCCTTCACTTCAACTCGCCAGTGGCTGCAGGAACGTCACACCCTGAGTGTGTGAAGAAGAGCCTCCCCGAAGCTGATGACCATCCCCATCCCCACCCCGATCCCCACCTAGGAGTCTCAGGCAAACAACGCCGTGAGCTTTCATCCCTCAGCCTTTAAGCTCTTTTGGGAAGGTTTTACCTTGCAAAACGCCTACCCTCCTGAATAGTTTTGCGCAGGGATTATATAGGATTCTGGGCATCACAGATGAACATCAGATGGTCCAGACAGGACAAAGGGGCGATGGCAGCTCTGTTTAACCTGGCAACGAGGCATCTGCAGACAGCAGCATTTGACTTAGAAAGTCATGAGAATGTTTCCTTGGTTTGATTAAGTATAATAAAGAGAAGAGGAGGAAAACTGGCAGGAGAATGGTGACTCCTGGGGAGACAAGTGAGCAACTTAACTTCCTAAGTAATTAAACAGTAAATCAGGCAAGTCCATCAGGGGACCCATGGTCTCTGGTCAGTGCCTCACAGAGAGGGCTTCTTGCCTTTGTTCTCTTTTCTTCCTTCCTTCCTTCTTTCCACGCTCCCCCCTCCACCCCCGCTTTTGGTGTCATATTTTTTGCAAGACTTTTAGAGGTACTTAGCTGTAGGATATTTTCTCAGCTGCAGCACTATTGCCCTCTTGGACTCGTAGTCCTTGTTTATGGGTCTGTCCTGAGCATTGTAGGATTTTAGCAGCACCACTGGCCTCTGTCCAGTAGATACCAGTAGGGCTCCCAATTCTGAAACAAAATGTCTACAGTGTACCCTGGGGGACATTCACCCCCAGTTACGGGCCCCTGCTTATAGCAGAAGACAGCCGGTTCTTCCTGCTGAAAAATGTTGCAGTTACAACTTGGGATGGTGAAATGATGAGTCACTTCACTCCATCTCCTCTTGCTTCACAAAAGTTTTATAAAGAGAGGCCAGCCAATCAGGAGGTTTGTGGGTTGGGAGTCAGTGTGCCCACGCTGTCTGAGGCGGCTGCATTGCTAAGCGTCGTTATGGGGTCCTTTGGGGGTTCTTCAGGACCAGACCCAGAGTCAAAAACAAGCAAATAAACAAAGCACTCTCATCACCGCCACCCACAAAAAATAGGAAAGTAAACCAGAACTGAAGGCTTTGGAATTTTATTAAAAATGGCCTCATGATTAGCACCAGACTCCCTCCTTCAGAAGCGGTCTTAGGCATCCTGTCTGCGTAGAGCTGGCCTGGGCATTGATATGTGAAGAGGCTGAGAACATGTGGTATAAACATCGACTGATATTGTTTGCCATTTACACTCAGCATGTGTAATGCCACAGGAATTGCTCCTGGCGGCATGTGACTCTGCTTCCAGCCGGGTGTGCGGTGCCCGGGGTGCTCCTTCTCTTTCGCTGGCCGCCTTGCTGGCGTCCCCCCTCCTCTGCCCCCTTCCCAGACTCCGGAGAGTCTAAGCGGACGCTTGTCATGATTGGCATGCGGAAAGCTGGTAGAATGTCATCGGAATTTTCTAGGGAGGCACACGCGCAACACCCAAAATGACTCCTGGCTTCGGTGGCCTCAGGTGAGCCTTCCATGCCAGGAGCCCTGGTCTTTTTCAGAAAGGTAAGGTTGCATGACGTCATCCTACCTTTCCCCAGCCCAAGCGGGAAATCAAGGGTTGGGTTTTTTTTTTTAGTTCTCTAGTCCGGGCTGCACTTTAGACCGTGTTCTTGGCGCTAAGCATTTGTGCATGAGTATGCGATTTGTGTGGATCCCCACCCCCTTCTGTTTAAAAAAGTTGTAATAAATGATTCATAATGGCAGGGGTAACATGTGACCTAAAACAGCTCCTCATGACCCCAGTGAAATCACCGATCCCAATGTCAAGGAAGTCTAGATGCTCTTTTTACGCTGGTTACTAAACTCTTTTATAAAGAAAAGTTGCGTGGCTACGGGAAAACAGATTGCGTTGTCACCAGATCGGAGGGAATGGAAGGGGACATTTTCGATATCCCAAAACCTTATGAATTATGAGGGTCTCTGAAGGTTGAGGTTTGTTGTGTTCGTTGCTGGAACTTGTCGATGATGGAAAATGAACTTTAAGGCATTTGAAAGGTCCCGTGTCTGTTGAGTGCAGTCAGACTCATGAACCCGAGGGGAGTGCGGTGTTAGGATTCACGAGCAGGGGTGTTTTGCCAGAAAAGCATGCTCGCAAGTCGCTTCTGAGCACCTCTGCAGGAGCTGTGATACACATTTCAGCAACTTCAGATATCTTTAAATTACAAAGCAAAACTATATTACCAGTCCCCAAGCAAGTACATAAACTTATGTCCTGAGGTTCAGGGGACATAGTTGGACATGGATGTGATGATCTGTTAGCAGGCTCAAGCACAACCAAACATGACTCACCTCATTTCTTCATCTGATGCAATTAAAAGTCGCTTGGACGCATTTGAGAGAGGAATACTGGTTCTCTGCTTACCAGTGTGTCAGAGCAAATCCACACTCTGGTTAAATGGCGTGTATGATGTGTCTTACATTGCGGGAATTTTTTTAACCTTAAAAAAATCCAGATGTTATCTTTGCTATTGGTTTCTGCCTTACATGCATTGGAATCTTTTTTTTTTTTCCCCTCCTTTCTTTTTGTGCCCTTTTTTGTCAAGATGTTAGAAAACTGAAGGGGAGAGGGTTAATATTTTCACACACTCACCCCTCCCCTACACACATACACTAACAGCTGCCACGTATGATTTTGTGGAATTTGATATTTTGAACAAAATGACTTCCTTATTTTCCAGAGTAATATAATAATCAATTTTACCATAGAGGACTGTGTACATGTCAAGCCTTGGCTTCCCCTAATTAGCAATGGATGGGGTGGCAGGGGAAAGGGCTGGAGAACAGTTTTGAGTGAAAAGCCAGCCATTGGGTTTTAACCATTCCTACTTGCCTCAGCCGAGGCAGTTCTCAATCTTGCTTGGATCTGAACCACAGGTTTAATTTGCGGTGATCTGAGAAAATGGCTCCAAGGGCACGCACACGTGTAACCGAGATGGGCCTGTCCCTCTGTTGCTGCTTTTTGTCTTTCATCCTCTCTCCACAGTAACTTTCATAGGACCACAGCTTAGTAAAATAGAGACAAAACTCAGAAGTCACCCACATAGAATATTCTCTGCCTTGGGGGGCACCTGTGTTTTGTCGGCTGTAGTCAGAAAGGTTTTTTAAGGCACCAGAAATTTCTCTCCATTTTCTCAAACAAATAGTCCCATCCATAATACTCTCATTTACTCTAAGGAATTTAGAAGAATTAAACAATGCACATTCCCACAACACGAGGAAACATATACCTCAGACTCCACAATGAATCACTTAGCATATTCTGCTAAGGTCTCTGTTCCCATGGGCTTAGAGACAATCGTAAATCCAAGTGAGTTGAATAAGTGTTTGTTCACCGCCTCTAATTTGCCCGGCACTGAGCCAGACAGACACTCAGGAATTTGAAAGATTTTAGGATGTGGATGATGTCTTCAAGGTGCTTATCATTTAGAAAGCAAGAATCATACGCCAGCAAACCTCACCCAGCTTCCTACAGCAAAAATTATTTATATACTTTGCGACAAGTCTTGCCACAAAAAATATTTTTTGAATTGTGTGAAAGATGCTTCAGTCTAGCTAAGAAATATTGATCGATTGCCCACTGTGTTTGTGACCCTTTGTGGGCTTATAAAAATTTCAATGTTTATTCATAAGTACAATTTAAGACACATGGACATGTTTTTTGTAGTGACAAAAATGGCTTGTGGGGATCAAGGTAAAGAAGAACAGATTGATAGTATTCCTTTAGAGACTGGTGAATCTCAAACTTTGTTTCTGATTCCTCTGAAATCTCCTGGGGTAGCTATTAAAAAATCCCAATGCCTAGGGTGAAAAGAAATCTCTGGAAATGGGGCCCAAGTATCAGTATTCTAAAAAACACCCCGAGTAATTGCTATACCATTGAAATCTAGCGATACAGATGATTTTATCAAAAACTTTGTTTTTAAGTCTAGGGTGAGTTTGGAAGGTAGGCTTTCTCATAATGATGATGTTGCTTGACTAAAGAACTTTTGACATACTGGAGTCTGATCCTCTGTCCTCTGCATCATTGAACTCAGGGTAAATGGAGGTATGCTTTCTTCCTAGTCAACAAAGTTAACATAACACTGAGCCAGTCAATCCACTAAATTACCTGAGGTTTGTGAACCTTGAACATTTTGATTGCAGGAGGTCAAATGTTGTTGAACGTGCCGACTGAATCTCTTAAAGGAAGTTAGGTATAAGAATAACCACATTTTTGCAGTGTCTAAAACCCCCACAGAAAAGGAAGCCCCTTCTTGGGGTACTGCACAATTAGTAGATAGAAGTGGCTCCTAAAAAAATACAACTGCTACTAAATTCTTTATAACTCACCACCATAGATTCTTAGAGTTGGAAGGTCAATTCAAGCTTGTCTTCTTAAGTGGTTCTGAAAGTGCAGCATCAGTTATCACCTGGACTTGTTAGAAACACAAATTCTCAGGTCCCAACTCAGATCTCCTAAGATAGAAACTGGGAGTGAGCCCAGCATTTGTGTTTTGAAACTTTCCTGATTCCCCTTCCCCCAACACCTGAAAATCACTGCTCTGGTTTCACTTTGTCATTTTACAGACATATCTATTAAGCAGAGGTTAAGTGCCCCGAAATTACCCAGGACTAGAGAAGCAGTAGAGGCTAGAAACTCAGATTTCTCAGGGCCAAAATCTGTCTACACCGTGGCCAGATCATCCTCACTTTTCTGTGTATCATGAGTAACAGCTTTAGGAAAACGCCCACCATCCTAAAATCACAAAGCGTAAAGGAGCTTTAAATGTTGTCTCATTTGGCCCTCCCATTTCACAGATGAGAAAACTGAGGTCTGCAGGGCGAATTGATTGCAATAAGATGTACAATTATTCATGGCAGAGCCTGTCCAAGGAGTGGGTTGACTTACCAACAAAAACTGTCTCTCTTGGCATCCTGCCTAAATACCCCATAACACCTCTTCGGTTTCATAGGGACTCCTAGTATTTAGCTTAAATTACACTGATTAAAATGTCCAGGGTAACAGTCAGGCAACTCTAGGAAAGGACCAGCTTTATTTGAGTAAGAATTTAAATTCTTTAAAATTAAACTTTTATTGTGATTTAATATTAACTTGAATTTTATAATCCTCCTTGTACACTTACCAGAAAAAATCAGTGATATAAACTGAAAATAAAATTTAGAAAACATAGGGAGCATTCCTGGAGCATGTGTTTCATCTCAGAATCGTGTAGATTAGACACATAGCTCCTCAGATCACACACTGAAATTGCATTTTCTTCACATTTAGTTAAAAGGAAAAATGTGGCAACAAGTCTGTTTGTTGACTCTTTTAGAATTCTATCCTTGATGTGGATGGTGGTTATTTACATAATTTTGACAGTGTTCAAAGACTGAGTCTAATCCACATTCTCCACGGAGCTTCATCTTCAAAGCCTTGTAGCAGCGCACATGGAGCACTTAGCCAGGAAACAAATTGAGAATGTGATACACAGCTATTATCTCCGCACGCATACGCACAGAGCAGGTGTGTACAAGTATGGGTGTGTTTATTGGTTCCACACACCTACCGTGTGCCAGGCACTATGACATGAAATGGACACATAATTACTGCTTTCAAAATGACCGTGGGGTATTAGATGAGGACATGAGATGAGTGATTGAGTAGATAATTATCAGTGAGGGTGGTAGGAGTTAGAACGGAGTGTAATTGAGGCTTCATAGAACTGCAGGGCATTATGGGGGATGACAGAGGAGACACCAGCACACACTGGAGGGGGGCAGAAGTCAGAGAAGGCTGCCTGGAGGAGGTGCCATGTGAGCTGCATGTTGAAGGATGGCAGTTATCCAGGTGAGGGGGAGTAGGGAGGAGGTGGTCCAGGGGGAAGGAGCGGTATATGCAAAGGTGTTCATGTCTGTGTACACACTGTTCTTCACCGGGGCTAGTGACCTATAAACCCCTAAATACTTCATTTGCATGTAGAAACATTATCATTTGGCTTCTTAGAGCACTTGTTTAACAGTTTTTAAACATGCATTTCAATTTTTTTTTTTTTTGGACGTGCCCTGGCTTTGCAGGATCTTAGTTCCCTGATCAGGGATTGAACCTGGGTCACGGCAGTGAAAGTCCAGAGCCCTAAAACTGGATTGCCAGGGAATTCCCTTAAATACACATTTCAAACAGCTTGTTTTTCCATCTCAAAGACCCTGATGTTCCCCAGAAGAGTTAGTGGGTTGAGAGGTCACCATACCTTATGTCACTGAGAAAATAAAGATCTCTCCTAACCCCTATAAGTCAAATTACCCCTCAGTTTCATCCTTCACAAAATGAGTGAAATTCTGCATGCATTTCCTGAAGAATTATGTCTCAGGCAAACCAACTCCAGACCCAGAGTACTTTGAGCTTCATTTTACTGTGGAAGCCTGGTTCTGTCTATGGAATGCTTTGTAGAAGACAGCATCTTGTGGCAAGGCACTTTTGATATTTCATTTACTCAGTCTTCATGGGTGGAGTTGAGAGCTTGTCCTTGTGCAGAACTGCCTACCCAAGAAAGCAGTTAGAAGAAATTGAATTATTTCATGCCGCCTGGACTGCAACATGTCAGTCTAAACCAAGTTACATGTTTAACAACAGTAGTGTGACAATAGTTTCTTTAAAAGTATTCAGCACTTGCAGAAATAAATCCGAAGTAAGCACATCCTCTACAGGGTGATAGAGGTGGTTGACTTATTAAGGGTTTCCAAATAAAGAAAATCATGTCTGAACTCTGAAAAAAAAAAAAATAAATAAATAAAAGTATTCCCAGAAGCTTAAAAATAGCTTAATTTTAGTGAGTAGTATTAATACTTATTATTATTCAGTATTATCCAACTAATATTATTACTATCATCACTGTTTTGCAGAACACCTGCACATAATGTTTGATCTTTATAACAGTTAGTAAGGCAGACATTGTTATCTCCATTTGACAGATGAGGAGATTAAACCTTAGAGTCATCAGATTTCAAAGGTGGAACAGGCCTTGGAGATCCTTTCATCCAGCTTTCTCATTTTACCAAAAAAAAAAAAGAGGAAGTTGACTGATATATAATCCCACCAGAAGTAAATAGTAACTGTAGGTCCAGGCCTGGATCTTCTGATTTCCAGCTCAACAAGTTTTTCACTGTATCATGCTGCTTTTAACTTTCAGTGTGTAAAAAGAAACTTGAAAGAATATGTATTTGTTTCTTTAAGAGAAATATTGTTGAAACCAGTCTTATGTGCTGTTCTGTAAGCTCATGCAGGTATAGAAAAAGTCTCTTTTATAATTTTTCTATATATAGATAGGTAAACAAACAGATATATAGGTAAATAGATACACAAATCACATGTGGATGTTATTGGGGGAGATGAATGTGGAATTAGACTGGGCAGTCTCAAAGGGATGTCAGTTTTGTCTGTATAATTTTATTATTTTGATAAAAAATACTTGGGCTTAAAATGACTGTAATGGTAGTATTTGTTAATTTTGATTGATGAGCAATGAATTAATAACTATTTGTTCTTTAGATTTTTGTAGTTTTAAAATTCAAAACAAATACTAATATGAAAAATAAATTAGCCCCTACAATACCATCATTTCATAAAAGAAAGGATATTTTAAAGAAAGAAATTTGGTACGAAGGAAAGGAAAGAAAAACCAAAGCTAATATCTAGTTCTTGGTGGTTAAGTTGACATTCATTCTCTCTTTGCTTGAAGTCTTTTCCTGTTATGACTCTAGCAGGATGTGTATTCATTTCTCTGCTTCTGCTGCGTTATCAGTTCTTTTTTTTCACATTTCAAGCACTTCTAATAACTCTGGCAGGACAGGCAGGCCCTCTCTTGTCAGTTATAAAATCGCTAGCTGCACCTTCGTGACTACATGTCCCCCAGGTTCCAAGAATTTTAATCTGACTGATTAAAGTGGTACTGAGTACAGTGGACCAAAAAGCTGGTGATTTGATATCAGATGTGTTATTTAAAATCACATCCTGACTGTGTTCGCTAAACTTATTGTGGTGATCACTTCATGTCGTATACATATATCGAATCATTACTTGTGCACCTAAACTTATAGAACATCGCATGTTAATTCGAACCTGGGTCTTCTGCATTGCTGGCAGATTCTTTACCATCTAAGCCACCAGGGAAGCCCTATATGTTAGTTATATACCTATAAAGCTGGAAAAAAAAAATGAAACACTATGAGAAGTTGGGGGGGAAAGCACAAATTAAAGGAAATAGCTTTTTATTTTAGTAACTTTAAACAAACAACACCCCCCCAAAAAAAAAAAAAACTGGACTCAAGGAAATAGATAGAGGAATGTGGTTTTATAAACTCCCTTTAATGAATGTGTAAACTGGGGATAGGGTACTGGTCGTACGTAAAAAGACCCTCATTCAAGTCCCAGCTAAGTACCTTATTTGCTGGATGCCCTCATATGATTCATCTGACCTTTTTTGGTCTCACTCAGTCTTACTATAAACTAGAAATGGTCGTATCGCTTTTACCTAACCATGTAACTGTCCTAGCAGTCAGGTAGCTAATGAGGTGAAAACATCTATTAACACTCCAACTGAAAGTCACAAAACAAAAGAGAGATAATAGGATTATGATTGCTGTTATGAATGTGTCATGGTGATATGAATCATCACATGATAATGTCATGGCTAAAACCCAAACACGGGACAATGCCAGCATGGACCCAGTCATCTCAAAATTAGTCACAGAGGCCTCTCTAGTGATAATCCAGGAGCCCTATTGTTACCAGGAAGGCAGCACTATCAAAAAAGTGTGTGATCTCACTCTTCTCCCACAAAGAAGACTCCCCTGATGCATGTTGATGGGGACGCATCTGCCACAGTGGCTGCATTAGCCCCAAGGAAGGAGGATGAAGACTGGGTTCCAGCCTCAGCTCTCCCCTCTCTAGCTGTGTTGTTGGGTTAACTTACACTTACACCAACTACTTTAGGTTTCAGTTTTCCTCTGTAGAATGAGTGAGTTAGACTCAATGACCTCTGAGATCTCTTGCTCTTACGTTTGTGATCAGATCAGATCAGTCGCTCAGTCGTGTCCGACTCTTTACGTTTGTGATAATTAGGTGCAATTTGGAATTCCGCCCCAGTATTACTGTGGTCTCATCATTGTCATCTTTGTAACCTGACATTTAGGGGCTGTTCCCAAGGGTCACATCCTGACCTAGCTTCTAAGAGTGTTATAGCAGACTTGAGAGCTTGTGATTTGAGGTTCCACTCCCAGGAAGCAATGGAAAGCCCGTCCCTGACCCTGACTATTGCTCTTGATTTGATTTGGTTGCTCTGTAAGCTGTGAGCAAAGCTGGGAAAACATTCTCTTGTGAGCTCTCTGGTCTGGATTATATTTTGTATCTTAGCACTTAAGAAGAAATGGCATATTCATTGTGGCCTGGAAAGGGAGATGAGTTGAACTGGAAGTGAATTTAAATTCCTGATTGTTTATTGTGGAAGGTATGGTGCTTACTGAAAATGTGACTGGTCCAGTTGACAAAGGTACCGCTGTGCTCTGGACTTCAGTTCTTGGCTTCTACCTCTGGATGGACAAACATTACCAGGGAAAAACTTGGTGTGAGTTCACACACATTGGTACACTACACTTAAGCCGCGCCCTTGTGTTGTTTTACGGCTTTTAAATCTATTGTTGACTACTTATCCAGTTCACCAAGCATCTGTGATTAACTCTGTGTTTTCTCCAAGTCCCCGTCCCCACCCCTGCTATTCCTCTCTCAGCACATGTCTGCATTTACTTTTTAAATTCTTTTTTTTCCCTCAGTGTTTGCATCTCTTTATGTTTTCTTTTATCTGTCTCTATCTGTCTCTAAGGAAGTTTCATCCTCTCTGCCTTGGCAGAGCTCACCTGCCATTTGCCCTGCTGATGACTATGATGCTGGTGATGATAGTAATATTAGTTATGGTAACAACAGTGGTAAGAAGACCAGCAGTGGTGCTGGTCTCTGCTGCATTGGTTTAGTGGCTGCTTACTGTATGTAGGAGCTGTGCAGAACAGTTTATGTCTACCCTGTCATTTAACTCTCAGAACAAACCTATAGCTTAGACATAACCATCTTTACTTTAACAATGAGAACTGAGGCTGAGAGAGAATAAATATTTGCTCATAGTCACTAGCTGATATGTGGCAAACTGAAATTCATATCCAAGTGATACAAACTCTGAAACCTGTGCCCTTAGCCTCTGGGCAATGCTCTTTACATCCCTACCCGCCATATGCGATGCAGAGCGCAGGCACATTGGTATGGTTGAAAGTGAAAGTCACTCAGTTGTGTCTGACTCTTTGTGACCCCATGGATTATACAGTTCATGGAATTCACCAGGCCAAAATACTGGAGTGGGTAGCCTTTCCCTTCTCCAGGGGATCTTCCCAACCCAGGGATTGAACCCAGGTCTCCTGCATTGCAGGCAGATTCTTTACCAGCTGAGCCACAAGGGAAGCCCAAGAATACTGGAGTGGTTAGCCTATCCCTTTTCCAGACGATCTTCCCTACCCAGGAATCGAATCCATGTCTCCTGCATTGCAGGTGGATTCTTTACCAACTGAGCTATCAGGGAAGTCCTTGGTATGGTTCAGCCCTTGGTACACCCCAATATGTACTCCATTAATATGGCTGAATCAATTTTACCTCTTTCTACTTTGAATCCTAGTGGCAAGGAGGTTATCTCCATGGATGTGGGTGATAAATATCACTTCCTCTATAAAGGAACGTTTTCTGAAAAGGAAGAATATGTTGTGATCACACAGAAGATGTTCTCTTTCCAATAATCTTTGGCCAATGCCACGCCTTTACATCTGTAAGTGCCAAATAATTTACAGAGCGTTCTGACAGCTCCTTACTGAACCCCGAATCAGTCCTCAAGATATAAATGAGGAAAGACTGTAAGTTCTCTTTTCATGGTTGAGGACACTGAGGCTCAGAGAGATAAGCTCTGTTGTCCACTGTGACGCAGCTGATAAGCGCTGAGTTAGGGCTGGATCCCCTGGTTCCTACCCCGGTTCGTAAAGGGCAGCCCACAGCCCAATATGTACTCATTGTACACTCACCTCCCCTCCAGGTGAAAGGAGACCAGAGAACTGTATCTGTAATAAAGAACTTTTTCTCCTGGGGGATAATGAGTGTCTGGCATAATAAAGCCAGTTCTCAGTACAGCAAAATTGGCTTGTTAGGTGCTGAGAATTGAAAGGCGTTGCTTAGAAACTCTCTCAGGTGAGGGCCAAGACATTCTGTCCCCTCTCACAGGAGCACCTGCGTGGTCAGCTTTGGATCTGCAAACCTGCAGGATGTTGGGTCCCTTACTCTTGTGGGGACTCTTCCCCGGCACCCTATTCACACTTTGTGATCACAATGCATGGCTTTTAGTCCACCCAGGATCGGGGAGCATTCTGCTTCCTGAATCTCCAGGAAACAGGTCTCTTTGATCAGCAGGTACTCGCACCAAAGTGACCGCCCGAACTTTCCTTGAGTGACCCCTTGCCTCCAGCTGACGAAGCTGGAGTGTAACAGGGGACTCTTGATTTGATGTGGGACCACGGAGGGAACCATCCAGATTACTTGCAGATGGTTCTAGTAGGCTGCTTTTCTTTTTACCTTATTATTTTTATTAAGCACCTAAAGGAAATGCATTGGTTCATGGAAAGAAAAGTCCAAGCAGATTCAGGGTTCATGGAAAGAGAAGTCCAAGCACGGCTCAAGGCAACTCCCAGAGTGGACTGGCCCATCTCCAGGCCAGTGTCTGTTGGTTAGCTTTATTCTCAGGCAGTCTCTCCTTAAGCGGTAGCTTAAATTGAGCCAGTTTAGCAACCCAGGCATGGCCTGACAAGATGACGAGGGTCTGTCTCTTAATGGCTCCAGTAGCATCTGGGAGTGTCCATTCCTGAGTCAGTCACGGTGGCTGGGGGCTCTGACTGGCTGGATCATATTGGGTAGATATTACTATCCCCATTTTATAAATGAGAGAATTCTGAGGGTTGGAAAAAATTAAGCGATTTTCCCCCATCATATGTCTCTATGGCGTAATCGATTAGCGCATTCAGCCATTAACCAAAAGGTTGGTGGTTCGAGCCCATCCAGGGCTTGTTTTCCTCTACAGCAATTCGTGTGTGGCTTCCCTGATGGCTCAGACAGTAGAGAGGCTGCTTGCAGTGCAGGAGACCAGATTTGATCCTTGAGTCGGGAAGATCCCCTGGAGAAGGGCATGGCAACCCACTCTAGTATTCTTGCCTGTAGAATTCCATGGACAGAGGAGCCTGGTGGGCTACAGTCCATGGGGTCGCAGAGTCGGACATGACTGAGCCACCAACACTTCACTTCACTTCCCCCATCACACCACCAGTAACAGGCACTTGGAAGCTGGTCTCTGACCATAACTCACCCTACAACTGCCTTTCACCAACAGCTGATGCATCTTTGCACATGTAGGTGGATTAATAAACCCAGACTGTTTCAAAGGTTTTGTTCAGAGTTCAGGGACAGCCCTTGAGTTGGTCTTTTGTTTCACTTGTGACATTGCTGTGAGACATCTGAGGCTTGAACCACTTCCTTGCTTGCCTTGCTGTTTTGTGCTTACCTCCGTGGGAATATTCATCTTCTCTGCGCTGATCTGTCTCCCCCGTGGTCTCAGGACGTTTCTCTTTTTCCATCTCTAGCAACTTTGCCTGGCACATAATCGGTGCTCAATCCATTCTGGTTGAATCGAACTCGTCCATGTCCTATTGACCCCTCTGCTGGAGTTTGTTTCAGAGGAGAGGCTCTGCAGCCCCTGTCTGTGTCCTGAACACTATCTTTTCCTTTCAGAACAGGACGGATTATGTCACAAACGCTGAATTTCCAGCACCCCGACTTGAACTGAGGAAGGAGAGTGCCTCAGTTACTGTGCTCAAATATTAATCCATCATCACATCCTGCTGGGTACTCAGCATAAAATGTGGAAGAGCTTTGGGGCAAAGAGTGAGCATTGCAGACAGCTGTTGGCTGCCCTGGGAGATGCAATATGGTGCACATCCTTTCGACAGTATGGAATTAAATCATCGGAAACAGTTTTCATCTGGAGCTCCTAAATCTTCCGGCTTATAAAGGCAACTTGTTCTCCTATACATTGTATTTTATTTTTAAAATTATTGAGAGAAATGCTGCTTTAATTGGGAAAAACAACCAACTTTCCAAGTGAGTAGGGAACCAAAGTTTTGGATGTAATTATGCACTGTGAGGTCTTTGTTACAATGAATGGCTCAGGAAAGGGAAGGAAGCCTCAGCTCTGGGCACAGTGAACCTTGTCGAGGCCTGAATGAACCCGAGTGGCTGTGCCGGGAGTGGACGGGCCCTCTGTGGGGCTGTGTGGTAGGTATTCTGGCTCCGTGCCAGGTGCCCAGGTTCTGTGCCTGACTGCGCTGCTCTCCCTCCCTCCCCGGATCTCAGGTTTGACCATGTGACTGTAGACAGAGCTGCCACACAAGACTTAGGAGAGGATGTGGCAGATGCATAGAGCCATGCTCCCCACCCACTCCCAGACAAGAGGGCATCCTTGCTGTCATCACTGGAGCTGACAGGGGTTCCAGAAGGGCCTGCATCTCCACCTCTCTCCAGGGCTCAGCAAATGCCTTGCCTGTGGCAGGGAGTCAGCATCTCACTGAACAGAGAGGAGGACCACAGAGAAATATGGATGGAGATGATGATTTGATGATGAAATAGTTCTGAAACTTAAGACTTTTGGAGGCAAGGCTGTTCTGTCAGGCACTAGAAGCTGGCTTGAAAGCTGTGGGTTCTGATTAGATGGGTTTTGTGTGGCTTTGGGCAAGTCACTTTCTTTGTTGACGAGAGGGGTAGATGAGTTGGTCCCTAAGGGTCTGCATTTCTAAGCTTTCCCAGGGTGCCATTGCTCCAGCTGTTTAGAGAAATCTGACTTGGAAAAGGAAGAGACCTCTGTGTTGTTTCGGCTCCTGGCTAAGTTCCCAGAGGGTCTTCAGATCCTGGGTCGGATGGTCTGTACTCCCCAGGACTGCTGTGGGCAAGAGTTCATACCAACAAATCCAGCCAATGTCCCCATACCCATCCCTGCCTCTCTGTGTGGAAGCCTCTTTCGCATCTCACTTTCTTGGTGGATTGTTTTAGTTTCCTATCGTGTCTGTAACATGTCACCACACATTTGTAGCTTCCAACAATACAAATTTCTTACACTTCCGAGAGTCAGAAGTCCAAAGTCAGTCTCACGGGCCAAAGTCAAGGTGTCAGCAGGGCTGGTTTCTACTGGAGCCTCTAGGGGAAATTTTATTTCCTTGCCTTTTCCAATTTCTAGAGACCACTTGCATTTCATTGGCTCACGGCCCCTTCCTCTGTCCTTGAAGCCAGCAGCATAGCATCTTTTCTCCTCTCTGCCTCTGCTTCCATCATTGTATCTTCTGTCTCTGACTCTAGTTCTCCTGCCTCTGTTTTATAAGGACGTCTGTGATTACATTGGGCCAGCTCAGATAATCCAGGATAACCTCTCATCTCAAGATTCTTAATTTAATCACATCTGCAGAATCCCCTTTACTATGTTAGGTAAGATTCACAGCTTCTGGGGGTTAGGATGTAGAGATATTTGGGATGGTTCATTATTCAGGCTACCACAGGGATTGTCCATTTGATTTCAAAACGTAGATTCGGGGACTTCCCTGGTGGTCTAGTGGTTGAGACTCCACACTTCCACTCCAGAGGGCACGGGTTTGATCCCTGGTCAGGAAACTAAGATTCTGCATGCCACATAGCACAGCCAAATAAATAAAAATGAAAAACACTTCATTTGGAAAAAACAAGCACACAAACCTAGATTTGGACAGGGAGAGAGTGTATTGGAACTCCTGCTCCGGTGACTCTGTACCTGAGTGAAGTTCAAGCAGTATACAACAGCAAAATCCATTTGCTTTCTGGCTGTATTTAGATTCTCCTTCCTTTAATTCATCCATTATCTTCCTTCTTCATTCTGTTCATGGCGGTTACCAAGTGCCCACCAAGTTTAAGCAAGTGTGCCTAGAAAATGCGAGAATCTCTGAGAAATGCTCCCTTCCCCGGTGGAGCTTGTGTCTAACGGAGGGTGAAAGACACATAAGCAGTTGCTTTCAATACAGGGCAGGGATGCAGCAGTGGCAGACTGAGGTGGTGGGAAGACAGGAGGGTGACATCCATTCTGTCCTTTAGGGTTTCAGACCACGTGCCCCAGTTTTTGGTTCAGAAGTTTGATTGTTCCACACACCCGAATTTTATTTTTTAATTTATTTTCGTTTGTAATCTGTTTTGGCTGCACCTCGTGGCACGCAGGATCTTAATTCCCAACCAGGGATCGAACCTGTGTCCCCTGCAGTAGGAGCACACAGTCTTAACCACTGGACCACCAGAGAAGTCCCTGCACCTGAATTTTAAGTTACTAACTCTGAGAATTTTAAGACTTTTTAAAAGTAGGATGATGTGTCATTTCTTTTTAATATAAGGGTCTTTGATTCAAAAGGGTATCTGATTCTGACGATTCTTATGAAACCACTTCTACTCAAGGTTGATTCAAGTTGGGGACCAATTTGCCAGGCAAAGCGGAAGTCGAGAAGAAAATCTAGTCGGTCTTCTTAATGTATGCTGCATGTGAATGAGTAGACTTCTGTAACCTGGGCCATCCTCAGGAAAGCACTTGTTTCCCGTGGCTGACCTACAAATACCCAGCGAGGCTGGCTCTCCTCGTTGGAAAGACAGCTCTTCCCCACATGTCCTTTCAGAGGCGAAGGGGAATCTCCAGCGAGAGCTCCCTCCAGCCCAGAACACTGTTTTAGAAAATACAGCTGACTTCTCTGGGAAAAACAAAACCAACCTTGTCTTACTCTCGTCATGGAAACCAAGTTGGCACCTCATTATCGCCTTGTTAGCAAGGACAGGCTGCATCGGGTACAGACCTGGTAGGAAGGGTTGGCCCTGTGTGGGCAGGGTTTTGAGTTAAGCTTAATTGCTCCTCTAAAGCTCAGCCACTTAATACTACACAAGTAGAAATCTATCACCAGCCTCTACACCATCCTCCTGTGCCTTTCACATTCTTGCCTACGTAGACAGTTAGTACCTCTCCAACTCTGCTGCTGCCATGATGTGTGCCTGAGCCACAGTGGGGCCACCAAGGCTTGGCTGCAACCAGCATGACTACCCACAGGAGAAGAGGTCTGTCACCAGTTTTAACCTCGACCCCTCCCTGCAACCCTGCAGTATCTTAACATGCAACCAGCCTGCTCTGTCCTTGGAGCACAGCAAGGCTGCTGGCTGAGGGAATATCCTGTCTCTTTAATGACTTACAGCAAATACTTGATTTCTCATAGAATGAGAAAGAGTAAGGCAAATCTGTGTTTGTCTGGCTCTGAGATGTGTTTTGTGCTTGAATTTGAACGTGGGGGTGCCTAATGTTCTGAGAACTCACTTTGGACAAAACAGTGAAGCAGCCCATGAAGAGGGCTGCGCCCTTTCTCTTCTTTGGAAAGCCTGACTCCTTGGTCTGTTCTCACCAACAGTGGGCATTTGTTAAATAGGTTATCTAGTCTCTCTGAGCTGTAGGTTCTTGCCCTGCAAAATTGGGATGAAGTTACCTACCCCATGGGCTCCCCAAGTGGTGCTGCTACTGCTGCTGCTGCTGCTGCTGCTACTGCTGGGTCGCTTCAGTCGTGTCCGACTCTGTGCGACCCCATAGACAGCAGCTCACCAGGCTCCCCCGTCCCTAGGATTCTCCAGGCAAGAACACTGGAGTGGGTTGCCATTTCCTTCTCCAATGCATGACAGTGAAAAGTGAAAGTGAAGTCGCTCAGTCGTGTCCGACTCTTAGGCAAGAGTACTGGAGTGGGGTGCCATTGCCTTCTCCAATGCATGACAGTGAAAAGTGAAAGTGAAGTCGCTCAGTCGTGTCCGACTCTTAGGCAAGAGTACTGGAGTGGGGTGCCATTGCCTTCTCCGTCAAGTGGTGCTAGTGGTAAAAAAAAAACAAAAACAAAACATGCCTTCCAGTGCAGGAGACCTAAGAAATGTGGGTTCAATCCCTGGATCGGGAAGATCCCCTGGAGAAGGAAATGGCAACCCATTCTAGTATTCTTGGGCTTCCCTGGTGACTCAGATGGTAAAGAATCTGCCTGCAATGTGGGAGACCTGAGTTCGATCCCTGGGTTGGGGAGATTCTCCTGGAGGAGGGCATGGCAACCCAGTATTCTTGCCTGGAGAATCTCATGGACAGAGGAGCCTGGCGGGCTACAGTCCATAGGGTCGCAAAGACTAGAACACAACTGCAGTGACTTAGCACAGCACATAGCACTACCCACCCCACAGGACTCATGGAGAGGTCCAGTGAGATAGCATAGACAAGCACTGGTCACGTGGCATCACAGTAAAATGTGAAGAATCTCTCCCCCTCACCTGCCTCCCCAACCTGCCTGTGCTCATTCTCTTAGACCAGTACAGAGCACCAACCCAAAGTGGGAGAGATGTGGCATGCCAACCACCTCTCTCTCTTTCCTTCATATGCCTACCCTCTGGCCCTTCCCCTTTGTTTCATTATCATCAGACTTGTGCTGTACAAAGCCTGTGACAGTGGACACCTTGTTAAATGGTCCCAGCTTTTCAGTTTCTCCCCCACACTTCCGTAGGCATGCTGAATGTATAGCCAGGCCTGTCCATGATAACCCCAATCTCAATTGCACAGTTCCATTCTTCCCATTAAGATGTCCTGAGAATTCCAGTTTATCAACATCCCAAACACATTTCCTGATTGCACTCATTCCCCAGAAGGGGAGTTTAAGACCAGGAAATATATGGTCTTACAAAACGGCCCTAACAATGGTAACCACACATACCACGAAAGGGAATGTCTGTTCCCTTTCCAGTTCACAGGTCCTGATTTTTGGTCTAGAAAATACCATAACCAACCAACAGAAGTCACGTGAAATGCACATGTCAGACAGAACACCCCTGCAATAAGATTCTGTGAGAGCCCACCACTGCCTATGATTGAAAATTCAGATTCTTCCCTTGTAATTTTTTTTTTTAATTTCTTTTGCTTGTTGGGTTTGAGAATGGACTGAAGGCCACATGAGTCTTGTTGCTTTTGGATGTGAAATGAGGACAAGGATAAAAATGTATTTGGCACAGATATACACACACAATTCATTCTCTGTGTAATTTTGAAGACTACTTTTTTCACTTAACATTAGAGTAGATGGATTTTCTCTTGTCACCATTTTTTTTTCTTTGTAAAGTATGACCTGACCAAATTCAAGATGATGTCTGTCATTGGCAATGATGAAGGTGGGGTGAGGATGGAGAGAGCAGATGCCCAAGGAGGACTTAGTGTGGTGGAATATCTTCTATCTTAAACTTGATGATGGGAAGATTTCTTTGAATGTCTTAAATATTGCATAACACAATGGAAATTCTTGCACCAGTAGTGAATGCTTACTGAACATTTCATTCTGCCAATGTATTATAATTTACTCGCTTTAAAACTCACCTCCCTGCTGTTATCGGATATTTGTAACTTTCAACACTGGACTCTTAAATAATGTAGTTCTACTAAACATCTTTGCATATCAAGTTTGGTCTGCATTTTAGCTTGTTTTCTTAAGGGCATATTTATAGGATTGAATTATTGGGTCGAAGAATATGGCTGTAATGAGCGCCTGTTGCCAGACTACCTTTGGGCAAGGTTGCACGAGTTTGGATTATCACTGACCTTGTGTCCATTCCACTTTACCTCACCAGCACCGAGTGCTGTCATTTATGCATATGTGTGTATTTGCTACTTCGGTCAGCAAATATTTGTTTCTAATGGTTTGACTTTGTCTCTTTGATTACCAGTGAGTTTGAATATTATACCTTATAAGAATTGTTCTGTGTTAGTTGCTCAGTCGTGTCTTTGCCACCCTGTGGACTATAAACCACCAGGCTTCTCTGCCAGGGCTTTTCCCAGGTGAGAATAATGGAGTGGGTAGCCATTCTCTTCTCTAGGGGATCTTCCTGACCCAGGGATTGAACCTGGGTCTCCTGTACTGCAGGCAGATTCTTTACTGTCTGAGCCACCTATTGGAATTTAAAGGATTATTGCACCGATGTGTATGAGCACAGGTTTTTGCAGACTGGATCATATGTGGGGCCTGTGTGGGAGGTCTTATTTGTATGGGAGGGGGGACCACAGACAGCAAACAAGCAGCCCGTTGCCTGCCAGGTGGAAAGCAGCCGTGCATCTAACCCTTTGTCTCCTCACAGTGCCGCCAAGCTCCTGGACAAGACCCCGTTCTCGGTCAGTAATCCGAACCCACTGCTTCCTTCGCCCGCCAGCCTCCAGCTGGCCCAGCTGCAAGCTCAGCTCACCCTCCACCGGTTGAAGCTGGCACAGACAGCCGTCACCAACAACACCGCGGCTGCCACGGTCCTCAACCAAGTCCTCTCCAAAGTGGCCATGTCCCAGCCTCTCTTCAACCAGCTGCGGCATCCGTCCATGATCAGCACCCCCCACGGCCACACTGGGGTGCCCCAACACGCGGCCACCGTGCCCAGCACCCGCTTTCCCTCTAATGCACTCGCCTTCTCACCCCCTGGCCAGACGCGAGGCCCAGGGCCCACGGTGAGCCTTCCCAGCCAGCCCCCCAACGCCATGGTGATGCACCCCTTCATGCCTCAGACCCCCACCCAGCCAGCGGTCATCCTGGGCCTTGGAAAGACTGGGCCCGCGCCCGCTGCTGCAGGGTTCTACGAATATGGCAAAGCCAACTCTGGCCAGGCATATGGTTCTGAAACCGATGGTCAGCCCGGCTTCCTGCCAGCCTCGGCTGCTACCTCGGGCAGCGTGACCTACGAAGGGCACTACAGCCACTCAGGACAAGATGGCCAGGCTGCCTTTCCCAAGGACTTCTATGGACCCAGTGCCCAAGGGTCGCAGGTGGCAGGTGGATTTGTGGCTGAGCCGGCTGGGGCCTTGAAAGGCGAGGTGGGTCCCCTGCTGCAGGGTCCAAACAGCCAGTGGGAGAGCCCCCATGGGTTCTCTGGCCAGAGCAAGCCTGATCTTGCGGCAGCCCCCAGCCTGTGGCCCCCTCCCCCTGGCCAGCCCTATGAGCTGTATGACCCTGAGGAGCCCACACCAGACAGAACCCCTCCTTCCTTTGGGGGTCGACTCAACAACAGCAAACAGGGCTTCAGCGGAGCCCGGAGGCGGGCCAAGGAGGAGCAGGCAGTGCTGTCCCTGCGGCCCCTGCAAGCGCACGAGCTGAATGACTTCCACGGTGTGGCCCCCCTCCACCTGCCGCACGTCTGTAGCATCTGCGACAAGAAGGTGTTTGATCTGAAGGTGAGTCATCTGAGACCGGCTGGGAGCTCCAGCTGGAGCCTTGGGGAGCCGGCCACCACAACCCAACCCTTGCTGTTCACGGGCTAAGAACTGTGACACTTGGGGGTTGGGTGACAGGATCTTGCCATAGCTACCCTTGGTTAAAATCCTTGGTATTAGAACCAACAGGAATTTCAGAAATGTATCAGGGCCAGTCTCTTGCTTTAAGGCAAGTAAGAGAGTCTTACTTGTATTTATAGATGAAAGAGTCAAGGTGAGTGGGGATCAAGGGACCCAACCTGGGTTATGAAAAAGGGACTCAGGAATTAGAGCCTCTGCCTCCTTGAAAAGGGCTTTTCTCTGTAGAGCACCAGGAAGCTTGAGAGTCTATGTTCCTTGAGAACATACATTGTACTGAGTACAAACAGAGAAAAACTTAGCAGAATTTTGAGTCAGACAAGAAAGTCATTCTCAGATGGGACCTAGACAGATTATTATAGAGGGGCCTCAGCTTCTCCATCTGCAGAATGGAGGTAGAGCCTCATGGCACCTTCCCAGCGCTTGGAAAGTGCTTTGGGCCCCTGCAAACAAAAGCCCATGGTAGTATAAATTTCCCCCTAAAATGTATTGCTGATGCAGTAAAATATTCCAAAGCAATAATAATTACAGTTAACATACTCTTTGTCTGTGTCAGCAATAACTCTCCAAGAGAGACACTATTATTATACCCATTTTACAGATGCAAAGACTGAGGCCCAGAGAGATGAAATGATTTGTCCAGGACCCCATAGTCAGAAAGTGGTGGAGTGGAGATTCAGATGTGGGTCTGACCCTCCCAGAGCCTGTGCCTCTTAAGCACTGAGCTGTATAGCCTCTTGTCTCTTGTCCTGTCTGCAGAGCACAATAATCCCTGTTTAGTGGGTGTCCCACCACGTTGTGTCTTTCACCTCTGCTGGGTCATGTCATCCAAATGCATCCCAGTCACTCTGGTGGGACATACCTTCTCACCTCCATCTCTGAAGGGGGTCTGGCTAATATAGGAGGTGATGGAGGATTGAGCCTTTTCTAGGGCTTTCCACCTGCCGGCTTCTCCTATAGAAATTCATCAGTGGGACCAAGGGCCCACTGAGACGGGAAGAGGGAATCAGACTTGTGAATCTGGGCTCCTGTCTGAGATAGACTTGGGATATGCAGGTGGATGCTGGTGGGGTGAGGGCTGGGTAGGGTGGCAGGAGCGGGCCGGGGAGGAGCCTGGATGGTGGGGGAGGAAGGGAGGGAGATGCGCCTGCAGGGTTGGTCCAGCGACTGGGTGCTCTGCGCTCCCTGTGTTTAGGAGGAAGCCTGCACTCATCCATTGCCTTCCCGTGGACTCAGTTCTACTTCCGTAATTTTTCTCTCCTTCTGGCCTAGGACTGGGAGCTGCATGTAAAAGGGAAACTACATGCTCAGAAATGCCTGCTCTTCTCTGAAAAGTAAGTGCTGTCCAGGAGGACAGGTCCTTGCATGTGCTCAGCAAGCCTTCATCTAGCTGTGTGCTTTGCCCCATTCTTGCTGGGAAAACAGAGGACAAAACAAGCCAACCCCTGTGCTCAAGGAGCTTATACTTAATGACAGGGGGTGACAGATGACACACTAGTGAGGTATGTGTTGGGGTGGCGAAAAAGTTCTTTTGAGTTTTTCCATGACATCATACAGAAGAACCCAAACGAACTTTTTGGCCAACCCAGTAGCATCTCTGGCGGTAAATGCTAATGAGAAAACAGAAAACAGCATCAGGGCAGAGAGAGAGAGAGACTGTGTGTGTGTGTGTGTGTGTGTGTGTGTGTGTACGTACGTATGTGTGTGTGCATTCACTCACAGGGGCTGCTGGCAGGGAGACCTCACTGAAGACATACCAGGAGGGTGTGGAATGAGCCATGACTGCCTGGGGGACCGGCACTCCCGGCAGAAGGAATAGCTACTTTGAAGACCCTGGTGTGGTCCAGGGTTGCTCAGCAGCATCAATGTGAGCAGTGCAGAGTACCTGAGGGGAAGAGCCAGGGAAGTCATGGGGCCCCATCCTGAGCACTTTGGCTCCTCGAGAGGACTTTTAACTTTTGATCTGAGTGCAGCTGGAGCCCTGGAGGGCTGAGCAGATGAGGGATGTGCTCTGGCTTCATTGGTTGGGACCCCAGCTGCCATGCTGAGAATTCAAGTGGTAGGGGGCAGAGGCAGATACCTGGAGACCGATGTCAAGGGTGTTGTAGACACCCACACAGAAAAGAGGAGCTCTGGCCCGGGGAAGTAGAGTAGAAGATGGGGTTAAGCATTTAGAAATGAGCTCATTCAAAAGGCCTCTCTTTCTTATTTACAATAACCAAAAGGTAGGAAGCAACCTAAATGTCCAGGCTAGATGAATGGATGAACACATGTGGTCTATGTTTACGGTGGAATATCGTTCAGCCTTCAAAAGAAAGGGATTTCTTACATGTGCAACAACATGGGTGGAGGTTATGCTAAGTGAGATAAGCCAGTCACAAAAGGAAAAATGCTGTATGATTCCACTTACAGGAGAGAACTCAGATTCATGGAGACATAAAATAGAATGGAGGCTGCCTGGGCTGGAAGAGGGATTTGGGGAGTTAGTGGTGAATGGGTAGAGAATTTCAGTTTTACAAGGTAGAGTTCTTCTGGAGCTGGATGGTGGTGATGGTGGCCAAACAATGTGAATGTAGTTAATGTTACTGAACTGTACACTTAAAAATGGTTAAGATAGTAAGTTTTAGGTTCAGTTCAGTTCAATTCAGTGGCTCAGTCGTGTCCGGCTCTTTGCAACCCATGAACCACAGCACGCCAGGCCTCCCTGTCCATCACCAACTCCCGGAGTTTACTCATGTCCATTGAGTCGGTGATGCCATCCAACCATCTCGTCCTGTGTTGTTCCCTTCTCCTCCTGCCCTCAATCTTTCCCAGCATCAGGGTCTTTTCCAGTGAGTCAGCTCTTCGCATCAGGTGGCCAAAGTATTGGAGTTTCAGCTTCAACATCATTCCTTCCAAAGAACACCCAGGACTGATCTCCTTTAGGATGGATTGGTTGGATCTCCTTGCAGTCCAAGGGGCTCTAAAGAGTCTTCTCCAACACTACAGTTCAAAAGCATCAATTCTGTGCTCAGCTTTCTTTATGGTCCAACTCTCACATCCATACATGACCACTGGAAACACCATAGCCTTGACTAGACAGGCGTTTGTTGACAAAGTAATGTCTCTGCTTTTTAATATGCTGTCTAGGTTGGTCATAACTTTTCCTTCCAAGGAGTAAGCATCTTTCAATTTCATGGCTGCAGTCACCATCTGCAGTGATTTTGGAGCCCAAAAGCATAAAGTCAGCCACTGTTTCCCCATCTATTTGCCATGAAGTGATGGGACCAGATGCCATGATCTTAGTTTTAGGTTATTAACACAATTTTAAAAATTGATTTTAAAAAACCATTTCTTTTCTGGTTCCCCATCATTTTATTATGGTAAAATTCACATAAGATTCGCCATAGTAACCATGTTAAAGTATACAATTCAGTGCTACTTAACACATTCACAAAGTTGTGTAAATAGGACGACTCTCTAGTTCCACATTTTCATCACTTCCAGGGAAACCCATACCTGTTAGGTAGTCACTGCGCAACCCCTTCCCCACCCCAGCCCCTGGGGACCACTAATCTGCTTTCTATCCCCATGGATATGCTGCTTCTAGACATTTTATATAAATAGACTCAGATAATATGTGACCTTTTGTGGCTTTTTTCACTTCGCATAATATTTTCAGTGCAACCCACATTGTAGCATATGCAGCCTTTATATGGTTGAATAATATTCATATATATAAACACATTTTGCTTATCCATTCAACTTCTGATCTATATTTGGGGTGTTTCTACCTTTGGGATGTTATGAATAGGGCTGCTGTGAACATTTGTGTACAAGTTTTGGTTTGAACATCCGTTTTCTACCCTTTGGGGTCTGAGTGTCTTAATGAAATTTCTGGGTCACATGGCAATTCTTTGTCTAACCTACTGAGTAACCAGTTCCCGTTTCTCACCCCCTCCAGCGCTGGTGTGCGGTGTGTCCTCGGTCCTGCAGAGGGAACACTGTGTGGCTCTCCCAACAGCACAGCCGTTTATAACCCTGCTGGGACGGAAGGTGAAGAGGGGCCCACGGGTCAGCAGCTTGAAGCAGAAAGCAGTTTCCCAAAGGCTTCTTTCCTTTTTTTTTTAAGATTTTTTTTTTTATGTGGACCATTTTTAAAGTCTTTATTAAATTTGTTACAGTACTGCTTCTGTCTTATGTTTTGGTTTTTTGGCCGAGAAGCATGTGGGATGTTAGCTCCTCAACCAGGGCTTGAACCCAACCCCCCTGCATTGGAAGGCGAAGGCTTAACAACTGGACTGCCAGGGAAGCTCCCTCCCAAAGGCTTCTTGTGCCTCATCTTTACTAACCAAATGTCCCCGATGTGCCCTCCTTAGACGTCTGTAAAGCAAACAGATCCCAAGATGCTAAGAGGCATTGGACTTGCTCTCTGGGCTCTTTGATGTTTTGTACGTGTTTTAGACCTAAAGCTTTGCTGGTTATCAGCACACTCAGAAGTATAATCATGCCAACCACTAATCACTATATTAAAAGGGAATTTTCACTTTTCCCTTCCCACTTCTGTCCTGATAATGACTTTTGGGGGGGTGGGGGTTAACCCAGTTATTTATTATTATGTTTGCCTTACAACTTTTAAACATTTCTTTTGAATGATTTATTTCAAGAAAGAAAAGCTAACTTTAATTATTTTTAAAAAGAACATTTGGCCAAAAAGTCATTGTTATTTTTAAATGGGGGGGAATGACTCTTGCACATATCCATAAACAAGGACTTCTGAAGGTCAAGGAAATGACTGGGTTTTCACTTGATTTTGTGTAATTTACCATTCAGATTACTCCTCAAACCTTGGAACGTCATACGCGGCCATTCCTGTGAGGTCGTTTACCCAGTCAAGTCCCGCGTTCCCTTCAGCTTCCCCAGGGACAAATGTGAGTACAGAAGCGTTTTCTCCGTTGCCACTCGTTATCATCGAAGCATTTTTACCACCTTCTCTGCCTGGGTGTAGAGGTGCAGAGGAGGCTGGGTGAAGCAGGTACAGATGGCGCTTAGTGAGGGGCAGGAAAGCAGAGGTCAGTGTTTAATTCAGTCCAACTGGGGTTGAAACACACAGATTAAAAGTCTGACTTAATTTCTTCAAATTGAAAGCACTCAAAGACTTTCTAGCATTCGGTCCTGGTTTAGAAAAAAATAAGTTTGAGGTCTGTGTGTGTGTTTGTGTGTTGTGTGTTTTCTAGCACTTTGACATTTTATTGAAGTGGACCGTTTCCTTTGAGTGGGTAATTCTGAAACTTGAGCAGAAAGAGAAAATGTGTTTTAAAAGTAGGGACTCGTTGCGCATGGTTATTTTTGGCTCCGTGGGGAAATGGTGACATCTGCATAACGCTTTTTTTAGTTGTGTTTGTGTTCCTTCTTCTCTGCAGTGTGCACTTTGGTCCCAAAGCTCTAAGGGCTCATCCCTCTTTTTTCCACCAATTGTGACAACTTGCTCTCCCCACTTGCTTCTCCCATTCCCAGGAGCTACCCAGCTTCCTTTCCTCCCTGGGAAACGCGTGGAAGGCGATGAGCCACAGAGCCCCCCATAAAGTGAATTTGTTGTTGTTTATTCGCTAGGTCGTATCTTTCTCTTTCTGACTCTGTGAACTATTATATACCAGACTCCCCTGTCCTCCACTGTCTCCCGGAATTTGCTCAAATTCATGTCTGTTGAGTCGGTGATGCTATCTAACCGCCTCATCCTCTGCGTCTGACCGAACCCTGCTTGAGGCCGAGTGTCTGTGTGGTTTTGCCTGAATCTGTGGGGTGTTTTTTTTTTTTTTCCAGTTTGTCATGTGAGCAGCTGCAGGCTCTTTCTTCTCCAGCTCAGGAGAGCCAGTCTCCCCACATCCCATCCTCTCCACGCATCAGGGCATTGGAGCAAAGCTTGGGAAGAGCACGCTAAGATGTTTAGGTTTAGACCCTGGGTGCTGAGTGAGTGGGGAGGTGAGGAAGTTCATGATGAGAAGCGAGGCCTGCTTGGACCGCAATTTCTATTTGTTTGTGTTTCGGGGAGAAGTGCTTCAAGGGGGCGCCCCTGTCTGTAGCCCATGTTTTGGTGAGAGAGAACGTTGTGGTTTCTCTCTGCAGTCTTCAGATGGAAAGCCACACCTGGTCAGCGGCAGTGTTGGGTCAGTCCCAGGAGAGAGGGTGGGTTCAGTGAACCTGTCATTTGTCTTTGAGTCAGACGCCAGATTCCATGACCTCGTGTCCAATGCAGGCGCTGGCAGCTCTGGCACGGCTCCCACCCCAGGGCCTGTTTCCCACACTGTGGACCATGGAGCCAGCTCTCTGCCCACTCTGAGACCCCAGCACTGAGCAGAAGGGGCTGTGACCCAGATGGGGGAGGCAGGACTGGGGGTCAGGTGGGCCAGGGATCTGGACACAGGAAAGACAGACTATGTCAGATGAGCCCTTTATAAAGGGGCAGGGGCTGAGTGGGGCGAGGAGAGAAGGACACCTCTGTGTCGGCCTGTGCCTTAGCCACATCCTCCGGCCCCGACCAGTGAACCGCAGGGCCAGAGCCCAGGTTCAAGTCCCAGGTCTGGAGCCCGCCACTGTGTGGCCTTAGACAAGTCACTTTACTTCTGGGAGACTCCTTTTCCTCAAGTTGGGCAAATACTCCCCTGATAATGACTTTTGAAGTTGGGTTTCCATTTTGGCTTGTGAGCCTTCTGATGACGCCACTGATCTTGGAGCATCTTTGTGGCCGTTTGAGCACTGTCTTCTGATTCGATGGTCTGAGTGGTAAGGTGGGCGTGAGGCTCAGGGCAGACCAGTGTTGTCCTGCCCTTGTGAAGGTCAAAGGAGACCATGTCGGTGACAAGGATTAGTGAACCGTGCAGCGTGTGAGCAGTAATAATGGCTGGTATTGAGCACAAGACCATTTAACCTGTTGTGGGGAAACCCGTGCTATGGTCAGACAGACCTGTGCTCTGTCTGCTGGCCGTGTGACTAGGGGCTGGTCTCAGGGTCAGCATTCCTTCTGTGCGACTCTGTCTGGGAATCCCTCTAGTCCCGTCGGCTCCCCCTGAGAAGCTGAGAGTTCCCACGGAAGGGCTTTACCCAGGCAGGGGGCAGACACCAGCAATGTGCTGACTCGTGATCATTTGTGAGTACAGCTTCCTCTGGATGCCTAGAGACAGGGCGTTCATCTGGCTTGAGCCTGAGAAGCAGCGCAAGAAACATTTTGCTTTCTGTGCTGTGGCAGCAGAAAGGTGATGGAAAGCCCAGACATAGTCAGATGATAATCACAATAGCTGTTATTATATGGTGCTCAATACTCTCTTAGCGTTTTTGTATGTATTAACTCATTTAATCCCCTAGACAACCCTGTGAGGTGAGGAAACTGAGGCACAGAGAGACTAAATTCCCTGCCTAAGGTCACTCAGCTGGTAAAGGGTCAGCCATGGGATTTGAACTCAGGGGACCTGGCTGTAGAAGCCTCACTTTTAACAACTAAGCCCTACTGCCCATCTCTGAGGTCTCTCCATCAGGATGATTCTCTCCTTAGTACGTTTCCCCGTGTCCCTCCCCAGCTTCCACTCCACAAGCTGCTTAGCAGGCTCTCAGGCTGTCTTGGGAGTGATGAGGTCTCCTTGGGCCTCAGTCAGCAGCTGCCGTGGAGCAAAAGGTGAAGAGGCCGTCAGACCTGGCAGCCGAATTCTTCGGCACCGTGACAGGGTCTCCCGAGATGAACCCAGACGTTTGGAGGCATTTGTACACGCTCAGTGGAGGCAAAGAGGTGTCATCTGACGATTTTATCGTTGTAAGTTGTGAAGTCTCTTTGGTCACATGAGCTTCCCAAGGATATTTGGGGGACAAGGACAGAGTTTGCTCCAGCTGGTCCCTGCAGCATCAGAGTCGGTTCATCCTTCTGGTCCTCTTGTTGCCGTTTCTGACAAATGCAATCAAATGTAGGTATGTTTCTTTAGAAAAACCTGAAATCCAAAATTACTGACTTGTGAAGACAAGCCGAGAAATATGTTGAATCCGCTACTGAAAAATACTCTGCGAGGCTCCTTATGTAGTGCTAGAGTTCCTCAGAGGAATTATTGATTCTTTTTCTGTCTGCAGTTGCTGGTCTCCAAAGATAAGCAGATGCACCAAGGGGTGGTTAATCTGTTACTGAAGGGCACTTTTTTCAGGCTCCATGAGTGCCTAGAGAGCTCCTTTTGCATACGTACATCTATTGTGTTTCCTGCTTACATAATGTGTGCTTTTTGTGAAAACTCAAGCAGAAAAGAAATATTTAAAGAGGACACTGAAATTCCTCCCACTTTCCCCCCTTTCTGCCCCCATAGAGACCCGTGAAGGCTTTCGTGCCTTTTCCTCCAGAAGTGTTTTCCAGTTGAGTGCCCGGGCTTTTTCTGCCTGATTCCGCTTACATACATCTTTTCAGAAACACGTTTTGAGTAAAAGCAGGAACCACCAGGACTCGGCCACTTTCACATCAGTATTGTTTGTGGAGCAGAGAACAGTTCTTCCTTCTAAAAAGTGTGTGTTTTAATCACTCAGTCATGTCCAGCTTTTTGGGACACCATGGGCTATAGCCCGCCAGGCTCCTCTGTCCATGGAATTCTCCAGGCAAGAATACTGGAGTGGGTAGCCATTCGCTTCTTTGAGGGATCTTCCTGACTCAGGCAAAGAACCTGGGTCTTGTGCACTGCCGGCAGATTCTTTACCATTTGAGCCACCAGGGAAGCCCTCATCCTTCTAAAGCCCCCTGTTTTTAAGCAGGGAACAGCCACACGGGGTTCCATGGCGTGACGGAGGCTTCAGGGGGTATCTGAAATGCCACAAAATCTAAAATGACCACACAACCTGTCTACTGGCTGAATCTGCACTTATCTCAATTCGGTTAGCAATGCAAGCTATGCAAGCCTTTCCGTGTTTATTTCTGACAGAGATGGGGCACTGAAGTGACAGTTGTGTGCTCTGCTGAGGGTGGGTGATTTGTGCCTGTCCCTGGCCCCTCCCCTCCACCTCCAGGATCCCGGGAGAAGGGTGTTCACTTTCACTTAAGCTCCTGCCGTGTGAGGGAGCAGAGGCGCTTTATCCTTGGCTGCCTGAGTCGTCATAAACAGAGTAGTCAGGTTTCTGCAAGGGGCCATAGGGGCCTTCTCAGCCTGTAAATAGTCTTCTTGTGCCTGCCTGAGATGCACTTTGCCTGCTGACTGTCCCATAAAGTCACTTTGCAGTTTGCACAGACACCTTAGAGTTCATTCAGTAGTGCTAATGCCTCAGATGGGGCTTCCCCGGCTGGGGACGATATGTATTGTTTTCACGGTTTCTTTCTCACTAGAACCTTGCTCACCAGAAAATGTGTGTAAATAAAGAAACCGAGGCACAGGGAAATAGAAATGCTGTGAGAAGCCAGAGGTTTAAGTCATAGGTTGCCCCTCCGATTGCTGGCTGTTTCTAGAATACCTCTCTTTCCACCCTGGCCTCTAAGTTCCATGGCTCAGAGCACCCTGGTCTCCTGACCCCGCATAGACCATGAAGAGTAGTAACTGATGTGGCAAATACTCTTCCCCTCCTCCACCATTCCAGCTCTGTCCTTGCTCTTGACCCCTCGGCAAGGCTCACCTTGTGCATTTTCAAAGAGAGCAAAGAATGAAGAAGCAGAAGACCCGCATGGGTCTTTTTTTTTTTTTGCTTACAAATATGAATTTTTTTGTTGCTGCAAAAATAGTAAAATGATGTAAATGTTAAACAGTAACAGAAGTATACAGAATAGAAAATCCAACCCTGGAGCGAAAACTAAAGGTAAATGTCTTCAGCTATCACTGTCTGTCTCTAGCTAGGGTACCTGTGCAAATTTACTTACTATAAGTGTATACTTGGGGGGAAATCAGATCATGTTGTATTGTCTATAGTGGGACTTGGTTTTTTCACTATCTGCATGGTATGTTCAAAATCAACCCCATGAGAACTAAACATTTTCCCTGTGTCTGTCCTCAGGTATGTTTAGCACAAACACAGCAGAGGCCCACAAACTGTGTGCCAGGTGAAATTAGGTCACACCTAGAGGAGATGAGGCTGGAGCAGAGAAAATGGTTTATTGAAGATCACCTCTATATTGTAACTCTTAAAAGCAGATTGAGAGACTTCTCTCACCCTGGGGGCCTCTTGCCCAGAGCCACATTGTTATGACAGCTCTGTTAATTATTGAAACTGGGTCTGTTCTTTGAACTCATCTTCGAAGTCTGCTCCCTCTTGCATCAGAGGGCATTGAAAGGTCTCAGAATCTTCCTACACAAGTCTGCTCTTCTCACATTTCCACCCATCCATAAAAGATCTGCGAGGGACTGGAGAGGTCTTAGACCCGGTCGCATGAACCATTAGAAGCAGTGTCTGGTTTTGCTTTATTTATTTATGGCTGCGCTAGGTCCTCCTTTCTGTGCATGGGCTTTCACCAGTTGCTGTGAGTGGGGGCTACTCTATTATCGTTGTGATGTGCGGGGTTCTCATTGCGGTGGCTTCTCTTGTTGCAGAGCACAGGCTCTAGAGGATGCAGACTTCGGAAGTTGCAGCCTGTGGGGCTCAGTGGTTGAGGTGCATGGACTCTAGAGTGCAGGCTGAGTAGTTGCGGCACGTGGGTTTAGTTGCCCTGAGGCATGTGGAGTCTTCCCCCACCACGGATCGAACCCATGTCCCCTGCACTGGCAGGTGGATTCTTAAACACTGGGCCACCAGGGAAGTCCAGAAGCAGCGTCTGGTTTTAAATGAGTGGCTGCAACCGATGAAAATGTACCCAGGGCCCTGACTGCACGTGGGGGCATGCCATGCCATGCTAGCTTGTGAACTGACCGGAGCATCCCCGGGCTGGTGAGGGATGATTGTGCCCTCAGGTTAGTAATGAAGACTTCAGTTACCACCCAGACACCTTAGCTCTCCTAGAGACTTGACCTTGGACTGGAAAGTTTCAAATGCACCTTGCGCCTGTGTGCCTCCCGGGAGAGCATTAGTGGGTGGGATGCTAGCAGAGCCCATCAACACCAGCCTCACGATTCTAAGTCCAGCTGCTGCTCTACCCCCCAGCACATCTTTTAAAATTTATTTTTGTAATTTCAAATTTTAATTTAATTTAGACTTACGGAAAAGTTGCAAGAACGATACAAGAACCCCCATATACCTTTTACTTAGATTCACTACATTTTTACATTTTGGCTGATGTACTTTATCATTCTTTCTCTGTGCCTCTCTGTCTCTCTGTATCATCTGTCCTTCCATCCATCTGTCTATCCATCCATCCAATGATCTATATGCATGTTTCTCCTGAACTATTGGAGTCACTGTACCTCTTCACCCATAACTACATCAGCATGAATTTCCTAAGAACACAGACGTTCTCTTACATCATCATAGTACAGTTATATTTTTTTTCCTTGTCCAGTAGCATCATGTGTGTGCATGATAAGTCGCTTCAGTCATGTCCAACTCTTTGCAATCCAATGGACTGTAGCTTGCCAGGCTCCTCTGTCCATGGGATTTCCCAGGCAAGAATACTAGAGTGGGTTGCCATGCTCTCCTCCAGGAGATCTTCCTGACCCAAGGATCGAACCTGCGTCTGTCTCTTATGTCTGTTTCATTTGCAGGTAGATTCTTTACCCCTAGCACTACCCGGGAAGCCCAGCACATTCTTGAAGTGTCACAGGAAAGAAAGGAACAAGTATTTATTTATAGAAGCTTGCTGACACCAGGCTTTGCATGAAGACACTTTATATAGTAGTACACTGTGGCATTTTTGTCCTATGGAATCAGTTTTTATTTTCCCTGTTTTATAGAGAAGCAAAATCAGCTTGGAGAAATTCAGTCCCTTGCTCGTGGTCGACACTGGAGAGCAGGAACACTGGAGACAGACCCAGGTCTGTCTTGATGCTCCTACTGCCCTGGCCCGAGTGCCTGGAGGCCAGAGGCACACAGCTGCTGTGTCTGTCCTCAGGGTGGTAGCAGGCCCCGTGTGTGTTTAGTTTATCTCAGTGTATGATCTCAACTCCTCTCGTTCCTTCAGAAGGCACAGTCATTCAGGGGGGCAGACACATTGGCAAGGTGCTCCCTGCTGCGAGCTCACCCTCAGCTCTGTAAAGAGGAGACCAATACCAACACAGACAGGCCTGTCTGAAGGATGACGGTCCTTGTGCATGTATGCGTGCTGGAATGGCTGATCACCCAGAGTAGAAGACAGGCATTACATTCATTGGGCAGGGGGTGGAAAAGATGCAGGTTTCCTGTGTTTGCCCAGCACAGTTGGGGAAACTTATCATTATCCTGGGTCTTAGGCTTTAGCTTGGCAAGGCTTCTGAGACGAGTGGAATTTTAGAACGCTGAGCCACATAAGCATGGCTATTTTACATCTGGAAGGGACTTGAGACATATAGACGAACTCCCTCATACCCCACCCTGGGGAACTCACCCCGCAAAGGAAAGCTAGCTTGTCCTTGTCATGCCCCTAATCGGTAGCTGAGCTGGGTCTGAAATCCAGTCCTCTGTCTTCCAAGTTCAGGGTGTTTTTTTTTTTAACTACATCAGAAAGTCTTGTGGTTTTTACAGCCCAGACTCTTTTAAATTATTCACTCCTACCTCAGGCAGCCCCTGTCCTGCATTTTATGTTTGGCAAAGTACTATTTGCCAAAGTACTTATATTAGTGAGTTTAGTGAGTAATTAACTAGTTACCCGTTTTTATTAAAGCAGATACATGAGTCACCCTTTCTCATCAGCCTAGAGATCTAACCAAAGGTTACCTTATTAGTAAAGAAACTCAAAGTATGATTTCAACTTGGGTTTTTTTAAATGTCAAAAGTAACCATCCTTCTTTAGGGGATGTATGTATACCTATAGCTGATTCACTTTGCTGCACAGCAGAAACTGACCCGGCAGTGTAAAACAACTATACTCCAACACACACACACGCACACACACACACGCACGCACACACACACACTCCTTTCTTGATACATTATTACCTTCAAAGACCCTTCAGGACTTGGGCTCCTTAGAGAACCCAGGTTGGGAATAAGTGTACAACATTGTGCTGCCTGCTCCAGGGCACTCAGGGTTGTCTGCGATCCTGGTGAGCGGACTTTAGAAGTACCTCCTGGACCATATCCTCCCTTCCTCCCTCATCATTTAGATCTCCCATGGGACGTAAGGCAAATAATAGCCGTGTTTTATATGAACTGTTCAAGGATGGACTAGAGTGATTATACATATAACTCTATGCCCTTGATGAATCAAATATGATTTTGAACCTAATTAAGTTTAACAAAAAGATATTTTAGATCACTCACAGAATGTAGACTGAACTATATTAAATCGAATATTTGTAAAACAGTACAACACATAGAAAATGTTTCTAAGGACTTCCCCAGTGGTCCAGTGGTTAAGACTCTGCCTCCTAATGCAGGGGGTGCATCCATGAAATGTACTTTTTTTAATATGTAAATAGGTACTTTATTTTTAAATTTTTTTCAAAATGGACAACTTTTCATTGAGGTGCAGTTGATTTACAGTGTAGTATTAGTGTCAGGATGTGAGAGTTGGACTGTGAAGAAGGCTGAGGGCCAAAGAATTGATGCTTTTGAACTGTGGTGTTGGAGAAGACTCTTGAGAGTCCCTTGGACTGCAAGGGGATCCAACCAGTCCATTCTGAAGGAGATCAGCCCTGGGATTTCTTTGGAAGGAATGATGCTAAAGCTGAAACTCCAGTACTTTGGCCACCTCATGCGAAGAGTTGACTCATTGGAAAAGACTCTGATGCTGGGAGGGATTGGGGGCAGGAGGAGAAGGGGACGACAGAGGATGAGATGGCTGGATGGCATCACTGACTCGATGGACGTGAGTCTGAGTGAACTCCGGGAGTTGGTGATGGACAGGGAGGCCTGGCGTGCTGCATTTCATGGGGTCGCAAAGAATCGGACACGACTGAGCAACTGATCTGATCTGATCTGATCTGATTAGTGTCAGGTGTACAGCAAAGCCATTGTTTTATGTGTGTGTGTGTGTGTGTGTGTGTATATTCTTTTCCAGACTTTTTCATTATAGGTTAAGATATTGAATATAGTTCCCTGTGCCATATAGTAGGTTCTTGATTTTTATCTGTTATATATATATATAGTAGTGTATAAATCGGAGAAGGCAATGGCACCCCACTCCAGTACTCTGGCTTGGAAAATCCCATGGACGGAGGAGCCTGGTAGGCTGCAGTCCATGGGGTCGCTAAGAGTTGGACACGACTGAGCAACTTCACTTTCACTTTTCACTTCCATGCATTGGAGAAGGAAATGGCAACCCACTCCAGTGTTCTTGCCTGGAGAATTGCAGGGATGGGGGAGCCTGGAGGGCTGCCGTCTGTGGGGTCGCACAGAGTCGGACACGACTGAAGCGACTTAGCATAGTGTATAAATGTTAATCTCAAACTCCTTATTTATGCCTCTGCCACTTTCCCCTTTGGTTGTCATAAATTTCTCTATGTCTGTGAGTCTGTTTCTGTTTTGTAAATGAGTTCCTTTGTATCAGTTGTGTAGACTCCTCATTAAGTGATGCGATACTTGTCTTTCTCTGACTCACCTCACTTAGTGTGATAGTCTCTAGGTGCCTCCATGCTGCCGCAATGTACTTTTTAAATTTAAATGAAAACCTTAATCAAGACCCATGTATTTTGGCACCTTTGTAACCTGTCTGCAGCGTGACTTCATCTTGTTCTTAGGTGACCTGCAGCAGTGGAGGTGTTTATTTCTCAGAGGCAGGCTCTGCCCTCAGCAGCAGTTGCTGCACTAACCCTCAGATAAAAGCCTCTTGAGTTGCTTTTTTAATCTGCAGGAGACAATCGGGGAGGCGCTGGCCCTCATGCCCGGTCACTAGGCAGCAGGACAGGCAAGGAGCTGGAGGGGCCCCGAACCTCCCTGCGTGTCTGCCGTGTGGTCTGAGCAAACATGAGCCCAAGCCGACCACAGCAGTCACGTGGACAGAGACGTGCCCAGCTGAGAGAAGCCGGCGGAGCACCCAGCCTCAGCCCTTTTGTTGATGAACTCAGAGGACTGGCAATTTTGCCGAGCCCAAGAGCTCAGCTGGGTCGGCATCTTGGTGTGGCCCCCTCGCCCTAATGAGAGGCAAAGGTCCTGCCTCTTAGCTCTCCTCCCGTCACGCCTGGAGAAGGACACAGTTCTTCTGAGCCAGGCTCACACTCAAAGCCTCCCAGCTTATGCAGAGCTCTTTTTGCACCTTAGGGAGGCGCGCACATGCTCTGGGAGCCACCCGGGCCGGGCACGGAAGACTGTCCCACTTTGGGAAATGCTTGACCTCTGGACACTGCAGAGAGGGAGGTCTGAAACAGGCATATGGGTTTCTTCAATTCAGGGCTGAACCATCCAAGGAAATTCTTGACTGACTCTAATTGTCCTCAGCCCAGATGAGAAAAATGAAGACTTTTCATGGTAGAATTACCCAAGTATTAGTCCCTGTGAGGGATGAGACCTCAGACTTTCCCACTGTATTACCATAGCTGAGTAGGACCTACATCAAATGTAATTAGATGTTGAAGTTCACTTTATCACAGAAGATGGTGATTATGCAAATATGGGCTATGCTATTAGTATGGGTTTCGAAAATTGCATCCTTCTCTTCTACTTTAGGTTGGCTTATGGGTACTAATTCTTGAACCTCCTGGAGACTCCAGGCTGATTAAAGTTTGCACAGACCAAACACACACTTCCTCCCTCCAAGAGCTGTGATTAGGCCCAAGTCTTGTTTCTGAAATGTGTTCCTTAGAGGCGCCTTTGGGACTGTCGGATGGAGGGTGGCGGCAGAGTGTTGGACCATAAGGTTTGTCTAAAGCAGCTCCTCTTTAGGTGTTGAATATTTTGGGCTGGTGGGCAAGCTTTTGTTTGAAGAAAGGATTTCAGGGCTAACAAAGTTTTGAAAGCCACTGTCCTAAAAACCAAAGATTGTTGCTGTGAATGTCTCTGTGTATATATTAGGTTCACCAGCCCTTTCGTGTTCTTTTTTCTTTATTGAGTTTTTAAAAAATTATAAGTCAAATAATACGAGGTATATAAGAAACAGGTTAAACATCTCTCCCCTTACTCCCTTCCAGTTCTGCTCTTTGAAGATAACCAGTACTGACAGGTTGATATGCACCCTCCCACATGTTTGTCTGTCTGTGCTGATATCCTTTAAAATGTTTTCATTGTGAAAAATTTCAAACATGCAAAACAGTAGAAACGAGTGTAGTTAACCCATATGTACTCATCCCCCAGTTCCAATAATTATCAAGACTTTACAACACTTGCTTCATCTTTTTCTCATACATTTTTGGGTTTTTGTTTTGTTTTAGAAGAATAGTGTTATACTACATCTGTACTTGGAAACTGTTTTTTACTTAATCTGTCTTAAAAATTTGTCCTGATCAGCTCATTTACCACTTCCTCTTCATGGCTGCATAGGTTTCCATCATATGTGTGAACGATCAATTACTCAGTCATTATCCTATTCTTGGACATTCAGGCTGTTTCCAAAAGTTTTGGCAATAAGTTGTAAATTTATTATAATAAGCTAACTGTAATAAAAGTCCTTGTATGTATTTACATATTGGTAAATTTATTTCTGTAGGTAAGATTTCCAAAAGTGGGATGGCAGGATCCTGGGCTATATATTGAGTTGGCCAAAAAGTTTCCATAACATCTTATGGAAAAACTGAAAGGAAATTTTGGGCAAACCCTATATATTTTAAGTTTTATCCAATATTGCCAAAGTATATTCTCAAAAGATTGTCAATATATAACTTCCCACCAGCAATGTATGGATATGCCCATTTCCCAGTCTCTTTATCAAGCCTGGATAGGATTGCTCGTTAAAAATGTTATGAATCTTCTGTGTAGAGATGGCATAAAATCAATGTTTCATATGTGTCTGCGAATGGATTCTTTTTCTGCATTTGTTTTGTAAATTTTAGTTTTGCAATCGTTATTTGGGGGGGGGGGAGATAGCCATTAGGCTCATCTGGAATAGAGGGCAGGAAGGAAATGTCTTTTGAAGACCAACCACGGGTCTTTGTTCCCATTAGTTTGCCCAGCGGAAAACGGGCGCCGGCCGCGTGGTCCACATCTGCAACCTGCCGGAGGGAAGCTGCACAGAGAATGACGTCATCAACCTGGGGCTGCCCTTTGGCAAGGTCACTAATTATATCCTCATGAAGTCAACTAATCAGGTAAGTCTGAGCATGTTCACACTGGTAGGTACCGGATAAACCACACATTGGGAAGGGAACTATATAATTTTTTTTTATAAAAGAAGCTGTTTGTAACATAAAGGGGTGATGCACAGCTGGCCTCCTGCTGATGCAGCACCGAGATTTTCGTCGGCGGTGGTGGTGTTTTGTTTGCTCTGGTTTCACTTTACCCTTCTTGTGATGGGCCCAGGCCTTTGCGAGTTACCTAGAGGTGAGGATGTGTTTTGGAATGAAGTGTTCCTTAACATAGAAAAGCCAGCTGGTTCCTAAACAGAAATCCATGGACTCGAGTCTTTGCACTATATTACCCACCCCTGAGCTAACGCTAGTCTTTCTCACCTTCTACGTTCCTCATCTCTGATGGCACGTGGATTTTGAGCCAACCAACAACTGACCGGGAAGAGGTATTTTCACTGATCCTTGGGGTTGACATCCGAGGCTCTTGGCTCTCGTAGCAGGAGAGTAGGTGGGAATTAGTGGATGCACGGTGAATCTAAGGAACTGAGAACCCTCAGCCCACGTGGAATGAGTCTTGGGGGTTATGTTTGTCTTCATTTCTAAAGTCAGGAGAGGAATTTATACAGAGACTGGTCAGCAGTAAGAACATTTAGTCTTTTATTTTTAATGACTATTTTAACTTTAGGAATCAGAGGAACGGGCACAGGAGAAATTCTTTTCTTAAGTAAGGCACGAACTTTGGAAAATCAAAGCCACCTTGGATCATCAGGGGTCTTCCTCCGTCAGCGGGCTTGGACTACTCGTGTAGTCTCTTCATTCCTCCTTCTCAGAATTCTATTTTGGGCCAATTTCCAAAATTCAGCTTGCAACATGAATGCAGTGAGATTCACTGGGTTCATTTTATTTCCGTGTGAGGTGAAAGCTAGAGGTGCTAAAATGTTGGCGTGAGGAATGAGGCACCTAGAGTCAGACAGATAGAGCTTATACTGTGGAATCTAAAACATACAGCAAAGTAGTGAGTATAACGTAAAAGAAGCAGACTCACAAATACAGAGAAACAACTGGTGGTTACTAACGGGGTGGGGATAGGGGCGCTATCGGTGGGCCAGTGGGAGGTACAAACCGTTGGGTGTAACATAGGCTCGGGGTGTGTTACATGACACAGAAAATGCAGCCAATGTTGTGTCATAACTGTAAATGGAAAGTAACCTTTAAAAATTGTATAAAAATAAAACATTTTAAAAAAGAGGCACTTAGAAAGCTGAGTGGTAGATTTTGAAATAAAACTGTAAAGAACTCTGACTTGTTGGTCTCCCACCCTTCTGCCGTGGACCGTGACAGCACAGAGAAAGGCAAGACTTCAATGCAAAAGCAAATGTGAGGGAAGCGGGGTTGGTGGGGGAGTGTGAGCTTGTTTAGCCCATGCAGTTCAAGGAAATGGGAGGTGAGGGCTTGCAGAGAGGGGTCCCTGGTCACAGACCGTGTTTCCTTCTCAGCACTGACATTGAGAAGTTGCATTGATCAGTCAGTGGTCAATTGACCAGTTGGTTGCATCGTGATTATGGTATTAATACAAACCCATCGAATCTAAGATACAATAACAGTGACCAATCTGTCACTGCAGCTCCTGGGGCAAACTGACGGGTCAGTCAAAACAATCTATGCAGGGAGTTCACTGGTGGCTTAGTGGTTAGGATTCTGGCTTTCACTGGTATGGCCCAGGTTCAGTCCCTGATCAGAGATCTGAAATCCTGCAAGCCGCTTAGTGTGGCCAAAAAAAAAAAAAAAGTCTATGTAGAAACTCCCTGTAGCATCAATTGAGTGGAAAAGCCCGTTTCTTTGTAAGTTTTTATTAGACCGGTTAAAGGGGAGAAATACTGTGGAACATAACTGTTTCCTCTCTCTCCAGCTCACAAAGACATGGCCTTCCTTCAAGCCTCAGAAACCCCCATGGTTTTTAGAGTATTTCTTTCTTTGCTAAGAAATTGAGAGCTTAGATACCCAGGACTTGTGTCTGTCTCCTGCCACTGGCAGCGCTGACTAGCAAGTTTTGCAGGGATCAGCCCAAGGTCACTTGTGCAACAGACTCAGCCCCTCCTCTCGGGGAACTGTGGGTTAATGGACCCTCCCAACCCAAGGGGCTCCTGTGGCATGTTGTAGCCACAGATGGATGTACGTAATTAAGAATAATGTTTGGTAACCATGGAGATCAGGAGAGGGGCCATCTTATAATGAGCTCTTTTGCTAAAGTTAATAAATAGGTCTCTTTGAACAGATGGGATCAAAGAGAGCTCTTTTCCTTGTATTGAATTTTTTTCCTTTTTATTGAGGTATAAAACAGATACCCTAAAATGCACTAATCTTAAGTGTGTGTGTGTGCTTAGTCACTCAGTCATGTCCGACTCTTCGTAACCCCATGGACTGTAGCCTGCTAGGCTCCTTTGTCCATGGGATTCTCCAGGCAAGAATACTGGAGTGGGTGGCCATTCCTTTCTCCAGGGGATCTTCCTGACTCAGGGATTAAACCCAGGTCTCCTGCATTGCAGGCAGATTCTTTACCATCTGAGCCACCAGGGATTACTGTGCAAGTACAGATAGAGAACATTTCCAGAACCCCAGAAGGTTTCCTCATTTCCCTTCCTAATCAATATCCACCCCCAACCCTGAGGGAAACTCAACTCTAACTTTTACCACCATTAATTTGTTCTGCCTGTTCTTAAACTTTATATACATGGAGTCACATCTTGTATGGAATTTCCTTTAACACCACTCAAGTCAAGTCCGACGTCTGTCCCTCCGTTCTTTCCTAGGCCTTTTTAGAGATGGCTTACACAGAGGCTGCCCAGGCCATGGTCCAGTACTACCGAGAAAAATCTGCCATGATCAATGGTGAGAAATTGCTTATTCGGATGTCCAAGAGGTACAAGGAATTGCAGCTGAAGGTAAAGCACCCTCTCCTTCGTTCAGTTGTTCAGCAAACATCAGCTGAGTGTCTCCTTGTCAGCCACTGGCCTGAGTGCTGGTGGGAAGGAGACAAAGGAAAAGATCCAAAAAGTATCCACTGCCTTTGAGGATATCACATGGGAAGGCAAACCCATTCTAACATGGCAAGAAATATGCTCATTGAGGTAAGGACAGGATGCAAAGGGGTGCTTGAGACAGGATGGCTACCTACCTGGGACCCAAACGATTTTAAGGGAAGTCTTAAACGATAAAGCAAGAGGGAAAGGTGGTTGCTTTTTCAGAGGTTAGAGTTCCAGGCAAACCTCTGAATGTAACCTCCTTCTCTACTTAGACAGGTATTAAGTTACTTTTTCTTCCTCTGTCACCTCTTGATTTTTATTCTCTCCTCCATCCTCTGTATTTATGCCTTAAGTGAAAGTCGCTCAGCCATGTCCGACTCTTTGCAACCCCATGGACTTTACAGTCCATGGAATTCTCCAGGCTAGAATACTGGCGTCAGTAGCCGTTCCCTTCTCCAGGGGCTCTTCCCAACCCAGGGATGGAACCCAGGTCTCCCATATTTCAGGCAGATTCTTTACCAGCTGAGCCATGAGGGAGGCCCCCATTTATGCCTTAAGGTCCATAGAAATTCTTCTAAGCAGCACATGACTGAGTTGGCCATTGTCCAAACTCAGGATTGAACTGAGGTCATTCCAGACAGGGCTTTTGTCTTTGTTTTAGCTTGTTCTACCTTTCTTTTTTCCTTTCTTTTTTGTTTTATTGTGAAGTATAACAACAAAAAAAATACTAATTTTGTATTGTACAGCTGAAAAAGTAATGATGGTAAACTTCCTTAAACCCTGTAAAACCACCACCAAAGTCAAGAAATAGGACACAGACAGCACCCAGAAACTCCCATGAGTCCCTTTTTATGTTCAACTCTTCTTTCCACTTTTCTGACTAAAGATAATCATTTCCTTACTTTTCCATTTATTATTTACTTCCTCTCCATGCCTTTCTTAACATTGTAGTTTAGTTTTGCCTATTTTTGAGTTTTTTGTGAATGGAATCATACTGGATTCTTTCATTCAACATTTTGCCATCTATGTTGGATGTGTCTATTTTCACTGCTATGTAAATTTCCATTGTATGAGTATAGATTTGTTTATCCATTCCACTGTTGATGGACATTTGGGTTATTTCCAGTTTTAGGGTAGTAGGGACAGAGCTACTGTGAACATTTTCAAACATGCTATTTCAGTACCCATGTACATGAGTATATAATTAGGGGAACTACGTACCTAGAATTGCTGGATCACCAGGCATGCTTACCCTCAGCTTTGCTAGATGATAGCATTCCTACTCCGAGCAGGCAATGGCACCCTACTCCAGTACTCTTGCCTGGAAAATCCCATGGGCAGAGGAGCCTGGTGGGCTGCAGTCCATGGGGTCGCTAAGAGTCGGACACGACTGAGCGACTTCACTTTCACTTTTCACTTTCCTGCATTGGAGAAGGAAATGGCAACCCACTCCAGTGTTCTTGCCTGGAGAATCCCAGGGACGGGGGAGCCTGGTGGGCTGCCGTCTATGGGGTCGCACAGAGTCGGACACGACTGAAGCCACTTAGCAGCAGCAGCAGCAGCAGCCGCATTCCTACTAATAGTGTCTGAGAGTTTTCATCAGCTCCCCTTCTTGCTAATTCTTCGTCTTGTCCAACTTTTTTGCCCCTCTGGGAAAGAGTGTGATGGTTTATCATGGCTTTATTTTTTATTTTCCGTATTAATTGAGGCTGAGCAATTTTGTATGTGTTTGTTGGTTATTCCACCTAGATCTTCTCTGGTGGGAAATTTTGAAGTCATTTGTCCATGCATTTGGTTTAGATTGTATCTTCCTATTGGTTTGCAGGAGTTCTCTTGACTGGAGCACTGAGTCCATTTGGATTTGTTATAATTAATGCCATATTTTTGGTTAAATCTAACTTTTTATTTTGTACTTTCTACTGTCCTATTTAATAGGGATTTTCCAGTTCACTTCAGCTCATTCCACATTTACTGAGGGTCCATTTTGCTCAAGACTTGGAGCCCTTAGTCAGCCTTCAAGGCTCAAATCAGAACACAAAGGCTAAGCAGCTGTTTCTAGCTAGGACAAGCTTTCTGACAAGTCTACATATGTAGATTGGTAATACGTCAACCAGCTGCCAAGGTCCTGATTCTGCTTTGCTTGCATTATTGCTTCTGAAGTTCCTTTGCCAACAGTTCAGCTTCAGGCAGAACCTGGCATTCTTTTCCCAGCTCATGAAAGCCTGTTGCTTTTCTCAGACAAGTAAAAGATCCTGCCCCATTCTGTACCCAAAGTTCTTATTCTCCCTGGTTCTGCCCTGGGGGCTAGAATTGAATTTCTGCACTGAATTCCCAGTGGAGCTTTGGTCTCCAAATGAGATGTTGTCATAAGGCTCTAGTTAGGATTAACTGCAGTCCTCTGCTTCTTAAAGTACCAAGGCACCGAGGTCCCTTATCCAGGGAGGTCTTTTGTGGTGGGTTAAATGGGTCAGATGATTAAAGTTTGCATTCAGCTAATGTTCACTGAGTGCTCATTGTGAGTGGGAACTGGGCCATGAATATGGTGGCAGCGAGTCTGTAGAGGAACTCACAGGCTGGTGGGAGGAAGAGCATGGAGACACAGAACCATCAACAACCACGTGACCTACCCCAGATTGGGGGGTGGTAGCACCAGCCTAGGCTCTACCCCTTCCAGCTTTGATGACCTTGGACAAATCGCTTAACCTCTGTGAACCTCAGGTTCCAGATCAGTAAAGGACTATACCTTGTGTTCTTTGGTTTTAAGCATTTTTTTTTTTCACACGTGGTCGCCTTGAGTCTCACAATCAACCTCCCCCGTGACATGTGTAGGGTGGATAATAACAGTAATTAAAATAGTACAACAATAATAATGAGAATATGTACCTTTAATTGAGTCCTGGGTCAAGTAATGTGCTAAGCACTTTAAGATATTATCTACTGTGATCCTGACATCAGTCCTGTCAGACAGGTATTATTATCATTTCTACAGACAAGGAAACTGAGCCTCACAGAAGTTTAGTAACTGGCCCAAGATCATAGTTACTGGAAGAGTCATGATTGTATCTTAGGACTGTTTTGGTTTTGCACTCTGTGTGCATCTCCATATTGTGTTTTTATGATCTCCGTTGTCCATGTGAAAAAAATAAAAGAGAAATCAGATAATTTGCTTACAGTCATCCAGTCATTAAGGAGCAGAGATAGTATTCTAACAGAGCTTCTCAAACTTCAGTGTGCGTACACATGACTTGTGGATCTTGTTGAAATTTCTGATTCAGTAGGTCTGGGTCAGGGCTGTGATTCTGCATTTCTCACACGCTCCCAGGAGATGTCAATGTTTCTGGTCCTTGTAGCACACTCTAAGTGGCCAGAACACAGTGATCCTGACCTTTAGCGAGGATTTTGTGCTCCCCAAGTAGTCACACTGCCTCTACGTGAAAGCATTTTAGAGCATGTTTCAATTACATAGTAACGGGTGTATTATGGTTCCCATGTTGACATGAATCAGCTTGGACTTTCTCTGCAAGCAACAGAAATTTATCTCCATTAAAGCATACTCGCAAATGTAAATAAAATAATTTATTGGCTCATGGAACCGAAAAAAAACAAGAGTAGCCCTGGGTTGCAGGCATGGCTGGATTTAGGACTCGGTTTCTGTTCCCTTGGCCTTGGGGTCTCCCTGGGATGGCCCCTGACAGCCCCCGGCTCTCTCCTCTAGGTGGCGTGATGGCTTCAGTGACTCCAGCATCTTTGGCTCTTCAGCCTCCCATTTTCCTTCACCAAGAGAAAGCCAGAGTTTTTCCTAGTGGTACCAGGGAAGTCTCTCTGATACATGCACTTCCCTGAGCCAGTCCCTGTAGCTGTGGTGTGATTGGTCAGAACATGTCACCTGCTGCATCCTGGGAGCAGGCTGGAGACAGGGGATGGTTCCTGGGGAGGCAGACAGCAAAGAAAGCACCGTGTCCATATGTGTCTCTGGGCCAAAGGGCCACCACGTGGGGTCCCACCAGGGCTTGCAGAGGTAGGGGAGATTTTGATTGGTCTTTCTCCTGTAATTTTACCTTTTGCTCACCAGACAAAGTGGAGGAAGAAGAGATTTTTTTAAGGCATTTCTCCTCTCCTCTCAAATATTTCCTCATGTTGGTAATCTTGTCTCACTCTTTGTGGCCGAGGTTCTCTTCCTCAGGGCATTTGGGACAGAAACTTTCACACAATAGGTGTCCTACAAACATGTGAAATGAGTGAGAAAATCTGAAAGAATGATAAAAAGTGAGTGTTTTCCTTCCTGCAGACCTGCATGAGAAGACTGATTATTCTGTAGAGACTTCTCCAGAATCACAGTATCTCACATGTGGGAGGGAACCTGCAATAGTTGAAAGCTGTGTGTTCCAGTCACTCCATCAGAGAACTGTCAGGGAAGTGTCAAGTCCTCTTGGCCAGAGACTCTCATCAGGTAGCCTGGGGCGGGACTGAGGCTCCCAGGTGGTTTGGGAACAGTGGGCCTGTTTTCAGAGCCACTGGTCTTGCCATCTTCCTACCCACAGGGACGGTCTTTGGCCCTGGGAAGTAGTCTTGTGAGTGATCCATGATGTCTTGGTTAAGGAGAATAAATCAGTAATGACGACTGAGGGTCTTTTCCATGTAAGATGTGGTGCCAAGAGCAACAGTGAACATGAGAGAGGTCCTCACTTGGGGGAAAGTTTGCCATCTCACTGGGCAGAGAAGCTCATCTCATGATTTAAACCTGAGTGCATCCGTTCCAAGTTCCTAGAAGATCAGTGGCAAAAGGCAGTATGACTTGGTTGTGTCAAGAAGGGAGAGATTCCTGAGTAGATCCTTGAAGGATGAGACAACTGAACAGAGAGGGGGCTTCCGGGCAGGAGGTGGGTGAGAAGAGATGTAGAGTCTGGAAAGCACAGTGATACAGAAATAATCAGGGATGCTGTGACAGTCTGTGGCTCTGACAAGTTCAGGGCTCATCTGCAAGGTGTCAGCATCTTCTTAAGGCTCTTGAGACAAATGAAACAGCCCAGGAGGGGTCAGGAGGCACGAAACTCTCTAGCGGCTTCTTTTATGCTGGCCCAGCACTCCGTGACCTCTATCAGGACAGCGCTCTCTGCCCCGAGGCTCTCAGTGGATGCCAGGTGGGCCTCATTATCTCACCTTTATAGGTAGAGAAGGTGAGTCTCTCACAGGCAACAAGCCATGACCCCAGGTGACCCTGCTAGCTGGCAGCAGGGCTGGGCTGCTCTTCCTGGGTGGAGATTCTCCATCCATGGAGACTCCCTGTGAGATCATACTTCCCTGGGACTGTGTGGGGTTTGGAATCTCACTCTTGCCTTAAAGCAGCAAGATGTGTCGACAGAGAGCATTGTAAATGGTCCCCTGGGGGCTGGTTGACAGTGGAAGTGGATTCACCGTTGGGGTGTGTGTGTTAATATACCATCCTGTCCACTTCTGTGTGTGTTTGAAGTATTCTGCAATAAAAAGGTATATCCAAACATCATCACACACCTACTCCATCCTCTTCTTTTTCCACTCCTCTGCAGTGATTATGGCTTTCTTTTACCTGCTTCCTTTATACCTTTAACCACAAGATAATGAGGCCAGGCCTGAAGAGGAAGGTTGAGAGAGGATTTTCTTAGAGTTGTGAAAAGTTGATTCTGTTATTTGAAAGCCTTTGGCCACTTCTGACTCCTTCTCAGATGGCAGCTTGCAGGGTGTTTGGGCCAGAGAGTGCCAACAGTTTGGAATTATCACTTAAAATAGAGGAACTGACCTCCGGTCCTCAGAGCGGGGAGTCACGGTGCCTGTGACCACCATCTCCAGCAAATAGTATTTGCAGATTGTGTGGCCTTTCTCTGCAACCCACCTCTCCAGCCAGTCATCGTGCCGTGAAACTCGTCGTTCCATGAGGGGCCCAGTGCTGCTGCTGGTCAATAAGCCCATTCCCTGCTTCACCCAGCCATGCCACCTGAATAAAAGCAAATTCAGGGGGCTCTGGGCTGACGGTGGCCTCACGAAGCTGTTCTGTGGTTGAGAAAATAAGGGCAAGGAAATATTTAAGCCCAGAAGAGGCTCTTCTAGCCCCCAGAGAACTCTAGAAGCACCTCTCTGACCCCCAGGGGATTGCATTGGGCCATTGAGGATGTTTTTATCTGTGGTGCCTGACTGGCCAGCTCTGCCCTCTCATCAGCAAGGCATCCAGAAAGAGGAGGGCCTGAGGGACTGTTGTCTGTGATGATGGAGGTCAGTAAGGTGCGAGAGCTCCTCGAATGCCTCTGGCTGTGCCACTGGCCTGACCTGCCCCTCCCTGTAGGTCTCAAGCCCACCCTGATGCTGCCCTGGGTAGCCTACAGAACCTCAGCTGCTCCCTGACCAGGCCCCTCCTCTCACCCCAGGCTTTTCTGGGTCCGGACTGGAGGGACAATCACAAGGACTTGAGGTTCCAGAAGGCAGAAGAAAGGTGTTGGGGACCCTAGGGACTCTTTTTGCTTCAGAAAGTCCCTGATCCAGCCCCCTCAGGGAATTTGGATGCTGTGAAAAGTTGCCATGGTACATTTCACCTGGTGTGGGGGCACATTCATTAACCTTGGGCTGTTCCAGCTTGGCAGGGTGAGGACAGATTTGGGCCTGCCTGGTGCCAGCAGATCTTGTCCCACGTCCCTGCTCTTGGCCTTGAGGGCTCTCAAGGGCTTTCCCAGGCTGGCCCACATGGAGGCAGTGATGCTGCGGGTCTCCTAAGGACCAGCCATCCCAGGCTGGCCTCTCCTGTGATGATGCAGGAGGCAACTTTCACTTTGTGGTCCAAGACGGGGGCAGGCAGGAAGAAGGCCACTCAGTGGGTTCAGATCAACCTTCTCGTTCTACCAACAACCCAGGCAGGAGGACAGGTGGTCTGCAGTGGGGTGGAAGGAGGCACCCTGGCAGGAGCCTTCTTCTCCATGCAGGCCCACAGCCCCAGCTCCTTCCCTTCTTGGCCTTGGGTTGCCGGCTTCTGATCCAGTCTAAGCAGTTAGGGTGCTGGTTGCCTGTGCAGAGCCTGGGTGATCTGGGTACTCATAGGTGACACTTCCATAGGCTTATAGAGGGGCCACCTTTATAGCTGTGGTCTGATGAAAGGGATCATTTGCCAAAACTGCAAGGCCTGCTCTCAGGTGGGTATCCTGACCTGTGCTAGTTCCTGACCGTTTTATTGAATAGGGATGGTCTGGCTTTTGACCTCCCCTTCCTCCTTCATAGCCACAGTGGTAGCGATCACTGACTTCTCTTCTCTTCTCTTGTGTTTCAAGTTGACAAGCGACCCTTCCCTGGCTTGAACATTTTACATCCCTTCCCTAAGTCCTAGCTCTGACCTCTCCTCTGAACCCACAGGAGCCTCCTCCTTCATTCTCTCCTCCCTTTCTTATTCCTCAGCACAACCCTCAATGGCAGCAGTAACACAGATCAGTGGCTATGCATCCAGCTCATCATGGAGCTCACTTCGTATCTTGGGGCCTGGGTCTCACACCTATAAGATGAGGTGTTTGATGATACCTGACATTCATATAGGCTCTAAGATTTCATGTTAATTGTTGGGCTGGCCAAAAAGTTTATTTGCGTTTAAACACACTTTTTGGCCAACCCAATATATAGGGGAAAAAAAATAAGGATATAAAGAACAGTTAATTACATTTCCTAAGAAAATTGTTTGTCAAAAATTGACATTATAGACTGAGGGTTTTCTAAGTCTTTTTTAAACATCAGTATTATAGGGACGGCAGAGGATGAGATGGTTAGACAGCATCTGCAATTCAGTGGACGTGAATTTGAGCAAACTCCAGGAGATGGTGGAGGACAGAGGAGGCTGGTGCGATGCAGTCCATGGGGTCACAAAGAGTTGGATATGACTTAGCGACTGAACAACAACAACAATTTTGGGGATATAAATCACAAAGCATAAATTTACCCTGCTCCATCCATTTTAATTGAATGGACGAATTCTGTGTAGTCTTTTGCAAAATGCTTCCATCCTTCTGTGCTCGTGAATTTCATTTTTAACCACTTATTTTTATTGTTTTCTTGTTGTTTGTCCACTCTGGCTTTAGGAAAGGGCTTTGGTTGGGATTTGGGGGCTGGGGTTGGTCCTGTCCTGGCACAGTCACCATATGGTGACTTCTGGAAGGGTGGAGCCTTGGGTGCTTGTATCCTCAACTGTGAAACCTGGCTCACAGCCTGCACTGCCCACCTTGCAGATTTCCATTTAGCACTAAATGACCCACTAAAAGAACCATGCTGTAGTCAGGAGCTGCTGGAAGCGTGGGGGCGTGGAAAGGACCTTGGAGTTAAAATGCCGGTTGTCAAGTCCTAACCATCTCTGTAAATGTGTTCCTTAACCCAACAGAACTCCAGAGGTCCCCCTAGAACACAGCGGGGCTGGTGACTGGAGCCGTGCCAGGCAGAACTCTGCCTTGATGTCTCTGGGTTTCAGTTTCCTCAGATGTAAAATGTGGGGGCTGCATTCTCTGATCTTCAAGTTTCTTTCTAAGTTGTAACACCTCTTCCCCTCCCTCCCTCTTTCCTTTTGTTTCTTTCACATATTAGATATTTTCTTTTATTTTGGAGGGAGGTGGGTAGTAACAAATGCTGCTTTCCCCCCTGCACCTGGATAGTGAGCCTCAGACTTCTTCCTTCCCAGCTTAATGGATGCCATGTGCCCTGGACCACTCAGCCCCGCACTGTTCAGCATTACGCTCATACTTCTCATCCTCTGGATTAAACTTTCTCCCCCTAAGAAGGCTCTTTTCCCCCTTTGGTGGATGGGGCAATGAACCCAAGTCCTAGCTGCTTCCCTCTGGTGTTTGCAAGGCCCTCTCAGGTCTGACAGTGACCCTCTGACTTTGCCTAGAAACCTGGGAAGACCGTGGCTGCCATCATCCAGGACATCCATTCCCAGAGGGAGAGGGACATGTTCCGGGAAGCAGAAAGGTGAGGCCCAGCCTTGGTCTCAGGGCAGATTCTGGGTCATTGGAACATCCTCCCCTTTCTTGGGGTACTTGAGTCATTCTGTGCCCTGCCCTTTCCTCATCCTGTCCATCAGCTTTTTCTGGGCATTACACTTTGTGTCCGATGGAATACATGAGTCCAGTCGAGTACTCAGGTTAAACTTCAGAAAAATTCAAGATGTTCAGCTTCTTCTCAGCTGCTCCTCCTTTGTTGTAAAGGCATATAGGAGAGGGTCTGCTGATACATGACTCTTAGGGGCAAGGGTACACTCTGCTAAAACGGCCTGAAAGTGTGTGTGGTATATGTGTGTTGTGTTTGCTGTGTATTGTGTGGTTGTATTGTGTATGTGGTATGTTGTATGTATTATGGTTATGTGCAGTGTGTGTATTTTGTTTGTGTTACATGGTTGTATTGTGTGTGTTGTGTTGTACATGTGTTTGATATGTGTAGAGCGTTGTGTGTGGTGTCTGGTGTGTGTTGTGTGTGTGTGGTGTGGGTGTTTGTGTGTTGTACATGTGGTGTATCTGTGGGGTCTGTGTGTGTGTTTGTGTGATATGTGTGGTGTGGGTGTATGTGGGCTGTGAGTGTGGTATGTGTATGTGTATGTCTTCTGTTTAGAGACAATCCCTGATTTTTCTTGAGCTGAATGTAGGTGCAGAAACGTCTGTGACTTGACCGGTCACTCACTCAACATTGAGTCCCTTCAGTTGTCCACCTCATTTCTCCCAACTGAAGCTGTGACTCTGCCAGGCTGCGGCTGCAAGTTCACCACTGTCAGCACCCTGCAGAGTGAAGACTGTCCCTGCGGAGGCCACTGTGCAGAAAGCGGAGCGGCAGCTGGCCTGCTCATTCTGTGGGTTTTACCCAGAGCTGCCACAGGTGGCACTCTAACCTTGCTGCAGAGGGCCTAGCCCAGGCTGTATCCCCAGAGGAGGCCAAAGCTGGTGCCAGGGAGCCACATCTCTTGTCCCCTGGTCAGTGAGGACTGCGTGGTTTGCCTGTATTGGGAAACCAAATGGAAGTTCCCCATCCTTTTAGAATATTGGGTGGATGACTCAACTGACCTGTTTAATAACAACCGTGTGTGTGTATGTGTGTGTGTGTGTCTATGTTTGCAGCTGTTCAGGGTTGGGATTTTTGTTTGTTTCAAATATTGTGGCTGTTTGAGTTTTTTAAAGACACGTGTGAAGCTGCAACATGCCCCTGCAGTTCTGTGGTAGAGTCCCGAGGGCAGGTGACCAGGAAGTCTTGCTCTGAACCCTAGATAGGCTCAGGTCCTTTTCTGGATTTCTGTTTCATCATCTGATACATGAGCAGGTCAGAGCTCTAAGGACTCTTCCAACCCCAAATGCCTTCCTAGAAAAATGGAGGCCAAGAGGCGGCCTTTACTTCAGTGGAGGCCAGGTGTAGGGGTGACTTCAGTCTCCTAGTCAAGAGGTCGGCTGATAGAACCCCAGGTTAGGCAGCCTCTCCCACCAGGCTGGACCAGAGCAACCTTGCCAGACCCCAAACTCCACCCCCTTCCCTGGGACAGTCTCCTGCTTCCTGAGTGTAGCTCATTTCCAAGAGGAGATGTGGCTGAGCCAAACCAGCCCAATTATTCATCCCCATTCCCAGGAGCATTATGAGGAAAGAAGCAGAGGGCAGCCAGCATTGCGCCCAGGGAAAATCCCTCCCTGAGGGCGGAGGGAGGCAGAGCTTGCTCCAGGACCACTCTGGGCGCTGTGCACAGTGGTGGTAAGAGCGCATGGCCGGGTGGGGTCATGTGCACCGTGGTTCTGTTGCAGAGATGGGGTGTATCTGGCCAGGGTGGGGGGACCTGTGGGTGCCACAGATTCTAAAGTGGCTCCTTTGCCACCCCCTCACAGGTACGCCCCAGAAAGGCCGCGATCTCGAAGTCCAGTGAGCCGGTCGCTGTCCCCGAGGTCCCACACTCCGAGCTTCACCTCCTGCAGCTCTTCTCACAGCCCCCCGGGCCCTTCCCGGGCCGACTGGGGCAACGGCCGGGACTCGTGGGAGCACTCTCCCTACGCCAGGAGGGAGAACGGGGAGGACAAGAGGGATAGGACGGACACGTGGGCGCATGATCGCAAGCACTACCCCCGGCAACTAGACAAAGCCGAGTTAGACGAGCGACTGGAAGCGGGGAGGGGCTACAGAGAAAAGCACCCGAGGTCTGGGTCCCCCAACCCGCTCCACTCCGCGTCCGGCTACAAAAGCCGGGAAGACGGCTACCACCGGAAAGAGTCCAAGGGCAAATCGGACAAGTACCTGAAGCCGCAGCAGGATGCTCCGGGGAGGTCCAGGAGGAAAGATGAGGCCAGGCTGCGAGAAGGCAGGCACCCCCACGCGGACGACGCGGGCAGGGAAGACGGCCTGGAGCCCAAGGGCACCAAGTCCAAACAGAGTGAGAAAAACAGAGCCAAGAGATCTGATCGAGACCAAGAAGGAGCTGATGACAGAAAAGAAAGGATGGCAGAGAATGAGGTAAGGATGGAATCCCTTTCCCCCAGGTAAGGAGAGGCAGGTCCCAGGGGAGAAGACTAATAAGGATAATTAACACTTATGGAATGAATGAAATGCTTACTGAATGTGTACTCTGTGCCAGACACTGTGCTAACCATGTTATCTCAACTCTTTTAATCCTCGCAGCAACCCTACGAAGAAATACTAGTAATAATACTATCATTACTGTGGACGAGGCAGCTGAGGCCCAGAGAGCTTACGTTAGTTGCCCAAGGACACACGGTCAGGAGATGGTAGAACTGGAATGACACCCAGTCATTGATCTGGCTCTAAGTCCCACGGCACCCTCCTGCCTTTACTAGAAGTTCGGCAAGGACTTGATGCAGAGGCCTTCTGTTGGATTTTGTCTGTTTGTCCAGGGTGGAGCTGCCCTGAAGTGTTTGCACCCACACACTCTGCCAGGGTAGATTAGACCTTTGGTCTGCTCCGTCCTTTCTCCTGCCAGAGCATCCACCAGTGTTGGGCTTTGATGAGAGGTGGTGAAGGAGAAGCCACCACCCCCCGCTAAGTTATACTGGGTGCCCAGGGCTTGGTGTGTTTCTCCAGACATTGTGTTTCCTTCCACTGGAATAAAAATGCTCAGCAGTTGGCTGGCGCCTTCCATCCAAATGCCTCATCCGGGGCTCACCATCTGCTGCAGGACTTCAGTCCTCCTTGTGACCCACTGATGTTAAACTCTCATCACCATCTTGAGAACAGCCTACAACCTATAGGGTTGCCCCAGGAGCCAGAGAACAGGCAGCAACTGAACTTGGGGAATGAAGGCTAAGGACAGGGTCCCTCCCTTTCTTATGATATGAAAAGCCCACCACAGGGCATTCCCCTGCCTGGGAGCCCCTCCCCGGAAGCTCCTCCCCTGCTGACATCCACATGGCTCCCTCCTCAGCTCCTGTGTCTTTATTCATTGTCACAATCTCCAAAGTTTATTCTTGGTCACTGCATAAAATCACAACATCCCAACCCACTTCCCATCCTCCCCTGCTTTCTTTTTCTTAGTGGCATCTGTCTCCTTCTAATCTATCTCCTAATGTTTTTATTTTGTATAGGGTCTCCTCTCCCTCCCAGCCCTCCCCCACCCCAACCCCCTTGTGAGCTCAATGAGGGCAGGAATTTGTGTCACTGCCAGTCCCCCCTAATTCCTGGATTAGGGTTTGGCACAGAGTGGGTGTTCAATAAGTATTTGTAAAAGGAATGAATGATTGAGTCCAGACTCTGGAGGCAGAAGCCTGGCTTTTGAGAACTAGGTCACACCCTGTTCTTTTGGCCTCAGTTTTCTCCTTTGTGAAATGGGTGTGATCACAAGGCTGCTGTAAGACTTTTAACAAGATTGTGCTCAGGGGAAACCCTGGGAGAGTCTGAAGGGAGTGCCCGTGCTGGCAAAGCCATTGTATGCACTGCTCAGTGTTTGTGGGAGGCCACAGCCAGACATAGGCTCAGCCCTGACCATGAGACCAAAAGAGAAAGAAAGAAGACAAGGCAGTGAATAGGACAACATGGGAAAGAGGCTCTCCTCCACTTTTCCTGGCAGGGGCACCAAGGTTTACAGACCCAGATGCCTAGGGCAGGGAAACCAGACAGGTGACACAGACCAGGTAGCATGACTGAAGCCAGAGAGGAAAACTGGGAATGTGGTGGACCAAGGAGGAAATGCCTGTATATTGGGTCAGCCACTTCTCAGGTCCACTCTATGGCTGCCGTGCAGGTATACATACCCTGTGTCTGATTTCCCTTTTCTTAAGGCAAGACCAAAGTCCAGATGCAGATATCTATATGAAATTTCCCATGTTTTAGAAATTATGTAAAACAAAACATGTCTGTAGGTCAGGTGGAGCCCCAGGCGTCCCCAGAATACAGCCCCCAGTATACATAATCCACAGGAGAGAGAAATATCAAAAGAACTCATGCTCCGTTCAAAGCCTAGAGAGAGATCCATGCATGCTGGGTGGCAGGTGTGTTCTTATTACTCACTTCACCCTCTCCTACCAGTCTCCATTCTCATATTCATGGAGCATCTAGCACTAGGGCTGCAGCTGTGAGTCAAAGCTAAAATGACTCTTAATTGCACGGAGCTCATGGTCTCGTGAAAAACACGCTCATAAAATAATTCCTTCATTGAACAGATGAGTATGAGTGTTAAGTGTTAAGGAGGTGGAGGATGCAGTGCTATCAGTGCCTTTAACAAACTAGAGGCTTTCCTGGGTTAGGATGTGCCTGTTGAGATTGAAAGGAATGGTGGGAATTTATTGGGTCAAAAGGAAGGAGAACAGACAGAGGGAATATCATGTGCAAAGGCCCTGTGGCTGGAGACCAGTGTTGCTGGAGCAGAGAGAGCCAGGGATAGAATGGTGGGAGGTGAGGCTGATGTGTCAACGAGAGACTTCATCATGCAGAGCCTTACAGGCAGGTTGAGGGGTTTTGTCTTTATCCTAAGTTCTAGGGGAAGGAAATGAAGCATTCAGGCAGGAAGGTGCAGGGAGGATATAATTGTTTTTACATTTTGGAATCGTCATTCCCGAGGACCTTGGGGAGAACACACTTGGGAGGAGGCTGCCGAGCAGAAGGGGAGACCAGTTAGTAGGTGGTTTAGCAGTGACCCCAGCCCTGTGGTGACAGCACTGCCTGCAATAGTCAGGACCTAATACTTTGCTCCCTAAGCTGGTGGGTGGGGATGGGGTGGGGCGCGAGGGCATTGGTTGCCTTTGTCTGTTCCCTGTAAGCTGCTGTCACCTGGAAATGGTCCCAGGTCTAGGGATGCCCTGAAAGGCACTGCGGTGTGGCCTTTGCCTGCAGGGATGAAGGGCAGGAGGTCCTTCTGGCGAGGGGCTTTCCAGAGGCTGGGTTGTCCCTGCCTCTCCCAGCTAGAACTGGAGGGAGTCTCTTTACTGTGTTGATCTGGATATGTGGCTGCAGAAACTGCCTGGGAAGGGTACAGGCTGTTTATTTTGACAAGAGAGGGCAGTGGGTAATTTATTCAGGAAAAATAAAGAAAAGTGGCCCCCTGTTGGTAGAAGCTCTGGGTTCTGAGGGCTAAAAAGGCATTTGGAGCTGCTTTCAGCTCAGGTCAGCTCAGAAGGCTAGAGCAGAGATTCTGCTGCAAACACTGGAAAGAGCAAAGACTTGAGGATTTCAACTGTCTTTCCCTGTCCGGTCATATCTAGTTAAACCCGTCAGCCCTGAGCTCCCAGCCAGGCTGGCTCCTTGTCAGCAAAGAGAGGTGTGTCTGCTCGTAAGAAATCAGAGCGAGAGTGGTTTACTTTGAGCCAACCTCAGCCAGAGTTGTCGAGAAAATGCAGCTTGCTCCCAAGAACATCCGGGAACACTCATTGCTTTGGTGGCCAAAGTTTAAGTCATGGGAGAATATCCTCAAGCTTCTAAAATGGGGGTTGGCAAATGTTTTTCTACAAAAAAAAAACAGAGAGTAATTATTTTCAGCCATGTGGGCAAGTACGCTAAATTGAGGATATTATGTAGGTACTTGTATCATCATTTAGCATGCAACTGTTTAGAGATGTGAGAAGCATTGTTTAGTTCACAGACTGCACAGAAAAGAGGCCCTGGGTCAGATTTGGCTTGAGGATGGGAGTTTAATGACCCCTGTTTTAAAGGCGGGTCAGAGACCCTAATTCTCAAAGCAAACACCTGCTTCAGTTGTTCACTTTCCCAGACATGAGTGCTAGCATGAGGGACTTAATCTGAGGGAAGGGGGAGGAAGGAAGGTGGGAAAGGATTGCTAGCTGGGGCGATAACTCTAGGACAGACATAAGTCAAAAGTGAGGTGACGGGGCCCTGATTGGATGACAACACGCTTCCTAACCCTAAGTGGCCTGGAAGTGATTTTTTTATGGCTAATACAGATCTGTTATGAGACGTCACCATGATGGTTATGAACCCCAGGATCAGATTCCCCTTGTCCCCTTTATTCACCCTGTCTACAGATATCATGGCTGCAAAAAGTATCCAGTTTGCCAGGGATTTCTATCTCCCTAAAGTCCTCAGGGAAAACATTAGTGAAACATCTCTCTGCCTCCGTTTGTCTGTGTGACCTCGAGCAAGTTACTTAACCTCTCTGAGCCTCAGTGTCCCCATCTGTAAAAAGAAGACGATAACAGCCCCTGCCTCCAAGGGATTTTGTGAGGATAAAGGAAGTGATGTGTGTGAAATGCATCTGGCATCATTAGTTGTTCTCAATAATGTTCTTTTTCTCCTGGTGTGCCCTCTGTCATTGTTCACTATTGATTTGGTTTGTTCTGTGCTTCCTTTGCTAAGGCTGGAAAAGAGGAACAGGATAGCATGGAAGAGAGTCCCCCGTCAGTGGGCAGACAAGAGAAGGAAACAGAGTCCTCCGATACAGAAAACAGAAGGGCAAGGAAGGTAAAGTTTGTGCCAGATGCTGGCAGTGTAGCCACATCGGCACAACGGCTCTGGGGCATCAAGTCACAGGCCTCCCCAAGTCATAGGCCTTCCCGTGCTGCCTGGGGGTGACCTGCTTGCTGCATGGCATGTGTCTGAGACCCCAGCAGTGGGTCCATGAATGAAGCCAGCACTTTCTGGAGTAATGGCTTCACCTGGGACCTTTGCACAGTCTTTATTGAAGAGATCTTTACCACCTGCCTGGGCTCTGTCTCCATCTTCAGGAACTTGGCTGTGCTCATAAGAGAAAGCATGTGCCCACAAAAGACTCCAGGCTACAGAGCCAGACTCCCAAAATAGGCAGGTCCTGGGGAGGGGCTGCAGGCAGAAGGGGGCTTTGGGTACTCAGGCTGGGGCCCTGACCTCAGTAGGCCCTGACGCTGGGATTAACCAAACATCTCCTGTGCTTGTGAAGATTATTTTACTTAATTAAAATGAAAAACCCAGTCACAGGGCTGGGGCTGCCACAGCAAAAAGAAATGTCCTTGGAGCGTGGCCAGCTTCATGCCTTTCCAGTCAGAAGAGGCAGGGAGATGAGTATCACTGGCTGGAAGCTGATCTCCTAAATCTGGCTGCCGGGCCTCTGGGCCACTGGGGACGTGAGGGAAAGTCTCGGGAGGAGCCAAGTGTGAACTGTGGCTATGGAGGGTTGTACCCTTGCTGGGAGAGGGTGTTTGGGGGGACCTTGTAAGGGCTTCGCTGCAGTTACATTTAGTGATGCCCTGCAAGCAAGGTGATGCGTTTAGAGCTTATAACTTATTCATTCAAAAACTCTCTCAAAACTTAAAAAAATAAAGTTTCTAGAAATTAATCATAAAAAGATGAGCAGAGATTATTATCTATTAATAGGAAGTATGTGGAGCTTCTCTGGTGGCTCAGATGTTAAAGAATCTGTCTGCAATGCAGAAGACCCAGGGTTTGATCCCTGGGTCAGAAAGATCCTTTGGAGAAGGGAACGGCTACCCACTCCAGTATTACTGCCTGGAGAATCCCATCGGCTATAGTTCATGGGGTTGCAAAGAGTCAGACGCAACTGAGTGGCTAAGCACCAGTATGGAGTGCTTCACGATAGGAAGTAGGCTAAATACATTTGACTGGAATCCTACATGGGCGTTAACAGTTACGGTAGAGATGTAGATTCTATGATATAGAAGCACCTCTAAGCCATAATACCAAATAAAAATGTAAGCTACCCACAGCTGAAAACAAAACAAACAAAAAGCCCTATCTTTTTATTGAACACCTGTTTATGTACCAGGAGTTGAGATTCTTTGTGCCACTTGGTGGGTTAAGCATTAAGGGCTTACTCCAACTCCTGTGCTATTTTGAGGCCCATCCTAGGGATGAATCAGTGATGAGAGATTGAATGGTTTACAGCTCCTAATTACCCAGGTAGCAGTAAGATTGCGCAGCATCTTTCCGGTTTGAGGGGCCCTGTGGTCACAATTTGCACCCTCTTCTGGTTAAATACTAAGAACCAAGCCTCAGCCACCCTCTGACCTCCATCCGCATTTTTATTCAGGAGCAGGATTCGGAGAGTGGAAGTGAGGCTGAGGGTGAGAGCTGGTACCCCACGAACATGGAGGAGCTGGTGACAGTGGATGAGGTAGGGGAGGAAGAAGATTTTATCATGGAACCAGACATCCCAGAACTAGAAGAGATTGTGCCCATAGACCAGAAGGACAGAATCTCTGCAGAAATATGTCCCTGTGTGACAACTGCCTTAGACCTGGACTTTACCAAAGGTTTCGCCAAGGAGGGAGTCAAGACCATCGGGAATGGGGCTGGAGAAATCAGCCTCAAGTCGCCCGAAGAACTGCCTTCTGCTTCAACGGGCTGTCCCAGTGACATGGACGTGGAGATGCCTGGCCTAAATCTGGATGCTGAGCGGAAGCCAGCTGAATGCGAGACAGGCCTCTCCCTGGAGGGCTCAGATTGCTACGAGAAGCCCGCAAAGGGAGGAGAGAGCTCAGATGTTCGTCTGGCCCCTCCACTTCTGCAAATGTCTTCCCCCAAGCCAGCAGAGGAGAGGGCCTGGCAGCCCGGCCCGTTTCTCGATGACTGCAAGGCCAGGGGGACCCCCGAAGATGGGGCTGGTGAAGGCAGCCCCCTGGAGGAGAAAGCCGGCCCCCCCACTGAAACCGACCTCCAAAGCCAGGCTTGCCAAGGAGCGTCGACCCCGGGTAACTACCTCCCTTTTTCCTCCCTTTTTCTCTGTCGGTTGGGTTGATCTGACCACTGCTTCCCTGGAGCGGTGTGTGGGCAAGTGCAGGCTGGAACCAACAGAAGTCAGGGTTCAGCCAGTGTGAAAGCTGGTGCAGGAGGCAAGCTGAAAATCCTGATTAAACTGCTAGAGCTTTGAGTCAGTGGTTAGCTCTTAGCTTTTAGGTAGGGGACGTTGGGTAGGAGATCGCACATTTTCTGAAAAGCAGACTCAGATGGGACGTACTTCTTTGCCTTGACAGGAGCCCAGATGAACTCTGACAACTAAATTAGCAAGTGTTTGGGATTATCAAAGGAGCTTTGGTTCCTGGGGATCAGCAAGCAGCCTCTCTTGCCTGCGCCACAGAGGACCACCCAGGCCGTTACTTTGTGAGGCCTGAGTGAGGGGGCAGAGCTTCAGAGGGCAAGAAAGGAGAGAAAGGAATGGGCAGAGGGCAGAATGATGGGCTCACAAAGGGGCCTGACTGGTTTCCCTTCTCACCATCTCAGACCCACTTTTCTCCAGGGTCTGATGGTGAAACCAGACTTGTCTTGGGATCTCCTCCACCTCCATTGGAGGTGATGTTGTGTCTGTGCCTGGCACTATGACATCATGAAGACAGAGTTTAAAATAGGCTAAGCCCGGTCCTCTCTGCCAAGTGGAAACTAAGATCCAGCAAGAGCTGTGGGAGGAGGGGGGAGGTGTGGCCCTCCATGTTCTCCCAATGAAAATAGCTAGAAATTCATTTTGCAGAAAGCCTGTGGCATTCCAGAGTTTGAAGGAAGTGGGGATAAGAGTCCAGGGCAGAAAATAGAGAGGAAGGGCTTAAAAATAAATATTTCAACTCAGTGCCCTGTGGTTGGCACAAACTGGTTGGTGAGCGGGTGGTCTGGGCTTCCCTCCATGTCAAGCTGACCTGAGCTCTCTTTCACCTGTGTGGATCTGAGCCTCCATGGAAACTCTGCCGTGAGCTGCCTTGTTGCTAGAGCATTGCTGAGGCCTGGGCTGTGTCTAGAGAAGGCAAGAATAAAGGAGGAGCGAGTGCCATTCACCTTGCTCGGATTGAACCTCCTCTGTGTTGTAGTATAGGTCTTGACATGCACTGGTGTTCATCGCTCATTAGCTTCCCCAGTGTTTGGAGTTCATATTTAATAGCACTGCTCAATAGGCTTGGGGTGAGGATGGCATTGCCTCTTCTGCCCGCCTCTGTGCTCCTGTGGATGTCAGCACAATTTTTGCACTTCAGTGATTCTTCTGCCTGCAGAAATGGAGTGATACTGAATCGGGGGCACGGGTGTGGATCATTCCAACCGAAGGCATCAGAGGCCCATCCCCCACAGAGCCAGTGCAAAGATTTGCCAAGTTTTCTTGTGTGTGGCGTTCTTTTGGCAGCCGTAAAAGCTCTTTATTCTAGCACTTTGGTTCTAATTAGCAGCCCTGGCCCTAGTCTCATGTTATTAAGCAGCCCCAGGACTATTTCCCATTACACAGTGCAAGGAACAGAATTGCAGGGATTCTTGGAGGCAGGTTGTGTTTCATTGGTATTCTGTCCCGGCTCATGTTTTGCAGAAAACTCCAGGTACTCAGAAATGAAATCTCTGGACGTGAGGTCACTGGAAGATGCTGAAGTGGAGCTGAAACAGCCCCTTTCTTTGCCTTCCTGGGAACCAGAGGATGTGTTCAGTGAACTTAGCATTCCTCTAGGTGGGTGAGATACTCAGTCCTTCCTGAGAATTCAGTTCCAGGGGACGATAGTTCTGTAATAATGTCTAAGAGCTTGAGAAGGCTGTTCGTCATTTTGTTGTAGTATTAATGTCTGATGCAATCACCCAGATTAACCTGCAGCTTTAAAGTTTCTTGCAATTTCAGTCTCCCATAGTAGACCAAGATAGCTCATGGGGCCAGACTTTGAACGGCACTGCCCTAGGAGCCAGAGCAAAGAGACTTGTTTTTCCTGTCAGGAAATGTTTTATTCCTAACCGCACAGCCCTTATTCAGCCCAGGTAGTGGCGGCCGACCAGCTGCCACAGAGTCAACAGAAATGCCCTGCTGGCCCCAGCACTTCTCCAAACAACGCTGCTTTTTTTTTTTTTTTGCTCTTTGAGGGACTAGCTTCTCTGAGGCAGTGATACTGAATAGACTGTGTTTAGGGGACTTCCCAGGTGGCTCAGAGGTAAAAGAATCCACCAGCCAATGCAGGAAACGCAGGAGACGTGGGTTCAATCTCTAGATCAGGAAGATCCCCTGGAGGAGGAAATGGCAACCCGCTCTAGTATTCTTGACAAAAAAATCCCATGGATAGTCCATGGGGTTGTAAAGAGTTGGACATGACTGAGCAACTGAGAACACACTCTATAGTTGATAGAGGGTCCCTGGGTCCCTGTCCTTCCCATGTTGGTGACTGCGTGTCCTCAGACAAGTCATAACCAGGAATTTTTTTTCCAGTTACAGCAGGTCCTTCAGCTTCCCTGGGAGCTCAGCTGGTAAAAATCCACCTACAATGCAGGAGACCCCTGTTCAATTCCTAGGTTGGGAAGTTCTCCTGGAGAAGGCACAGGCTACCCACTCCAGTATTTATGAACTTGTGGCTCAGCTGGTAAAGAATCCACCTGCAATGTGGGAGACTTGGGTTCAATCCCTGGGTTGGGCAGATCCCCTGGAGAAGGGATAGGCTACCCACTTCAGAATTTATGAGCTTCCCTGGTGGCTCAGATGGTAAAGAATTTGCCTGCGATGCAGGAGACCTGGGTTTGATCCCTGGGTTAAGAAGATCCCCTGGAGGAAGGCATGGCAACCCACTCCAGTTTTCTTACCTGAAGAGTCCCCATGGACAGAGGAGCATGGCGCTATAGCCCATGACACAACTAATCACAGCATGGCAGGTCCTTCATTAACAAGTCGATGAGCCCCAAGGGAGTTAGTCAGCATGGAGGCTCACACTTTCCATCAAGTTTTCTTTTTTCCTTTTCATCTGCTGTATAAAAATCCCTTATTTTTTTTCTGTCTTCCAGTGTGCCATTTAGTTAGATGCAAAGAGCAAACTTCCTTTTTTTAAAAAAAAAAAAAAAAGAAGAAGAAGGGGTTTGCTACATAGCATCCAGCATGCCCCAGGACAAAAATTAAAAAAAAAAACAAACGGAAATACGTACTGACCTTAGAATGAACTAAGATGATTGCGAGAAGGCCCTGGGTTCTGGAAAATAGTTGCAAAGGCTGCCTTTCAGGAAAAAGGTGCCAGACAGCCAGCAGCCCTTCCTGGATAATGTGGCACTGCGTGAGGCACTCGGGGCAGGGGCACTGAGAAATGGAACACAAGTCTCTCGGCATCCAGGAGCTTGGAATCTGTATGATAGACACAGGCAGAAATTAAGACTAAATTCTGCTGCTTTATAATTCATGTCTTATTTTTATTATAAAAAGTGTGAAAGATTATTATAAATTTATCACCCATATAAAGTAAACATTAAATGTTGTTTCTCTTCTCTCCAGTCTCTCCCCGTCTCCGAAGGTGACCACAGTCATACCCATGGATAGTTTTTCTCCCACAAAAACAGGATCAAACTATACACACAATGTTATGCAGTTTGCTTTTATACCTTAACAGTGAATCTTAGAGCTCTCTTCACATCAAATGCATTCTTCTTAACTACTGCAAATATTTTTTCTTAAAAGCTGTACCATACATTACCGATACATCTCTCTACTGGTGAACATTCAGAATGTCTTTAATTTTTTTTTTCCATTAAAAATTAGATTGACAACAATACTAGGTAGAATATGATTTCCATCATAGTTTAGCACTGATCAATAACCAAACATTTCACATATTTCTACAGAATATATTCTTACATTCTAAAAGTATTGTATATTTGAATGGCACTGCCCTGGGAGCCAGAGCAGAGAGACTTGTTTTTCTTATCAGGAAATGTTTTTCCTGTCAGGTATATACTATATCACAAACTTATTCCTGTTTTCCCATCTTTAAAGTCAATAACGCCTTTCTCTTACGTATTTACTTCTAAGGATTGTAATATAAAATTAAGTAAGATATCCAATGTTAGGAATGTTAAGCAGCCAAGAATAAAAGAACAGTATAAGTGAGAAAGTACAAAGTAACATTATTTATGAAAAATTAAAATTATTAATTTAAATGCTATACAAGTTAGACTTTTATTTTTTTCATTTACCATTGAACTCACAAAACACCTGTGGGGTTGGTAATATTTTCAGCCCTATTTTACAGGTAAGAAACGAGATGCTGGTGGTTTAGTCGCTACGTCGTGTCTGACTCTTGTGCCCCCACGGACTGCAGCCCACCAGGCCCCTCTGTCCGTGGGATTTCCCAGGCAAGAATACTGGAGTGGGTTGCCATTTTCTCCTCCGGGGGATCTTCCCGATCCAGGGATCAAACCCACGTCTCCTGTATTTTAGGCAGTTTCTTTACCACTGAGCCACCAGGGATCTAGGATGAGAGGCAGGTTGCAGAGCTGATGAACAGCCCTTTGACTCCTGGCCCCGTGCTCTTGCTGCCTGGGCACCTCCCACCTTCCGCACATGCTGCCGCCTTTGTGTGTGAACCGGTTCCTGCTGGATAGCACGCTAGCCCAGGGGAGAGGGGGCTGTCCATGCATCTTTGCATTTCACATTTTCATAATTACCACTAAATCGCTATCCAGAAAGATTATACCAGTGTTCTTGAGAGTACGGTTTCTCCACATCCTTGCCAGCTTTGGATCTTAGCAGTTTTTAATCTTTACCAACCAATTGGAGAAAAATGGTAACTCATTTTATTTTTTAAAACAGCTCTATTGAGGTATAATTGAGGTTAATGAAGTACACATAAAACCTGAATTTTGACACATATACACCTATGAGCCTTCACTGCAAGCAAGACAGTGAACATACTCATCGCCCCTGGATTTCCTGATTCTCCTTTGTTACCCCTCCCTCCCAACCCCAGTCCCCAGGTAACCACTGCCCTCCTTCGTGTCACAAAATATTAGTTTGCATTCTAGAATTTTCTAGAAAGGGAATCATACAGTATGTACTCTTGTTGCCTGGTTTGTTTCACTCAATAGTTATTCTGAGATTTATCCCAATTGTTGGGTGTATGGATAATTGTTTATCGTTGAGTAGTGCACTGTGTTTATGGGTGGATCACATTTTGTTTATTCATTCAGCTGTTGATGAGCGTTTGGGTTTTTCTGGTTTGGGGCTATTACAGACTGTACTTTTACGCTTGATGATAGTGTCTGATTGGCTTTGAGACCTATTGTTTCTTTAATCTCAGTGGGGGTGAGGGGTATATGATACTGTTTTCTGCATTTGCCAGGTAAGGAAACTGAAGCCCAGAGACTTATTACCAGAGTTGTTTTTGATTTTTAGTTGCTAACTCGTGTCCGATTCTTTCTGTGACCCCATGGACTATGGCCCACCAGGCTCCCCTGTCCACGGGATTTCCCAGGCAAGAATATTGGAGTGGGTTGCCATTTCCTTTTCCAGGGGATCTTCCCGACCCAGGGATCTAACCTGAGTCTCCTGCATTGGCAGGTGGGTTCTTTACCACTGAACCACCAAGGAAGCCCCTTATTGCCTGAAAGCACACAGTAAAAAGGTCAGAACTGAGGGAATCCTAATTGGAGACCAGGCTGCCCTGCCTTTCAGGCAGCACAGTGGAAGGAAAGGCCATTTTGGTTCAGTGGTTAAGAGCACAGAGTGTGGAATCTGACTCCCTGGGTTCAAATCCCAGCTGGCTGGGGGACAAAGAGCTGCTGATTTAACCTGTCTCCCTGGTTTTCTTCACCTATAAATCCGGGATGTAGTAGTCGCCTACCATGTAGGGTTATTTTGAGGATTAGATGAATGAGTACATGTAAGGTCTCAGTCTCTTTCAGTAGGAGGTACTTATTATGAGTTGTCTATTGTTATTATTTGTTTCTCTCCCTCTCTCTCAAAGTCACTCAGTCACGTCTGACTTTGCGACCTCATGCACTGTAGCCCGCCAGGCTCCTCTGTCCATGGGATTCTCCAGGCAAGAGTACTGGAGTGGTTAGCCATTCCCTTCTCCAGGGGATCTTCCTGACCCAGGGATTGAACCCAGGTATCCTGCATTGCAGGCAGATTCTTTACTGTCTGAGCCATCAGGGAAACCATTATTCATTTATGGAATAGTTTTTGAGACCTACTCTGCTTTCTCTCACTGGGGCTGCATAACCCTTCACACTCCATGGTTTATTACTACCGCAGAGAGACTTTTTAGGGAGTGGGGACAACTCAGGCTTGGTCCCTGTGGCACTCATGGAGGGAGAAGGAGAAGGAGAAGGAGAGGTGAGGCAAAGTCCTGCTGCTTCGGGGCTGGGCTGGGCACGGGGGTAAGAAAGGGCAGCTCCGTGGTTTCAAGCCAGCTCTGGGTGACCCCAGCCAGCATGAGCCTGCCAAGGCCTGAGCTCTTCCCAGAACCAAAGGGAAGCCTACAAAACGCAAGCTCCCCCTCTCCACCCATCACAGGCTGTGCTGGGATGACAGGACTGTAATTACCCGTGGCAGGAGCTATTATTAGAAGGCAGATGTTACTTTAATTACGGTACTTAATAGAGGCTGAAAAATGGGAGGACCAGGTTGCTACAGAACTCTCTGGGTCTGGGGCTGTGTTTTCTTCACGCTGTGCTTCCCCAGGCCCTCACGTTCCAGAGGTATCCTGAGGCGGTGTTGGCATTCTAAGTGCCTGGGCAACTCCTGGTTACTCAAGGGTGAGTTCCCAGGCATTTGGGGATCTTGCCCCAGCTTCTCCCTCCTCAACACTGTCTCTGACCACCTGGTACTGCCTGAGTAGCCCTGGAGGTCTGCAGGGGCCCGGAAGAGAGCTGCTGCCCAGCCATGGAGCCTGGATTCTCCAGGCAGCTCTGGTGAAAGGCTGGAGGGCCAGAAGGCTTCTGTGGAGAAAAGCCTCACACATGTCTGCTATTGTTTTTTGATAAACAGTTTAATAAAGAACTAATGTTTGTTGAGCCCTAGGCAAAATGACATGTGCTTCCCCATTATACCATTTACTGTATTATTATTCCTGTTTCACAGACAAGGAAACTGATCTCAGAGAGGTTAACACACATACCTGAGGTCGCACAGTGTGAGTCAAAGAGCTAGGTCTGACTCCAAATTCCATTTTCTCTCCAGTATACTGTGGCTTCCAACTTTTTTGTTTTTTGGCAGTAGAAGCCTTTGTTCAAGTGAAATCTCACCCCAAACACTACAGATGGTAGCCATGCCCACTGCTGGGGCTGAAATGGGCCACAGCTGCCAGCTCGGGTCTGCTTCACGTTCTGTGGTGGCTTCTGAGGCAGCTGCACCCCTTTGGGGGGCACCCAGGACAGGGATTTGAAGACCTCTTGGGAAACGTGACGGATTCTGGAGGCCTCGTGGGATCTGCACAGAAAACCTAAGGCTTCTTTCTTGGTTTTACCCAGTTGGTCGCCCCTACAAGGTCTGGACTCAGGGAGAGGCTCTGATCCCCTGCCTGTGTCTGCTCCCGTGGCCTCGGGGTGGGGGGTGGGGGTGCTTCCCCTTTTCTGGTTGCTCTTTTGTCCAGTGGGGTCCTCTGCTCCCTGTGGAGCAGCAGCAAAAGGGAGAAGTATTTTGCAGGCACAGAGGAGGAAGGCGCGCCTTGCTTAATGCTCTGTTTGCCAGCAGCAGCCAGGAGCCAGGGCCTGGGGGAGGTGGAGGGGCGGGACGGCCACCCACAAAGCCAGCACGTTCACATCCTTTGCAGTGAGGTTGGGAGGACACTCGGCCTCCCCCAAGGCAGCTGGGCCCCTCACCCAAGGACCTCATTGGAGATTGCTGAGGGCACGGCAGGCAGGCTTGCTACGTGGCAGTTAGAACCGGCCAGCCAGTCCACTCCCCCCCACCACCACACACACACACACACACACACACACACACACACACACACCACACCACACACACACACACACCACACCACACACACACACACACACCACACCACACACACACACACCACACACACACACCACACACACACACCACACACACACACCACACCACACACACACACCACACACACACACACACCACACCACACACACACACACACACACACACACCACACACACACACACGCGCGCGCGCGCGCGCGCGCGCGCGCCATCCATTAAGGCAGAGCGCAGGCAGGCCTCCCAGGCTCCCTCCTTCCTCCAGGCCTGTGCTTCCAGGCTGATAAGTGGCTTTTGTGAAATGAGGCTGGAGGAGGGGCGGGGTGAGTGTTGGGGGGAAGGTTGTAATTAGAAGTCTAAACTGCTCCTCTATGACAGGGTCTCCTGTACATTTAGCTCTGTCTCTAGAGGCAGGAGAAGGAAAGTGGAGGAAGGCCTGGGCTTGTGGTCACACGCAGGGCCTTGGCGGAGACCTGGCCTGTCCCCCTTTCTGTAAGAGGCTGCCCTGGCCTCGTGTGTGGCTCCCAGCCCCACTTTCCCTGACACCCAGGGGGCCAGCTCTCTGACCATCCCTCCATCCGCAGCAGAACTCACCATATGGGCAGCAGCAAAGCACAGCTGAGGGGTCAGCACACAGGGAGCAGCCTTAGCCTGAAAGTGCCCGGGGTCGGGAGTGGGGAGTGGCGCGTTTGTGTGTCCTGATCTCCGCAGTCCTCAGCCCTGCTTTTTAGCTAGTGCCTCAATCAGAAGGCCCAGGAGGGATTCAGCCAGCTCTCCCCAGGCTACACAGATTCTTAGCCTCTGGTCTTAGCCCCTTCTCAGACCTGGGCTCTTTCCACTCTGCTGTGTCCTCAAGAGGAGAACTGTGACCCCAAAACAGCATGGTGTAGGCTGGAGCAGCCACCGTCCCCCTTCAAAGATGAATCCTCTGGGCTGTGACGCAGTCATTTCTCTGGCTGTTGGGTCACTGTTTCCTTTCCTCGGAATCAAAAGAGCTCCCCAAATCCTGGAACTTCTATTTAACGCATCATAAATAAAATGCTACTAACGAATGGCTAAGATTTAAGACTGGAGAAAGACGGAAAAATGTTTATGATAGATCATCACATGAAAAAGGGAGGAAACAGAATTACACTTAGGGTGTCATTAAAAATGTCCTCTTCCACCCCACAAAGGGCTCTATATATAGATAGTGTGGAAGAAAATATTTTGATTGGAATGACTCCGAGTGATTTTTCCTCACTTTTATCTTTAAAAAATTCTTCTTAGTGAACATAATTGTAAAATAAGCAAACAAAAATGAGTGTTCTTCCAGTCTTGGCCACAGCAGCTGCAGAGAGACGTACAGTGTGGAGAAAGGAAATCCACCCAGGGAAATGTAAGAAACCTCCTTACTCCTCCTTTCCCAGGAAGCTGACTGATGTTAGTAGAGCCTGAACCTACTTCTGGAAGGCAAAACATGTGATTTCCCAGCACTCCATCACACTTCATCACACTGCCTGTGAATGAAGCTGATGCTGTTTTCTTCGTGCCAGTTTTATAAATGAGGACAATGAGGCTTGGAGAAGTTGGGTAACCAGCCCAAGCCAATAGCAAGCCAGGGCTGGATCGCGTTGCTCCTATTTCACTCTGACTGCTGTCTGGACCCCAGGGGCCTCCCTCCACCTTCCTAAACTGCCTACCTGTCCATCCCCCATCCTTCTGCAGGGGTGGAGTTCGTGGTGCCCAGGACCGGCTTTTATTGCAAGCTGTGTGGGCTGTTCTACACGAGTGAAGAGATGGCGAAGATGAGCCACTGTCGCAGCGCCGTCCATTACCGGAACTTACAGGTAACTGTTGGTCTTCCTTGCCTAGTGCCCAGGAGGGGCGGTCCCTGGGCTAGGTTTCTGTGAGGTTATATCTCCTTCCATCACATGGAAAATTCATTCTGTGGTCTGCATCCTGATTCCACCAGACTTCTCCACATGGTGGCTGCCTTCCTTATGCTCTCAGAGCATCTGTCTCCACTTTAATACAAAACATTCTATTTGGGTTGGATATTTTTGGCAACGGCCTCTCCCTCTAGACTGAATGACTTGTAGCCCATGGTTGGAGCTGATCCCTTTGCACAAGACCTGGATATTTCAGATACAGATATTTCTTGTGTTTTCCTCTTCTCCTGTGCTAGTATCCATGTTTGGCTAGAATAAAAGTCAGTGTTATGTTCTATTGAAATGTCTGTTCATACTGCAGCTGTATCAAAGACACAGCGTCTGGGACCAGGCACTGGGGGTACAACATACAACAACAAAAAAAGCAGACAATAACCCCTGCCCTCATGGACCTTCCCTTCTAGAGTAGTAGATTCTTTGTATATTAACTGTGACATATACAAAATATTCTATATACCATATTTCATCCAATCTAAGGTGCCATCAGTTGTAAGATACAACACTATTTTTTGATACCAAGAAGAAAAAAAATGTTACGGATTAAACAGTGAGACTCCATCAACTGGAAAATACATCTCAATTTCAGGACTGTTCATACACAGGGAAAAAACACTTCTTAAAATTAATGAGATATAGCAACATATCCTATAAAAATACCTAAATAATATATAGCATATTAGAATGTGATTTTCATATGACTTCTGGTGTAAGCTGGGGATTAGTAATATAATAGAAATCATAGTAGATAGATGCTTGGGGTAAGTGTATCAAAGTACCTTCTGTTCTAACTGCAAGGAATTTAGACTACTTTTTTGAGGCGTAAGGCCTTGGCTCTGGAAGACCCTTGTGGTAGTGAGTGAGTGAAATCTTTCAGTCATGTCCGACTCTTTGCGACCCCGTGGACTATAGCCTATCAGGCTCCTCTGTCCATGGGATTCTCCAGGCAAGAATACTGGAGTGGGTTTCCATTTCCTTCTCCAGGGGATCTTCCCAACCCAGGGATTGAACGCAGGTCTCCCGCACTGCAGGCAGACACTTTAATTCCAGAGCAGATAGTACTGTTCAGTTTAATTGTTAAAGAGTGGCTGCTCTGGTGGTTCTTAGCCAGGGATGTGAACCAAAGTCCTGTACGCAGTGTTTCAGAAGTATTTATACTACATAGGCCAAGGGTTCAGCAGAATTTGGGAGAGACCCAGGAATATGTAATTTGAGAAAATTCTCCAAATGATTTGAATGTGTACCCCTAGTTAAGAAAACTCAGATACAGGCCAACTCTCTTATTTTATAATTGAGGAAACTGAGGCGCAGAGAAACCAAGGATTTATCTAAACCTTGGATTAGTCCAACCCTTGGATTTGTCCAAGGCCATCAAGATGGTGAGTTACCAGGGCTGGAACCAGATTGCCTGATTCTTAATCACTTTGCTGCTTTCACTCGGCTAAGCTGGTCTATGAACTGAGACTCATGTCATAGCCTGGGTCACCATCTGCAAAAAACTGTTACTAGCTGTGCCCAAACTCAGGTCATTTAAGCCTCTTGATTTCCCTCCGGAAAGCAGCTGTTGTATGACCGAGAAAGTCACAGGGCCCGGGGCCCAGGTCCTGGCCTCTCCAGGGTGTAGGCAGTGACTTGGCCAGGCCAAGGGTTCAGCTTGGGCTACACAGAGCCAGCTGGCGGCAGCTGTCTAACCCTGAAGACATCATCACCACCCACCCCACAAGAGGAAAGCTCTAGAATGGAAGAGCTGAACAGGGTCTTGAAGATCATCCAGTCCTGATTTTCCCAAACTTTGGTCTTCAGCTGGAATCTTTTTAAAATGTGGCTTCCTGGACCTACCCTATATTTGCTTATTCATTGTCTCTAGCGTGGGGCCTGAGAATCTGCATTTTAAAGTCTTTCCAGCAGATTATGATACCCCAACATGAGAACCTTCTCATCCTGTCTTCTCGACTGGACTGCATAACCCTCAAGGAGACACACAGCTCAAGGTCACCCAGGAAGGTTGGAAGAATGCAGACTCCCAGGTCCTTGAATTCTAAACCCTGTGTTTTTTGCAGGGCAACAGACTTCACTGTGTTTTGGGCCTCTGGGCCAACCCCCCAGGCACACTCGCCTCCCTGTAGCAAGCCACAGCCGCTCCTGTGGTCCCAGGCCTGTCAGGTCCAGACACTGGCTCAGTCCCTTACGCCCGCCAACTGCAGTTCTGCTTTCCCGGGTGCACCTGTCAGGGAGCTGGGAGCCTCAATCACAGGTGTCCCAGATAGGGTTTCTGCCAGTGGCCTCGACAGACTGTCTCTGTCCACACAGACGCACCCATCCCACCCCCACTCCATGTTACATGTGTGAAAAGGGAAGAATTCAGACGGGAGTGGCCAGTGCTGGCTAACACCTCAGTCAGGCAGCTTGTAAATCTAGCACCCCGGGAGGCTGTGAGGCGGGGGCAGGGGTTGCTCCTGGGGGTAAGGTGGTAGGAATCTTCATTTTCTGTCTGCAGTCCCACTGTTCTCTCGTGCTCTGAGAGAAGCCACAGCAGGTGATCAAAATAGCAGGTGGAGAAGGTGCTAGGTGGGAAAACTAGACATTTGCTCAGTCCCAGGTCCGATACTCGATACATCCACCCACTTGCCTTCCCTGAGACGAGGTGAAGGAGCAACCTAGTCCTCCATCAGCAGCCTGATCCCCTGGAATCCACGGTCTGCCTCTCTCCATCAGTCTCACCCACCTCTCAAAGCCAACCAGTCTCTCCTAGAGACACCAGGTCGACTCCATCACCTCTCCCACATCATCGGGTCTGACCCTCAGATTCACCCCTGGAGGAAGAAGGAGGAAGATATCATCCTTCCATTTAACAATTTAGGGTCTGAGGCTAGGAGAAGATAAGTGACTTTCACAGAATCAGACAGCCAGTGCCAGTTATGATCAAGGGGGCATTGACTTTTTGGCCCACCCGATATATAGCCCAGGATCCTGCCATCCCACTTACAGAAATCTAATCTACAGAAATAAATTCACCAATATGTAAATATGTACAAGGACACTTATTGCAGTTAGTTTATTATAATAAATGTATAACTTATTGCCAACATTTTTGGAAACAGCCTGAATGTCCAGGAATAGGGTAGCAATTGAGTAATTGATGGTTCACGCCTATGACATTGCTAGGTATTTATTCCATGCCAGGCTCTGTGTTTGATGCTTTATGGTACCTCTCTGGGATGTCACAGCAACCTTGTGCAGTGGTTACCGTATTACTCACACTTAACAGATGCCAAAGATATTGAGGAACTTGCGGCTGAGAGCCAGCCTTTGAACCCAGGTCATGTGATGGCAAAGCCCACACATTTGACCGTTGTGGGGGACTTAACCCTGCTGACTCTTAATCCAGCACTCCTTGCACTGCCCTGGGCTCCCCCAGCCATCAGAGGACATCCAACTGGGGCCTAGGGCATCTTCTGGTTCTCTCACTGCATTGAATCCAGAACCTCATGAGCAGCCTGACAGGCTCACCGAGTTGGACTTGGGGGGCCAGTGGGAACATGGGTGCTCTGAGGTGGGGTGCAGGCAGCCCCCTGCCAGCCTGTCTGTGGAGTCTCAGGTGTCGGGCTGCAGTTTTGTCTTTCACAGTAGGTATGGGACAGAGCTGCTCCCCTCCCTGCCCTTCCAGCCTCCCTCTCTTTCCTCTGCCTTTTAAATGTGGACGTGCTGCCTGGATCCTGGGGCTCATTCTGGACAACGAGTAGAGTTGTGAGAATTAAATGAGTTTATAGAAGAAAAGCAGTTGGCGCTGGGTCTGGGATAAGGGCTCTGCACGTGTTTGTTGTTAGGATCTGCACTTCCCTGCATTTCTCCAGGAATCATTTGTAAACTAACATAAAGAGGGTGGAGCTCATCACTGAGCCTGGGTCCCGGGGCCCTGGAAGGATCTGGGGAGGGAGAAGAGGGGTCCCACCCCAGGGGGGGCAAGATGAGAGGAGAGGGGGGCCAGGCACACAGCCCCTTCCTCTCTTCCCAGCTCACCACTGTCTCCCTCCCGACTCTGTCCCTCTTTACACCACAGAAGTACTTATCCCAGCTGGCCGAGGAGGGCCTGAAAGAGACGGAGAGGGCGGGCAGCCCGCGGCCCCAGGACAGCGGAATCGTGCCGCACTTTGAAAGGAAGAAGCTCTGACACCGCGGCTTGAAGAGGGAGAGGAGGGCCTGAGAAGTGGGGCCTTCCTGCCAGAGAGGAAGGAAGACCAGGGAGCCCACGGCGGTGCCTGAGTCGGTCTGCAGAGACTCATGAAAGGCCTGGAGCACCTCCCGGTGCCTTCATCCCGGCGTATCCAGTGACTCGTGTTTCCTTTGAACAGTTTTTCAATTTGCTTGTCTATCTTCCTCTCCATCTCTCACTCCCTCCTTCTGTGCCCATAAAATCCAACTTCTCAGGGATTTTCACAGTGTTCCAATTCTTGGTGGGATAGGATAGGTCAAGCCAGGCTGAGTCCTCCAAAAAAAAAAAAAAAAAAAAGATTTCACGGAGACTCCTGGGTAGAGAACCATGTCTCTGCTTGGCATCCTGTGGGGGTGGGGGTGGGGGATCTGAGTTGGGTCGTACAGTCCTGGATGGGGGAGCCTTGGACCACCAGCAGGCAGAAACTGGGAGCTCCTCCAGCTCAACCACCTTTTTGAAAAGCCCTGATTTTCATAACTCTTTTGTCCTCTCCATTGTTCTAGAAGCCCACCAGATTCAAGCCTTAAAATTTAAGAAGGAAAAGAGCTCTTTATTTTGGAAGCTCTGATCATTTCCCTCCTGTTGATTTCAGGAGATGCTAGGGTTTGTTCTCCTCTGGATGTTGAGTCTGGTCTAGATTCACTTTAAATAAAAATGAAAACAGAAGCATCTTCCCCCTCCAGCTAAAACATTAGAAGGTTAGGACTCCTGTTGAAGACTGGCCTCCCAGCTGTGCATGGTTGGCTTGAGAGACACCAAAACAAGGAAAAGGCATCCATCCTTGACTCGTCCTTTGGTGCCTGCACACTGGGTACCAGCAGCCTCACAGTGGGATGGTTTTTAAATGGTCTCTTAGAGGTGGGGGCAGCTAAGGAGAAGGAAGGCTGCAGGACTGAGGAGCATTGAGGGTTGCCAGGTATTTGTAGGTGGGCCCTTTCCAATTGGGCAGAAGGCCAAAGGCCTCTCAGAGTTTACTCCATGTGCAGACTGATATTAAATGTTACGAAGCGCAGAGCTCCTTCCCATCGGGCTGTGGGTACTGAAGGTCAGTGCCTTCAGGTTCCTGGACAGGACAGGCTGCGGGGGTCTAGGCTGAGGTTCACTGGGAGGGTTTGGGAAAAGGTGCTGGGGAAAATGAGGCTCAGCTGAGCCCTGGAGAAGCCCTTGAGAAGGTCAGAAGGGAGCCTGGGGCTGCTTCCTCAAGTGAGACACTTGCCCGGAGGCGGCTGCCCTGGCTCAGCTCCTAGAGGACGGTTCCTGTTAGTTCTATTCCTGACCACAGGTAGGTAGGCTAGGACGAGATTGCTTGTTTTATTTTAATGTTTTGCTTTTTTTTTTCTTTTTATGGTAGATAAGACTATACTGCATATTCTGTTTTCTGTCCTCTGCCCTAAAAGCAGAAGGTAGAGAGATAGATTATTTGAGTTCCACACTGACATCTGATCAGTGAGAAAATTAAGCCTCAGAAAGGAAGGGAAAATAAAAGATACAAGGATCACGTGTAAACCTGGGGGCAGGTGGCATCGGCAAGGAGAGAACCGCTGGGGACCTGTGAGAGAGAGGAGTTCAGGCAAGCTTCAAACAGACCAGCTTGAACAGGTGTAGAGGGAGGCGGCATGCAGTGGGAAACCTGAGCTTGGCATCAGGCAGCTGTGGGCCTCAGAAAGGTGAGTGTCTCAAAGAGCAGAGTTTGAAAACAGTGACTCAGCCCAGACCTGTTCCCCTGGCTGCCTTCTCTGGTTTTTACCTGGTGTTCTAGAAACCGGCCTCCTCCATTTCTCAGAAACTCTGTGTGTCTTTCTTCCCACTGGTGGGAAGTCAGGGCCAACTCTCTGAACCTCGCTGGGAAAAGCCTAAAGCCTAAAACTGCATTTTTAGAGAAGCTGGCAGCCTTTTCTCCCAGCATAGTGGAAGCTGACCCCACCAGCTCACCACCCCCCTACCAAGCAGTGTTTCCATGGAAACCTGGATGGCTGTTCAAACAGCCATATTCCCTAGTAATGTAATGGCTCTCTTGCTGATAGACCGAACTTCCCTATATTTTAAAGCTGGAGACCGGCCCTGGGAAGGAGAGAGAAGAAGCTCTTTGCGTTTAATAAGAACCTTTAATTTAAAAAGTCATCCAAGGTCCTATATTTGTGTGTATATATATATTTATTTTTATTTATTTTTATACAATTCCATTGGCATAGTTTCACCCACTCTATAATTTGCACTTTTTATTCCTACGTGTGTCATACACAATGCAGTATTAAAAGCAACCAGGAAAATATTGATTTTTTTTTTTAAAGCTTTTCTTCAGTGTTTGTTAACCATTTCAAAATGTCTCCCTGGAAAAGTTGTTCAACAGCAGCTGCTACCTTGCGCAGCACATTTACTCATACCCTGCGTTAATAGAACAAAAGGCCTGTGTACTTTTTATTGTAAACACCTGAAATAAAGTATATTCACATCGTATTCCCGAAGAATTCGGTAAACTTGGTGTTGGTGTGAGCAGCAGCCGTTAGTATCAAGGTTTCTCTTGACAGTCTGAGGCTGTGATCTGTTAGATTATACTTGAACTGGACCAGAGTTTGATTATTGAGCTTGTGAGAAAAAGAAAACCATTAGTTGATTTAAGTTTGAACTTGTAAAGTGTTGGAATTTGTTGAGTGTGTCCTATTAATCGTCACTTTTCCTGATCTGTATAATTGACCTCAAGCGTTTGTTTTTACAAAAGGAAAAACAAAAAAAGATTTTTAATAAAGAGAACTTGAAAGCTTGTGAGTGAGTCGTCATCTGTTACACTGGGATCCCTAAGTGTTTGGCCAAAGGATGCTCACTGAGTGTGGAGGTTGGGATTCAGTCCATCTAAATCTAGAATGTTTCTGAAGAGTTGAAAAAACAAGACAAGAGGTTCCACTTGGGACTCTGGCGGGGAATCAGAGCTTCTCAGGGGTGAAGCTGCAAAAGGGCTGAGTCTAGGAATATGGGGAGCTGCTGTTCCCCAGGCCAAAAGGGTTGGATAGAAAAATCTCTTGGCTTCTTCTAACCCTGTGGCCCTTCTCACTGCCCTCAGGTTGTCTAGTGGCCGAACTCTGTTGTCCTGCACTGGAGTCAGGCCGTTTCTGGAGGTGCCGTCCCTGTGAGGAGGTCAGCCCCTCGCTTGGGTCCTTTTAGCCTTGTGACTTCTGAAGTCCCGTTTCCTTGGGTGCAAGGGTGTGTGATGGTATTAATCACCTCCCTGATTGTTTCTGGGTTAAGGTCATTGCTGGTGAAAGCAACTGCTATGCTGTGCAGCCCTGAATCTTTGCTGTTTGGGGATTCAGAACAACCCTCCAATTTTCAGAGGTTCTTAAGTTCTTTCTCAACCGTTTCTTCTAGCAAAACAATGCTAATCTCTTGGGACCGGTTAGCAAGTCCTTTGAATGGCCTGGAATCTTCTCAGGGCCTTCCCCTCCTGTTGGCAGTGCTCCTGAGTCACCGGGGAGGGGCAGGGCAGTCCGGCCCCAGAGGGCAAAGTGAGTGGGGCTGCCCGTAATTAGTGGGTGCAGATCTGTAGATCTGAAGAAAGTTCCCATCCAGCCTGTTGCTGCCCACCCCCTCCCTGCCCCCCCACCTATTGTGGCCATCCAAGGCTGAGCTCAGGCCTCCAGTTCCCAACCAGGAGGGGTGGGGAAACATCCTTCCCTACCAGTGCCGGCTGTGTCCTTGTGGGCCAAGGCATCCGGTGGGCCCGGAGCTCGTCCTGCTGCCCTAAGTTCAGGATCCAGGGTGGCTGGGGTGCCCCTGGTACCTGGTCCCAGTCCCTCCATGTGGCACAACTCCAGGGGGCATCTCGTACATTGTCTTCTGTAAGACACACCCCCCACCCCCACCCCCGCCCCGAGCTGTGCAATAGAGCCATCCTGCCAGGGAGCCCCCTGAGCTGAGTTCCCTGCCATGCTGGAGGCTCCTTGTTTGCTTTCTCATGTTCCTAAGGGCCTGAGGCCTAGTTCTGAGCCAGTGACCTGGGCCTGGGCCCTGACATTCAGACCCGCTCTCTGGGCTCCCTCTTCTCCCCAGGGATCAGTGCCAGACTCTTCGGCTTGATTCTGCCATGGCCCAGATGCTTGAGTTGCTCCTCACAGTCCCCGGAGGCCAGGCCACTTAGATACTGACCTTGACCCCCACCTGACCTGAGATCTCTGTGCCCCTCTCACATCAACAACTGTCTACCTAGGCAGGGACAGGACCTCTGCGCTCATCCCCAACAGGTCCCCATTCTCCTTTTCCACCAGGCCGGCCCTCCAAAGCAGCCTAATCTAAGTGGATTTCCAAGCCTGTTAGAACAGGATGGCCCCAGGGACCACCCCCGCCCCCCCCACAAGCCCTGGCCTTCCTTTTACAGGTGAGAAAACAGGCCCAGACGGGGAAGTGATTTGCCTAAGGCAATACAGCTTATTGGTATAAGGTAAGGGGATCCAGATCTCCTGGGTGGTCCTAACTGGGCACACATGAGGAGTGTAGTTTCTTTCAGCTGAATTATTTCGTGAATTTTCCAGATCTAGTCCTAGCTGGACTTCCGCAATTGGCAAAGGACTCAAGAAAAATCACTGATTTTTGTGCTTTGTGTGGATCTGAATCACCTGGGGAGCTTGTTAGAACTAGAGACTCCTGCCCCCCCACCCCACCCCCGGTGGAGATTCTGCCTCACTGGGTCACGGGAAGGCACTTGCATCTTAGTGGAGCCTCATGAGTGATTCAGTGCAGGTGGAGTTTGTTCCTCGCGCTTGGAAAAACGGTGCCCTAGCTGTCAACCGGGGACTTCCCCAGCAACTCCTGGAAGAGAAGGGACATTTATTTTGCTGGGGGGAAGGGCAGAACAGATGTGAATGGAGACCATTGAAGGTACGGGAGACTCCAGTGTGGAAAAGGCTTGAAGACGGGACATACAGGGGAGGAGACAGTCTGACCGTAGCAGATGGAGATGGTGGGAGCTGGTGGTGGTAGGGGGTGGTTGTCAGACTGGGTTTGGGGCACGTCAGGATTTTTTTTCAGTTGGAATCATATTTACTAGGGTTAGGCAAAAGTCTTCCAATGGTCTCTTTATCCTCGTTAATGGCTGAAGGCATTGTAATTATCAAGACTCCTGGTGATATGCTAGCCCCTTAGGGCAGGGAGCTGTGCAGTCAGCAGACCCTAGAGGAGACTGAATCACAGGGAGCAGGGGCATTCTCCAGGGCCATGTCACTGCTTGTGAGGAAACCTGGGGTTCACACACCCTCTCCTGTGCTCCATGAGCCACCATTAATACTGATACTAGCCCCACAGATTATTAAGTGCATGTCACACTCTGTGTGTACTCTGTAGAGATACAGTTTCTTGGCCTCTTTACAATATTGAGAGACAGGCGCCATTATTCTCCCATTTTACAGACAGGGAAAATGAGGCTCAAAGATGAAAATAGTTTGCCCAGGAACAGCTAGTGAGTGTCAGAGTTGGGATTCAAATCCAGGTCCACATGACCCTCAAACCATGCTTTTAACCACTATTCTCTAGTGCCTGTCTCAGGGTTGGGGTCTTCTCTTGTTCCTGCTTTTTGCTAAAACTTCTAGATCCTGGGTCTGCCAGAAACAGTGGAGTAAGGAGTATTAGAGAGCCGGATTTAGCTAGACTCAGGAGTTTATGACTGATCCTGATTGTTAAATTCTGAAACTGACCTCAACACTTCCCTCCTTAGACTGTAGCTAAACAAAGGTCTCCACCCACCGCAGGGTAGGAAAACTGAAGGGTAGGAAGGCTGAAGGTGCCAAAGCAACACAGTTTCTTCGTCCCCTCACTCAGGAGGTTTCACCCTAGGAGCTGGATCTAGGGGTGAGCCAAGGGGTTGTTCCTGCTCCTCTGGGGAGGGGAGAAGAGCACCTAGTTTTGTGTTCTTGGGGAATTTAGGGGTATAAGGGTGTCTTCAAAAGGAGATTTCCCATGGCCCCTAGATGCAGGCCAGACTTTGCACTTTTAACCCTCTTTCCTGAGTGAAACTTCATTGTTTATTTACCTGCCACCTCTTAACAACAAGGAATTGAGTTAATATACAACACAGGCCATGTGCGACCAGATTAAGCCAACGGAAACTTTTGAAGTGAGGATTGAGGAAACCTGCAGGTGGCAAGTAGGTGAGTAGGAAGGGCCGAGGCAGTGGTGTTGAATTAGTATGAAATGTGACTGGGAGCGTCCTGGGAGCCAAGGCAAAAAGAGGAAGCAAGCTCCCCTGCTTAGCTCTTCCTGTTAGAATCGAGAGAGCATGCCAGTTAAGCGCCACCCGCTTTGCTTTCTCACCCCCGCAGATCCCACCTGTGGTCCAGGCTTGCTCAGTGCCGCCTGGGTCCTATTTAGGCGCCATCTCAGCCCCTCAGTTTTGTACATGGTCTCCCACTGCCTGGATGCCCTTCTCCTTTCTCTCTGCTTGGGAACCGGGACTTTCTTTAACGTTCCTTCTAAGTAAGCGTTACCTCCATTACGAAGCCTTCCTTGACCCTCTTTGTCCTCCCTGCAGGTGTTTCTGCTCCCACACGGTGTCCCAGCACACCATCTCCACCCCCAGCCCCACACAGAGGCCTCTCTTTATAGCCCTTATCAGGCTGCCTTGTGATCTGTTTACAGGTTGGTCTTGCATTAACCATTGAGTCTACAGGGCAGGAAGCGTGTCCTAGTCCCCTGCGTCTGCACAGAACAGGCACCAGTGACTGTTGAAGGACGAAGCAGCCCCCTCCCCATCCCTGTGGCTGCAGCCACAGAGGCCCAAGCTCCAGGTCTCTATCCAGCTACCAGCTGGCTGTAGGAACAGGACTGTATTCTCAGAGAGGTGCCAGGGAGCATCTCCCTACCTCCCCGCCTTGGCCCTGCCCATCTTTTCCTTCCAGGTTGCCACCCACCGGGGACTGGAAGGTGGCTCTGATGGTTGGTGTCACAGACCCTGCTTGTGTGGCTTGAAGCTTGGCCTTTCAGTGGTCAGATTCTTCTGCAGCCACAGACTGGCTTCCAATGCCAGCTTCACCTCTCTGGGTCCCCAGGGGCACGCCCTCTCCAAACCTATCTGTCCTCACTGCATACCCACCTCGCCAGGCCCACCCATCTCTCAGGGACCTTCCCGGGCGGAGCTGGGAACAAAGCTCAGTTTATGACGCTTGTGTCAACATGGGGTGGATGGCCTCGGTTCACCCTGCATCGTGGAAACCACACCTGCCTGCCTGCTGCCCACACCTAATCAAGGCCTCCTGAAGACCCAGGGGCTGCAGGGAAACTCCTCACACTCTTCTTCTCTCCTAGCGTCTGGGAGGTGCTGGGGGCTTGGGCTAGTGAGTGGGGATTTCACAGCCCCGGAAGAGAGAGACGTTGCTCTAGGCTGATTAGTCTGGTCAGATGATTAATAATTAAACCTGACCTGTTCCCAGCTACACACATACACACCCTGCAGCCAGGAATCAGCAGAGATCAGGGGTAGAGAAGATCAGCATGGGCCCAGCTCCAACTCCCCCACCTCATTCCAGGGTTGGGAAGAGTCTCAGGGCTTCTCCTCCTCACCTACCTAAGGTCCTACCAGTCCACTTCCTATATAAAGCTTTCTTGATTTTTCCCACAGGCCTGAGCTCTGGGCAGGCTTTGGGCAATTCCTAGGCTGCACAGGCCGGGGTGACTCTGTAGGAGTGGGATTTGCAGATCAGATAGGACTTGGGCTCCACCTGTGTCGACACTCAATTTCAACTCCATCTTGACTTCTGCAGCCTCTCCACTTCTTATATATACTCCCACTCCCCAGAGCTCTAGGAAGAGCAGGGCATGCTCAGCACCCTGTCTGATCTTAGCACAGCAGAAACATTCAGCTTGGGGAGGTGGGAGCCAGTCAGCTTGGCTGCATTCTGCCCTCATCATCATGGGCTGCCCAAGTTTTTCCAAAGGTCCTTCTCTGGCCACAGGAATCCTGAGACTCTGGTTGGCTGCTGGGCAGATTGAAGCTGAGAATCCATACACAAGGGTTCAGCTAGGTGGCCAAAGTGGGGTCCCCTCCTACCCTCCTCCACTGCAGATCATCCTTCTAGCTTGTCCCTTGTGTTTTCCAAGGTCTTAAGGAAGCATGATCTCCTCTTCAGAGACCACTTCCCACCCACCCTTCCTCCTTCCAGCTCCGCATCTCTCCAGAGCTCAGAAGCCTTTCCCACTCAGTGGATAATGCTCTTCTAGTACATTGTCCTGGAGAAGGCAATGGTACCCCACTCCAGTACTCTTGCCTGGAAAATCTCATGGACAGAGGAGCCTAGTAGGCTGCAGTCCATGGGGTCGCAAAGAGTCGGACATGGCTGAGCGACTTCACTTTCACTTTTCACTTTCATGCATTGGAGAAGGACATGGCAACCCACTCCAGTGTTCTTGCCTGGAGAATCCCAGGGACGGGGGAGCCTGGTGAGCTGCCATCTCTGGGGTCACACAGAGTCGGACATGACTGAAGCAACTTAGCAGCAGCAGCAGCAGTACATTGTCCAGACTTTTGTAGTTAGATTTTATTTGGGCTGGGTAGGGAGGAGTAGGGTCTCCAGCCCCTGGCCTCCCTCCCTGGGCCTCTTCAACCCAGGAAAGCAGGTGATCATCCTGACCCCACCTTCGTCCCTCCCAGGGCTTTGTGAGGTGGAACAGAAAGGCCTCAGCCTGTTATTTAAACACACGTGTGTATGTGTACATGTGTTTGTGCCTGCCTGCATGTATGCATGCAAGGATACATGTATATGAAGCTTCTGGACAAGCTTGGAGGTTTTAAAATCTGAGCCTCCCCAGGATGCCCCATGTTAGGTAGCACTCCAATCCTTCCCCTGGCCATGGCCAGGTGCACCCACCTCTGTTTTAACCCACACTGTGATCTGCTTGTTCTCTTGTTCCCAGTCCAAGAATTATTTCTATGGGATTAGTCAAAGCCTCTTTGCCTTTCCCTTTCCTTGCTAAAGAAAATTCTAACTGCCAAGCATTTGGCCCTCCCTCTCTTGCTTATTAAAAACAAACAAACAAACAGGTCAAATTGTCAGGTTGAGGAAGAAGCAGAGGAGTGGGGTGATGTCCTTTGAAGATGACTGAGGTTGATTCTCAGAGAGAAGAGGGGAGGGAGGGAGAGAGAGCTGGAGGGAGAGGAAGAAAGAGGATACCCTCGTTCTGGGAGAGATGTCAGGGAGGTTTCGTTACATTTTGGTGGACAATAAAGAGTTTAAGATGGAAAATGAGGCTTCTGGGTAGCTATAGGGGTTAGATAATTGGAAACCAAAAGAAAGCAGGAATTTTGGGACATGTTGCTTTAGGTAACAAATTTGACTTCATGTTTCTCTGAGAGACCCAAATAATATTTTTCATCTCATCTAAGAGAATGTCAATTCTGCGTTTTATTTTTTTTGTGCAACTAGGAAAGAAAAAACTCGGCCAATTAAACCCTAATACAGGTATCCTTATCAAATCATTTGTTAGCTGCAGCCCGACTTTAGGAATGTTAAAATGTGAAAAACTTTTACTAAAGTTTATGAATAAACTAGTTTTACTTACGATTCTTTACAATGCGACAACATGCTAGGACTAGACAGTATTAGGCTCTTAAATTTATTCTGACTACAGTCATGTAAATGTTAGCCCCCCAACCCTAACCCATCCCTGTAAAGAACATTGACCTTCTCACTCTTATAACCTTTATATTTACTACGTGTGCCTGGCATAACATAGGAACCTATTTGCTCAATTAAATTTTATGAGCCATCACGTACTCTCAAAGGGCTGCAGTTAGGTCCTCTTCTACACATTTTTTCACCTAAGCAACAATCTGAAAGATGGATAGACAGACACACATACACACACACCCCAGTCTGAACAGCTGGATGGCCAGATGACCTGATTTCAGTCCTCCTGTGCATGTGTGGGTTTAAGATGGCCTTGGTGCCAGCAGCGTACCAATTGCTCTGATTATCCCAGACCCTTGAGGAAAGTATAGATGGGCCTTAGGACACAAAGAATGTGTTTGAGCCTGCTGAAGGGATGACGGGGTATTTTTACAGCAGTTTTAAGAAAGAAATGTGGCCGTAATTGAAAGCACAGGGACAGATCACATTGCCTGCATAGAAGAAAGGAGGTTTTGTGGCAGAGCCCCCAAAGACTATTGTTGTGGAAGAGATGTGCAAAGGAGTCTGAGAAAAAGCAGCCAGAGAATTAGGAGGAAACCCAGGAGAATATGACATTGAGGAGACCCGAGGAAGGGAGTCTTTTGAAAGGGAAGCATTGGTCACCAGAGCTGAGTAGTTGAATTGATCACCTATAACCCTGATTTGTTATTTGTTGTTCAGTCACTAAATCATGTCTGACTCTTTGTGACTCCACGGACTGCAGCATGCCAGGCTTCTCTGTCCTTCACAATCTCCCAGGTATTGCTCAAACTTGTGTCCACTGAGACAGTGATGCCATCCAACCATCTCATTCTCTGTCATCCTGTTCTCCTGCCCTCAATCTTTCCCAGCATCAGAGACTTTTCCAATGAGTTGGCTCTTTGCATCAAGTAGCCAAAGTATTGGAGTTTCAGCTTCAGCATCAGTCCTTCTAGTGAATATTCAGGACTGATTTCCTTTAGGATTGACTGGTTTGATCTCCTTGCTGTCCAAAGAACTCTCAGGGGTCTTCTTCAGCACCACAGTTTGAAAGCATCAGTTCTTTGGCACTCAGCCTTCTTTATGGTCCAACTCTCACATTCGTACACAAGTACTGGGAAAACCATAGCTTTGGCTATATGAACCTTGGTCAGCAAGTGATGTCTCTGCTTTTTAGTACTCTTTCTAGCTTTGTCATAGTTTTTCTTCCAAGGAGAGTGCCTCAATAATTCTGAGGATAAACAAGTAGCACAGGCAGAGTATGAAATGGTAAATGTGAAACCGCCTAGACAGGTGGAATTGCATTCGAGCAAATGCCATTTTAGAAATGTGATGTCTTGTGTGGCATGACTTCCATTGACCTACGATCGGTCTAAATGATTCTTCTCCATCCCCAGCTTCTAACATCTGAGTCCCCGCTGCCTTGCTCCCCCACCTGACCCCTGAGAGCCCACTGGGTTCTAATTCTTGAATCAAACCTGACAAAGATTGTTGTTGTTGTTTAGTCGCTCAGTCGTGTCTGACTCTTTGCAACCTCATGGACTGCAGCACACCAGGCTTCCCTGTCCTTCGCCATCTCCCAGAGCTTGCTCAGACTTATGTCCATGGAGTTAGTGATGCCATCCACCCATCTCATCCTCTGTCGTCCCCTTCTCCTCCTGCTTTCAATCTTTCCCAACATCAGGGTCAGCTCTTCATGTCAGGTGGCTAAAGTATTGGAGCTTAAACTTCAGCATCAGTCCTTCCAATGAATTATCAGGATTAATTTCCTTTAGGATTGACGGGTTTGACCTCCTTGCAGTCTAAGGGACTCTCAAGAGTCTCCTCCAACACAGCTCAAAAGCATCAATTCTTCAGCACTCAGTCTTCTTTATGGTCCAACTCTCACATCCATACATGACTACTAGAAAAACCATAGCTTTGACTATGCAGACCTTTGTTGGCAAAGTAATGTCTCTGCTTTCTAATATGCTGTCTAGGTTGGTCATAGTTTTTCTTCCAAGGAGCAAGCATCTTTTAATTTCATGGCTGCGGTCATGATCTGCAGTGATTTTGGAGCCCCAAAAGATAAAGTCTCTCACTGTTTCCATTGTTTCACCATCTATTTGCCATGAAGTGATGGGATCGTATGCCATGATCTTAGTTTTTGAATGTTGAGTATTAAACCAGCTTTTTCACTCTTCTCTTTCACCTTCATCAAGAGGCTCGTTAGTTCCTCTTTGCTTTCTGCCAAAAGGGTAGTGTCAACTACCACATATGAGGTTATTGATATTTCTCCCGGCAATCATGATTCCAGCTTGTGCTTCATCCAGTCTGGCATTTCTCATGATGTACTCTCCATATAAGTTAAATAAGCAGGGTATCAATACACAGCCTTAACATACTCCTTTCCCAATTTGGAACCAGTCCGTTGTTCCATGCCTGATTCTAACTGTTGCTTCTTGACCTGCATACACGTTTCTCAGGAGGCAGAGAAGGTGGTCTGGTATTTCCATCTCTTAAAGAATTTGCCAGTTTGTTGTGATCCACATAGTCAAAGGCTTTAGCGTAGTCAATGAAGCAGAAGTAGATGTTTTTCTGGAACTCTCTTGCTTTCTCTATGATCCAACAGATATTGGCAATTTAATCTCTGGTTCCTCTGGTTCTTATTGCTGACCAAGATAGCAAACTTACAATAGTCACAGCCCCAGCATCATTGAAGGGAGACACAGAATGAGACATCTGCCCTTTTAAATACACGTGCAATCTGACCTAACCTGAGCTGTGGTCACCTGGCCCTGCCTGTTGGGCTAAATTAACAAGCTGCCAAACTGGCTGCAGGAGCTGGGTTCCCTCAGGGGCTGGGTACCCTCAGGGGCTGGGCTCCTGCCTGGGAACCGTCACCCCAGCTTTGATCTCTTCTCTTGCCTGATGCTGCCATCAGACTCCCTCTGGAACAGGCCAAGTCTCATAACCCACACACTTATTGCCAATTTCTTTGCCCAGTTGAACTCTACAGTGGGCTGGTTTGACCATGCAGTATCCCTGCCCTAAAGAGCTGCTGCTGCTGCTGCTAAGTTGCTTCAGTCGTGTCCAACTCTCTGCGACCCCATAGACGGCAGCCCACCAGGCTCCCCCGTCCCTGGGATTCTCCAGGCAGGAACACTGGAGTGGGTTGCCATTTCGTTCTCCAATGCGTGAAAGTGAAAAGTGAAAGTGAAGTCGCCCAGTTGTGTCCAACTCTTAGCGACCCCATGGACTGCAGCCTTCCAGGCTCCTCCATCCATGGGATTTTCCAGGCAAAATTACTGGAGTGGGTTGCCATTGCCTTCTCCGCCCTAAAGAGAACCACTCCTTTTTATGGGAACCCATCCCATCCATCCCAAAGGGTACTCTTTCTGCCCCCTTCTGATGCCTATGTCAGAAGCTTTTTCTATCTCCTTTATACTTTAATAAAACTTTATTACACAAAAGCTCTGAGCAATCAAGCCTCGTCTCTGGCCCCGGATTGAATTCTTCTCCTCCGGGGGCCAAGAATCCCGGTGTCTTCGCGTGATTCAACAACAACCTTTCATCTTGGGGGCTCGTCTGGGATCCTTCAGGACAAGGTAAGGATGCTTGGAGCTTTAGTTCTTTGTTCCTCTTAGCGAACACGTTTTCTGCTGTGCTTTACTAACTCTACGGTGTGCTTGTATGAATGAATGGCATGCCCTGTGTGAAGCAAGTAAGGAGCCCTGCTCTGCGGTTCCACGGTTATCTCATACGGCTTATGGCAGAAACCTGTCGGGGCGTTATACCAACCTGCCAATGCCAAGAGGCACCCAATGTCTCCTTCGGGAACCAACCAGAAATGGGCAAAATGTGTGGACCAAACTCTCCTTTCTCGGTCAAACTTTTCGGTTTCTTTGACCATTTCATAACTCCTTGGGAATTAGAAGTACTAACCTAATCTATCGGAGAAGGCCATGGCACCCCACTCCAGTGTTATTGCCTGGAGAATCCCAGGGACGGAGGGGCCTGGTGGGAGGCTGTCTATGGGGTCGCACAGGAGTCAGACACAACTGAAGTGACTTAGCATCCCATCCATTGGATGGATGTGTCTTATCCTTCTCAGAGAACTGCTCACATAATCCAGGCCTAACCAGTAAAAGTGCCTCATTCTCCTCTTCACAGTGATTGATTCAGGTAGAGGAACATGACCCAAATGGAAACATTAAAATCTTCCCTGTGACTTTTGCCAGAACCATACCAAACGAAACAAAACAACAGCAACCTCTCCTCACCAACACATTCTAATTCTGGGGTTGCTAGCTATACGTCACTGGTTCTCCAAGTGTGACCTGCAGTTCTCTAGGGATCCCCAAGGTCTTTTCAAGGAATCTATGAGATCAAAACTGTTTTTGTAATGATACTGAGATTTCACCTGCCTTTTTTGGTATGTTGACATTTGCACTATCAGTGCAAAAGCAATAGTGGGGTGAATTACTGCCACCTTGGAATGAATCGAGGCAGTGACTCCAAATTGAATGCATTCTTCATTGCCACACACTTGCAGGAAAATAAAGGTCAGTTTCACTTAAGAAATGTCATGATGAAGCAGTAAAAAATATCAATTTTATTCAACCTCAACCCTTGGGTACACATCTTTATAACATTGTGAGGATGTCTTGTGATGAAATGAAAGGTATCTATAAACCATGTGGTAATTGGGCTTTCTAGGTGGCATAATGGTAAAGAATCTGCCTGCCAATGTAGGAGATGCAGCAGAAATGGGTTTGATCCCTGGGTCAGGAAGATCTCCTGGAGTAGGAAATGGCCGCCCACTCCAGTGTTCTTGCCTGGAAAATTCCATTGACAGTGGAGCCTGGCAGGCTACAGTCCATGGGGTCTCACAGAGTTGCACACAACTGAGCACAGCACAGCAGCATCATAAAACATGTGGTGGCTGTAAAAATGTGCCACTCAGATCAGCTTGGGGAGGGAGCATCTGCTGTCCTTTGGCCCTACCTCCACGCTGTGTCAAGGCCTTGCTTCTCTCGGTCTGCTCCCTGCCGATGGTTGATCATGAGGGGAGTACTAATGCAGGTTCATTCTTGAGAAACGTGGGACTCCTATCCTGGGTGATTTTGGCTTGAGGACTCCCCACTGGCCTGGCTGAACTTTCGTTGAACTACACTGCAGTCCAAGATTTATTTGACTTGATCCTTTTTCCTTTCCTTCCTCTTCCCCTGTGGTTAGACTAGCATCGTGGTCAAAGGATCTCCTTACTTCTCCAACTCCCTCCCCATTTTCCTTCACAGGTGTTTTCCTTGGCTATGCACATTTCATCTGGCCTTGAAATCTGTTTCTGGAAGGTGCATGAAACACTTCTATTGTACGTAAAGTACTTTCAACTGTGTAACAAAATACCGTGATTGTCTCAAGAAAAATACTCATGTGATTGTTTGAGACATGAGCTGAGCCAGCTACTTTTTTCATGGATTTCCATCTTGCCTGAAAAGAATGACTGGCAAACCACGGTTATTCAGACTTGGTATTTGGCAGACATTTCCATATAAATGAAAGGAGTGAGCTTGCCATTTCAAGGAAAACAAATGATGGTTTTGTTGTTGATGATGATAACATTTGAATTTTAAAGCAAAAATTGGAGTTTTGGAAAGTCATATTCTCTACTGTGAGCTTATTAGCTCCCAATGTTTCAAGGCTCCTGATGTGATTGGTGGTGATATTAAAGAATGTGATTTGGGGATGTTGTGTAAGGAGATGGGTCAATATTGGAAGATCTGCAAAACTCAGTTGAACCAATACTTTTCCAATGACCAATCCATGATGTAAAAACATGAATGAGTAAAAGATCCATTCAAAACACAGGATAGACCAATGGATTTTAATGTAACAGAGTGGGAAAAGTTCATTGACCTGGTTTTATTTTTTAAAGATTTTTTTTTGTTTTTGATGCGGACCATTTTTTAAAGTCTATTGAATTTGTTACAATATTTCTTGTTTTATGTTTTGGTTTTTGGGCTATAAGGCACATGGGCTCTTAGTTCCCTGACCAGGGGTCGAACCCACACCCCCTACATTGGAAGATGAAGTATTAACCACTAGACTGCCAGGGAAGTCCCCACAGATATGGTTTTAGGTTTCACATTGCAATGACCTTTAATGAAACTATCATTTTTGTATTGATATATTATCATCACAGATGTTTCAGACCACATGGACAAGCCACTCCTCTCAATTTGGTGTGTATCCTTTCAAGTAATGTACTGTGTACACATAGAAATATATAGTTTGGGGCTGGGGGCAAAGATGGGAGAGAGAGATATCTATCATAGAACACTCATCTTCTTTTGAATTTTGAACTGTTTGAATGGTTCAAATATAAACACAAATACAAAGGGAAGCTTCAGGCAGAAGGAAAGTGGTCCCAGATGGAATCTTGGATATTCAGGAAGGAAAGAAGGACAGTAGAAAGGGAAATATGGATAAATGCAAATGAATCTTGGTTGTATAAAACCATACAACTAATGTTTAAGATACAGAGAGAAAATTAAAATATAGGACACAAAAGAGTCAGGAAGAGGGTAAACGGAGTTAGAATGTTCTAAGGTCCTTGCATTGTCCGGGAAATGAGTGAAATGTGCTGTGTTGGAAACACTAATTTAAGGATGTCTGTTCTTGCCTGGAGAATCCCAGGGACGGGGGAGCGTGGTGGGCTGCCGTCTATGGGGTCGCACAGAGTCGGATACGACTGAATTGACTTAGCAGCAGCAGCAGCAGCAGCAGCTCTAGCTCTAGGCTAACCCTGGAAGAATCGTAAATGGATCGATATAACCAGCCAATAGAGAGGAAAATTACATCATAAACTTGCCTGCGTATGTATTTTTTAAGAAGACACTACCATTTTTAAATTTCAGTGTAGTATCAAAGAAGTATAGCCACAATTATCTGAAAAAAGTTATTAAAATGTTCCTCCCTTTTCTACCTAAGTCTTTGTGAGGCCAGATTTTCTTTAAATACTTCAATGGAAACAATATATTGTAGCAAATTCAATTCAGATAATGGACAGTCAGCTTTCTTCTGTTAACCCTAAGATTAGGGAGATTTACAAAAATGTAAAACAAGGACACTCAGTAAATAATCTTTATTCTGGAAAACATAATTTTCTCAAAGAAATATGTTATTTATGCTAATATGGAGTAGGTTTATTATTGTTATTTTAAATGAAGTAATTATATGTATTAAAAATTTTTTTTTTACTATAGTTAAATATTGGCAGCTATAGTGTACATTAAAAAGACTCTTTAGGTTCTTCAGTTACTTTAAAGAGTTATTAGAACTACTGTTTACTAGGCAGCCAGCTATCCTTTCATCATTATGTGGCAAGAAGCTATCTGAAAAGGAAGCCAAGCAAGACTGAGAAACAAAGTCAGAATCCAGATATACACAAACATTTGGACCAAATCCCAGGTGCCAGCTATTCTCAAGGAGTTATGAAAGGCAATAAATTATTTTCTTTATTTCACTCTGACTGAGTTGGGGTTCTGTCACGGGCAATCAAGGGTGCTGACGACAGCCTCATCTGTCTGAGAAGCTGGCCCAGGGTTCTCTGTCCTTGCTCACTTGCGTGCTTAATCACTCACTTGCGTCTGACTCTTTGCAACCCCATGGGCTGTAGCCCACCAGTTCCTCTGTCCATGGGATTCTCCAGGCAAGAATATTGGAGTGGGTTGCCATCTCCTCCTCCAGGGGATCTTCCTGACCACAGGGATCGAACCCTTGTCTCCTGCCTCTGCTGCGTTGCAAGCCAGTTCTTAACAAGTGAGCCATTAGGAAAGCCCCTTAAAGTTTTATAAGTACCATCTTGGCTCATGCCTAACCTGGATGCCCTCTGGACATTGTACTTTTTGTTGATTTTAACTGATACATGTTTAATTTTTAAATGCCTACAAAATGTGACATATGGCAACCAGTCTCCTGTAAGTCAACCCATCTTGTATGTAGATGTATATACTTTGTCTCATTGTAGGATTGTTAGAATGTGGGTAGGACCTTTAAAGGCAGGGAACCCTTAGAACGTCTCCCACATTATACTCTTGATCTATCACCATTGACTTTATCATTGGCCTGTATACCTGCCCCCACTTCATTTACCCGGACACTATCGTTGGTTGTCCCAGTACAAACTTTAATGTGCATATGAATCACTCAGGGAGCTTTTAAAATGCAATAGGTCTGAGAAGATACCTGAGATTGTTCAATTTTAATAAGCTCCCAGGTGATAACCCACACCCCTGGTCTGTGGGTAGCACTTGAAGTACTAAGGCAACAAACACTTATTCTTCTCAAGTTTGACATTCAGAGTTTGTAGTCTTCCCTAGGAAGACTTGGAGAAGGAAATGGCAACCCACTCCAGTGTTCTGGCCTGGAGAATCCCAGGGACGGCGGAGCCAGACATGACTGAAGTGACTTAGCACCAGTCTTCCCTAGGAGTCCCAAAGATCCAGAACCTACAGTGATTTGTCATTTTATTAATCCATGAACTTTAATTGGGCAAGTGTTGAAACTGACAAATAGTGTAAGCCGCTTAGCCAGTGACAACCTAGTTAACCTACCAACCATGTTTTACAAAACCAAAGTAATGTGTATATTTAATGTACACAAAAATCAAATGGCCCTAAAAGGCTTATTAAAGAAATGGCAGTTCCCTGTGTTGCCTGCTCACCCTTCCACAACCTACAACCAGCTCCTAATCACTCCCCACTGTTTCAGCTATTTCTTCTGATATTTTCCTCCATGTTTCTAAACATATGCCTAAAATGCATTCACTCCTGTTGAATGAGTTTTACACACTCCCCACTGACTTCTTGGTGTGGTAGAGGAGAATTGTAGCTTGCTTACGCTACCCCTTTCCTACCTCCCTTTCTCGCATTCTAAATTGGTATTTGTGTTTTTATTATTATAGCTAAATAGATACGAATCACTCATGTGTCAAGTAGCAAGCTGTGATCACATTGTCTTTTTTACACTTTATTTTTTAGCTAATAATTACCTCTTTTTGTTGTTGTCGTTGTTATTAGTTTCCTTTGAACCCAGTTCTGTAAATAGAATTATCTACATACTCAGTAATCTTTTGGTTCCTTTCTTTTCTTATTGCCTGGATCTTCTCTGTAGGACCACCCCCTACTTCTTCCTGTCAGTTTCAGTTGGAACCCATTATCCTCAGACTTACCATGTAGCTGTCATCCTTAGACTGTCACTGCCATCCCTGTAGATTCTCTTTGCATCTCTTCTGAGTGGCATCTCTTATTTCCTGGAGCCCATGCCTTTCTCTTTCTTTGTTTATTAACTTTTGTTTTCAGTAGAGCACGTATTCAAATAATTCCTGAAAATCATGGGTAATAGTAGTTCAGAGACTTTTCAACTCTTGAAATGTCTTTATTCTACTCTCAGTATTGATCTGGAATCTGGCTAGGTAGAGATGTCTGGGTGAAAAACCATATTCATTATTCATTTGGAATATTGAAAGCATTGCTGCATTATCTTCTAGTTCCCAGTGTTGCTTTTTGTTGGGGTTGGGCGGGGGGCTGGAATAGTGTCATATTTCATTCATTTATTTTTTTAACTTTTTATTTTGTATTGGTGTATAGCTGATTAACAATACTGTGATAGTTTCAGGTGAACAGAGAAGGAACTCAGCCATACATGTATGAGCCACACATACATACATGTATCCATTCTCCAAACTCGCCTCCCATCCAGGCTGCCATATAGCATTGAGCAGAGTTCCATGTGCTATACAGTAGGTCCTTGTTGGTTATCTGTTTTAAACCCATACAATTTTAATACTTGTTCCTTTGTTACCTGATTTTTTCTCCCCCTCTGGAAGCTTTGAGGGTCTTCTTTATATCCTCAGAGTTTTAAGCGTCACTGTATTGTACCTTGGTATGTGTGTGTGTTTTTAAATTCATTCTGCTGATTTATTTCTACCCAGACACTCACAGGAATGCTGTGCTTCGACCTTCCCTCAGGCTCTCTTTACAGCTCCATCTGTTTTCCCAGCTGCTGAGCGCTGTCTCTGGCCTGTTCTATGAGAAAGAGCCAAGTGGCAGATAGCTGAGTGATAGCTATATGAAACCAGTCTTACCCATGCCTTGCCCTGTAGTTACAGAGATCAGGTCCATTGTCACAGAACTCCAGGGCACCGTAACTGGTAGTCTGTGTGAGTGGTCCCACTGAAGCTGTTTGGTGTACAACCTACATGGCCAAACCCAGCAGTCCTAAGAGCCATGCTCTCCAAACTATGCTCCATTTGACTGGTGCCACAATATGCAATTCACCAGAAAGATGCCATACTTAAATAAGATTGGGAAGGCTGCATTCTATATATCTCTCTCTTGGAGATTCTCAATGGAAATCTGCATACCAAAGGTTCTGAGTCCTCCAATAAAGTAATCTGGTGGAGTTGACTTAATTCCTTCTTTCCTGAACAGTTTGGCATTGTTTCATTTTAATTCAATTCAATCATTTCAATTCAAAGGATGCTTAGTGATATGCCACAAAATACCAGACTTAAGCAAATGCCATTGAATAATACTGTAAACTCCATTAGAGCAGAAACTATGTCAAGTCTTATTTCCTGCACTATGTCAGGGTCTAATACAGTGCCAGGCACATAGTAGACCCTAAAAAAATTATTTGTTGAATAAATCAACAAGTCAGTGAATGACCGATGCTTTCACAAGTCCCTGATCTCCTTGGTACTCTATATACGGACAAAAAGTCAGGTCCTGTTAGTGCATTATTGATGCTGTTTTGCTAGCCCTGAATTTGGGGCTGTGGTCAATTGTCTTTTTCAAATGATACATTTTTCAGGATACAAGCAGATGTTAGGCATCTAAATGTGTTCCCTCTGTGAACAGGGCTGGGTGAACACAACTGTTTCCCATTAGCCCAGCCACACTGAGGCCTCCCTTCTCTCTGTGGTTTGGGCTGGAGAAGCAGCACAAGCAAGCCCATCCCAGCGGTTTTGTGTGTGGTTGGCAAGGAACTAATGCCAGCCTTAGAAAAGGAAGGGCCTGTGGCCGCCCTGACTTCACTCCGCGATGCTGGGGCCCTTTGGCAATAACGAAACTTCTGGAACCCCTTTCTGGGGAGTTGCCAGGCTCAGCCTGTGAGTTCTTTGAGAAAGAAAGGAGTGAAAGTGTCTCAGAAACCTTGGGGTTTAGAAAATGTAGGATTTGGAGCCTAAAGTAAGAGAGAGAATGAAAACAGCCTCCTCTGTCTTACTCTCAAGTGCAGGAGTTAAACTACAGCCTGAAGCCAGACCTACCCCACTGCCTCTTTCTGTATTGCCTATGAGCTGACCATCACTGAAAACAAAGTGAAAACAGTACTATTTTATGACCTGTGAAAATGATATGAAATTCAACTTTCATTCTCAAAGATGAAATACATACTATCTCATTACGTATTATCTTTAGCAGATGAATATTTGCAATAGCTTTTGAAGAAGGAGGACATTAACTCTGAACCCCAAATAAGTGCCATGTTATTCCTCAAAAAAAGAATTTTATTCTTCACATTGGGGGCCCTGTATTATTTTTTTAAAAGCTGTATTATTATTATTATATTTTGAACTTCATCAACAAAAATGTCATGGAAATTTAATTTTTCTTTTGCTTTTTAAGAGATGGATAATAGTCTTGAGTTTGCCTCTTGCCTGCAAAAGTCTAAACTATTCACTCTCTAACCCTTTGCAGAAAAAGTTTTCTGATGGCTGCTCAAGTGGATTATCTGCTCTGTCAGGCTGATTTAAAACTGTTACATGTGGCGGGGGAGAAGGGAGTTTACATTGATTCATCCAGTTTTCAGTCAACAAGTTCTCCTGGGGCCTTCTATGTACCAGGTCCTGAATGTACAGAATTGGTGTTCAAAGCCATCTTGATTCCTGCTCTCAAGGAACTGACAATCCAGAGTCGAGTCACTGGAAATTCACCAGCCCCAGTGTGCCTGTCTATAGGATGATAAGTCAAAGTGACAACAACTCTGGAGTGTTAAATGTGTCAGCTTGTCAGTGGGTCACCTTGGCCAGGGCATGCCTGCCCAGAAGAACTCTGAGAAGCTCCGGAAGGGTGTGTGAGGAAGGCAGGGTCGGCTGAGCACCCTGAGACCAGCAGGGGAGAAGCCAAGTCAGGAAAGGCAACCAGGATAACGCTGCTGTGTCCTATTGGTTCAGGCAAGAGGCCAGAGAGTTTAGCCAAAAGCAGCACCAGCAGATGAAAAACAAGGAGGTGACCCACGTCCGGAGCAAAGTTGCCTGTGCTGAGAGCTCTTTCCTCCACAGAGCGTGGCTAAGCCGGGTGCCTCAGTCGACTCATGGTTCCTGAAGAAAGAGAAGACATAGGGATTGTCCTCTTGGGAGGCTGAGCAATGCAGACTCGCTCCTTCCTTTAGGTCCAGAATTTCTTTCTTCTTATGGCTGCGGAGGCCTCTTTGGATCCACGAGTCCACACACTTGCACAAGATTCTACCAAATCACCTTCCTCCCAAAGTTGTGCAGATTTGCACTGTACTCACAGTGGATGAGAGTATTCACTCTTACAGATCCTTGCTATGTGTAAGGGTTCTATTCATTTTTTTTTTTATGTGCATTTTTGGACAGCAGTGAAGTTGAACATCTTTTTATGTTTATTGGCCATCTACCTTTCTTCAGTAAATTCTTTGCTTATATTTTTTGCCCATTTTTCTGTTTGGATGTCTTATTTGGAAGAACTCTTTGTCCATTAAGCATGGACATCCATTGATAGGAAGAAAAACACTTTATTTTGAAGCACATACGGGCAGGGTTAGGGCCCTTGGAACAGGTACTAAGGAGCCAAAAGTCTTTGTTTGACATTAGGGATGTTAATCTTCTGTCTGTTAACAGCTGCAAATATTTTATTCAAATCTGCTATTTGTTTTTAAACTTTATGCTGACTTTCCTCTTGTAGGAGTTTTAAATGTTTCAGTATTCACACCTGTTAGTTTTTTTTTCTGGCCTCTGGGTTTCCTGTCTTGCTTAAGAAGTTTTCCCCGTCCTCATGTTACATAATTAGTCTACTCTGTTTTCTTATAATGCTATTATGGCTTTATTCATTACGTTTGTATCTTTAATATTTCAGGAATTTCTGTTTAGAGTAGATGAAGAATTTTCTGTTCCCAGCATAGATGCTATGTTTCTGAGATTGTTCCTCTCAGCACTCTGAATGCATTGTAGTGGTTCAGTTGCTAAGTTGTGCTCAACTCTTGTGACCCCATGGGCTGTAGCTTGCCAGGATCCTCTGTCCATGGGATTCTCCAGGCAAGAATACTGGAGTGGGTTGCCATTTCCTTCTCCAGGGGATCTTCCTAACCCAGGAATTGAACCTAGGTCTCCTGAATTGCAGGCAGATTCTTTACCAATTGAGCTACAAGGGAAGCCCTGAATGCATTAAGGGGTCCATACTTTTTTGAGTAAAAAAGTCCTGGGTACAGTATGATCCTATTCATGTACTCATTTATATGAACAATTCTACAGCTTGTTAATGCTGGTTATTAATACAAATATTAATATTGGTTATTTTTGTGTGATAGGGTTGAAGAGGCTTTTAATTTTTCTCTCTTCTCATCTGTATTTTTTTGTTTTGCTACATGAACAATTATTATTTGTGCACCAAAATGTATTTAAAGAAAGAAGTATCAGGAAGAGTGCTGTTAAGCCAACACTTCACATTGATCCAGGCCCGATCCTTGAAAAGCCCTGAGTCTATAAGCTTCTTGAGGGACGGCCCCATGTTCCTTGGGTGCCCGTCCTTCCCACGCAGCTATTGTGGAGCCTGACCAGCAGCAGATGGTGCAGCTCAATTGATTACATTTTTCTGTGAGCCCACAGTGTCATACAGATGTGAAGACAATAGGCTGTCTCATTGAAAAGGATGCTTCATCTGGACAGAAACTTTATTTCCTCGTTCCTCCCTGTCTACTTCCACAGTAGGCTTGCCACATATCTTGGGAAAAGTCCACCCTCTAGACAATAGCCAAGGCAAAATAGATTTATTGACTTTGCCAAAAAGTTCATTCCCGTTTTTGCACAAGATGGTACAAAAACACCAATGAAATTTTTGGCCAACCCAACACATTCCAGGCCAACTCATCAACAAGTATGATAATTAGGATCATTCCTAGACAGCCAGCCTTCAAGGGATTCAAAACCAAGGGATTACCCCTCACGGTCCCCTTGGTTGGGCAGTGTCTAATTGTTCAGGATATTGGAAAATTTCCTCTTTAAGCACCCAAGCATTATTTATTTAAAGCATTTGCAAGGAAATTTTTTCTAAAATAATATTCTATAAAGCCCTGCCTTGCTAACAGTAGAAATACAGTACAGTCATTTGAAATTTCCTTGAAAAGTCCTTGAAGGGTCAGTTATCACAATAGGCTCCTAGGCGCGATGGACTTCAGAGCTACAGACATGTGTAAACATGTTTGCTTTAGTGCTATTGATACATGGGTTGTGTTGCTTTTAAAGGTCTTGTTTCTGCTCAACAGATTTTTTCTCCTTCTTTGCCTTCTTGGTTGCCTTTTGTGTTCCGTCAGTTCCTAGGATGATGACGTCAGTCGTCAGGTCCTATGTTTAGCAGACCCAGCTCCCTGCTAATCAAGCGTTTGTCATTTGTGGTCAGCCAGGAAGTCAGAAAACCAAGCATATTCTTATTATGAGAAAACATAGGTTTCAAGAGAAGAGCTAAAGTAAGCTTTTCTCGGAGTAAAGAATATGAGGTAGGCTGACAGATGGATTAACTTCTTCTGATTTTTCCGAAGCCTTTAGGATTTTCTTCCTGGTATTCACGTTGATGACAGCACTAGTCCCACTTTACAGATGAGGAGACAAATGCCACAGAGACAAGGTGACTTGGTCAAGGTCACAGTGGTAGCTGAGTGGCAGAACAAGCACTGAAACCAGAATGTTTTCCTCAGCTCCATGGCCCTGTCAGGCCCAGCTCTGGACGCGCTCTCCTTGATAAGCCAAGTGGCAGGAGCTCGGCGGGGGTGGAATTCATCATTGTGTCTTCTGTGTTTTCCACCAGTAGGTTGGGCCAGCTGCAGACCCTTGCTTCTCTGGGAGGCTTAACCAAACCTATGATCTACCTGGATCCCTTCTGCTATCGACGTGGGCCCCTTCATCATTAGAAATGAGAGCCTGGCAAACAGCTGTGTTTACATCTTGAGGGCTAGTTGAGCACTGCTGGGTCCTGCCCGGGATCGTTCCACCTTATCGTCTGTAGATAGCGATGTGCTGAAGGCTGCACAGTACTGACCCAGATTGCAATCAGCTGCAAAACATGTAGTCCTGAGTGCGTGTACACGTACACACACACGCTTCTCAGGCAACTTTAGCCAATTGCAACTCTGACACATTCTTTCCTCCACAGGCCAACTGCTTCCCAGGAGGTTGTGAGCTGAGCCAAAGCAAACTGGCAGGACAGCAAAGGTCCCAGGACGCTTTGTCTGTGGAGCCAAGACCATTCCCTGGAGCTGGGTGCCGGCCTCCTGCCCCACAGGCCTCATTCTCACGTCTTTCAGGCAGGGAGGGGGCTCGGTGAGATGCCACAGAGGAGAGAGAGCGGCATGGGGTCGTGCAACATGCAAGAACAGGACCAAGGGGCAGCTTTGGGCCCCTGCACATTGTATGCAAATCCTGAACTTTTGGGTTGGCCAAAATATTCCTTCAGGTTTCTCCATAAGATAGTATGGAAAAATCCAAATGAACTTTTTGGCCAACCCAATACTTTGTGAAGGAAAGAAAGCCCTTGTGAAAAATGGTGGAACCTGAGTCTTTCTGTTTAGAAATTCCACAGTCTGGTGTTCCAGGTGGTAGAGGACTAACTCTCCAGTCATCATGACCCTGATCCGCTCCCCGCCCTAGTCAACAGCCTCTAACAGCTTCCAACAGCCTGGCCCCATAAAGTGCAAACTATCATTCAGGACCCTTCATGGACTGGCCGCAGCTTTATCTCCCTCCCAGCCTAGAATCACCCTCTTTCTGCTCTCCACCTTCATCGTCTTTTATCTGCACCCTCCTAGCATACTTATCACTTTCCACTGCATATTATACTTGTTTTTATGGGTCTTATCACTCCTACTGGTCTAGTCTATGAACCCCTTAAGGGCAGGGCCTATGCTTATCTTTGTACCCTGAGTTCTTAAAACGGTACAGGATGTTGTGGGGTGCTCAGTAAAAATTGTTGAATTAAACCAAAAACCCTCCCCAATGGCTGAGCTCAGCTTGAGAGACACAGCAATGCTTCAAATTTCCCAGTGTCCCATGAGCAGGAAGGACACCTCCAGGCTAGCTTGGTGGAGAGCATTTTAGACAGAAATCTCAAGGCCCAATCCTTCCCTTGCATTTAACTTCTAAAATTTAACAATTTTATTTTCATTAATTTTGGCAATGCCACTGGGCATGTGGGATCTTAGTTCCCCAACCAGGGATCGAACCCAAGCCTTGTGCATTGGAAGTCTTAACTGCTGGACCACCAGAGAAATCCCTCCCTTGCATTTTAGAGATCCAAGTACTGGGCTAGGGATGGTGGATAGTTTTCATTTCGTTTATAGCTGAGAGAGCTGAGGTTCAGCCAGCAGAAGCCAATTTCTCAAAGTGAGACAGCTAGAGGGAGGCAGAGTTGGGATTTACACCTGGGTCTGCCCGACTCCAAAATCTATTTCTGTTGTGAAAAGGGCCCCAGCCTCAGCCTCCCAAACACCCAGATGTCCTGCTGCTTTCCCAGAAATGGGCTCTGTCTGACCAAGGCCAGGGAGGGTGTAAGCACTGAGGCAGGCAGTATGTGGCTCCAGTCCAGCCTGAGCTCTGTGGCTGGAGAAGCTGTTTATGAACTTTGTTTGTCCCAGGCCTGGCAGCCCAGCCACCCCAGATGGGTCTTTTCAGAGAAGACCCGACAGGCAGGTACCAGAACATCACACAGAGCCTTTGTCCCGAGGGTGCAGTGTTTCCCAGTGAGAAGTTTGCATTGGCTGTGATGATGGGAACAGGGGAAATAGAGGCCCTGCTGCCTGCAGGGCTCTGCTCCAAGAAGGCAAAGCCTGAGGCTCCCAAAAGGGAGGAGGGAGGAGGGCAGAGGGGTGCAGAGGGAGCTGGGGCCAACAGGAACCCAAATAGAAACTTAGGAGAGAAACAGCCTGGGTGGTATCAGGGATGTGGAGAAAGAACTCCTCAAGGGCTCCAGCTGGATTTTGTGTTGCCAGGCTGCACTGGGTAGTGGGAACAGCTCAGGCTAACCAGTCCTTAGGTTCAAATCCTGCCTCTTACTGTTTGGAAGGCCTTGGACTATTTTTTAAATCTTTCTGAGCCTCAATTTTCTTATCTGCTGTGTGAGGGGATAATAGAAGTATTTTGCTGGCTGTGGTGAGGACTGACATCATGAAGTATGCTCAGGCACACGTGGTAAAGGCTATGAAGTTTTTTAAGCAGTCCCTCAGTTCCCAGGTTTATGATCTAATGAAAGGAATGAGCTGTGGAGAACACCTGGGTAGGGGTGTCGAATGACTGTTGACCGAGAAAAAGAAAACGGAATCACCATGAGTAGACCCACATTTAGAGGAACTCTGCCCCAGAAACAGATGGGCGGGAGCGGGGGGAGAAGACAATCTGTTTCCAGTTAGGGAGCAGCCAACAGAAGAGCTGTAAAGTTTAGAGTTGTTGATTCATGAAGGTTTTAAACTTGGCAGGAGTATGTGTGTGGTGTGTGATGTGTATGTGTGTGGTTTGTGTGCATGGTGTGTGTAGGTGTGTGTGGTGTGTATATGTGTGTAGTGTGTATAGTACATGTACATGGTGTGTATAGGTATCTGGTGTAAATGTGTGTAGTGCATAACGTGAGGAGGGCATGGTGACCCACCCAGGATTCTTGCCTAGAGAATCCCCATGGACAGAGGAGCCTGGCGGGCTACAGTCCATGGGGTTGCAATGAGTCGGACACAACTGAGTGACTAAGCACAGTGTATACAGTATGTGTCCATGGTTTGTATAGGTGTGTGTGGTGTGTATGTATGTGAGGTATGTATGTAATATGTGTATGCTGTGTGTAGTGCATGTGTTACCTCTGCAGTAAAATTTCATCTTCTTACTGAAGACCTTGTCCTTCACCTTTAATAGTGCTTAACAGAGAAGGAAGGAAACATATTTATTACATAAAGGCTTAATCCTTTAGCATATATTTTTGGATTAAGTCTCTGAAAGGGTCCCCAGATAAGGAGGATAAGGCTCAGAGACACCTCCTGTCTAAGGTCAGCCATCAGTGGTGGCAGAGGCCAGCTCTAGACCCCAATCTGCCTGACCACAGTAGGTGTTACCAACTTGACTCCTGAAAGAAGAAACACCCAGATGCAAATCGAGGCAGGGTGTTGTTGTCAGGACTGGTCTTCAGGCAGCTTTCATGTGGTGTGTCACCCAAACACCTATGCTCTGCTCTGGCTTGCAGACCCACAGACTTCCTGCAAGCACTTCAACACTCAGGTTTTATTTTTGTCAGCTCTTCCTCTGCACCATGCTCTCCCCAGTGAAGCCAACTCAGTGAGAGCAGAAATAGCTCAGGGGCTGTTGGGCCCGGCCCCTGCGCTGAGGCAGAAACATCACCCCTGGCCCAGCTCATCAGGTCAGCACGTTCCCGGGACAGCTGGAGTGTTCTTCTGCACGTTCTGCCTGCATCCAGCGTGCCTGGGCTCCCTGGAGACCTCCGGTTTCCTGCAGCTCCTGGAAGCCCCTCCAATCGCCACAGTTCCCCTCCTTGGCACGTTTTCAGCACAGCCAGGCTTCAGCTGCGAGCTCTGAAGCCAACTTGTTGCCGTTTATTCTCCCAGCAACTTCCTGCAGACCCGGAGAGTGACAGGCAGACATCTGCTGGGTCAGACCAGGAAGTGAAACTCCCAGCGGCAGCCTCAGACGCGCTCTCATACAGAAAATCGAAACTGTATTAGTTCCAGACGTTTATTGACAATCCCCTATTCTGTGCCTGATGCAGGAGCAGGGTTTAGGACTCTCAGGAGCCCACAGACTACTGGGGAGCCAATGTGAAAACAAAAAGCTGAGCCTGGGAGACCAGCATGAGACCAGAAAGGCTTACTGTGGGAATGATGGAGAAAGAAACACTTCATTCTGCCCGGACCTGGGCAAAACTTCTCATATTTTATCCAAGTCAGAAGGATCAGTCAGAATTCAATAAGTACTAGTAATATTAACAGCAACCACAGTATTATTATTAATTAGGTATTTACAATATGTCAGGCATCCTGCTGAGTACTTTACAAACAGTTTTGAACAGAGCCCTAATGCAATAGGTACTATATGATTCAGGTGACTTTATAGGTGAGGAAACTGAGGATCACAGATGAGTAACTTGCTCAAAACTAGAAAATACAAGAGCCAGTATTTGAACCTAGTTCTGTTAATTCCAGAACCTAAGCTGTTATACTTTATAATACGTCCAAAAATTACCAGAGTATAAACAGATATATGGCTTTCCAGTGGTGCTAGTGGTAAAGAACCCACTTGCCAATTCAGGAGACATAAGAGACATGGGTTCAATCCCTGGATCAGGAAGATCCCCTGGAGGAAGGCATGGTAACCCACTCCCGTTTCTTGCCTGGAGAATCCCATGGATAGTGGAGCCTGGCAGGTTACGGCCCATAGGGTCGCAAAGAGTTGGACACAACTGAAGTGACTTAATTAACATGCATGCATGTGGGCATATAAGCAATTATAGGGCTTCTCAGGTGGCTCAATGGTAAAAAAAAAAATCCGCCTGCAATGGAGGAGACCTGGTTCAGTCCCTGGGTCGGGAAGATCTCCTGGAGAAGGGAATGGCTAACCACTCCAGTATTCTTGCCTGGAAAATCCCATGGACAGTGGAGCTTGACAGGCTACAATTACCTGTGGGGTCACAAAAGAGTTGACATGACTTAGCAACTAAACAACAACAACATCAAAACAGGTACATGCTGAAAAACCTGTCCCATCCTGGACCCAGTATATCTCATCTCCCCTTAGTCCTTATAGATGTAAACAGTTATATTCATTTCTGGTATATCCTTTCTTTACACAAATATAAACACATCAATAAATATTCTTATTTGTTCCTCTTTGTTGTAAGATAAAGTGGCATATATTAACACTGATCTGTACCTAATGCAGTCTTAGAGATTTTTCCACTGGAGTATATAGAGACCGTCCTGTTCTTTTATATAGCTGTATAGTTCTCCATTTGTTGATCCCAGCCTTTTAAAGACAAGGTAGTGTGTTCTCAACTGGGAAGATGTGGGTATGTTTTGCTAAACTGTTTAAATTTCACGGGGCACCAAGGAGCAAAAGGGTGTTGAGAGAGACTTAAGATTCCCTATTCGAGGCAAGAAGATGCGCATAGCACAGCCTGCCTGAACATGTGGCCCCACCTGGGTAGAAGGACACATACGCTGCCACAGTGGTGGCTGGGGAAAGCCCTTCTGTGGAGCAAGTTCCGACTTGTTTCTGGCCCTTTTCCCTGCAGCCTGGGGCTCCTGCTTTTTATGACATCTTCCCTATGTTATGCCTGCAAAATTTTTATAGAACTTCCATGCAGAAGACACATGTCGTCTTACTGCGTCACCTTGGGCTAATTCTCCACTGATTGTGCAAGAGTCCAAGACGTTCACAGGTAGTACTTAGTGTTCCCAGGCCTCTAGTACTCCATGGGAAAGCTTGCCATCAGGTTGTTAAACACCTTTGAAAGGGAGCTGGAGTCAGCACTCCTTTTCTCTGAGATAGGGGATTCTCCCAGAGGATAATAATGCCTATGGAAGTAACTTTGGTCCTTTGAAAAGAGGCATTTGCTTTTAAGGTCATGCTTAGTAAAAACCTTGGTGGCTTCAAAGAGGTTGTGCGGCTTCCAAAACAGCAGCCCCATCAAACACACACAGTCTCCTGTGTGTTGCCTTTGTGTTTACTAAGATGTAGGGCTTTGAGCCTTCCCCATGCACTCATCACAGTGATAAAGCTGCCCCTACTTGGCAGTGTGGTTCCATCCTGTCTAGTGCTTAGAAATTTACTTTCTGTCTTCAAAGGATTCTTAAGAGACTGTGGCTTATAGGATAGCAGGTACTACTGAATAGTCTCCTGGATAAAATATGCATAATTGTAGAAAATAGCTATATGTGGAAACCAAGATATCATACTGTATAGATCATAGTTCAGGAAAGAATCTGGGAGACCTTTTAAGCTCTACACTTTTAGAGCTCTCAAGTGGCCACATCCAATGAGTAGCAGATCTAGGATTGTAATCCAGGCTTCCAGCCTTCTATCTCAGGTGCCATTCTACTGTGTCACTGCTTTCCAGGGTGTATTTCATAAAATCTGAATAGATATTATGTAAAAAAAAAAAAAAAAGAGTGCCATGGTCAAGCTAGGTCAGCAAACACTGGGCTGAAGAAAATGAAATGAGCTTACTTCTGCTAGGATTTTTCAGAACCTTTAGAAAACCATTGCTTATGGTGATCCTACAACAGGGCAGATGATCAGGAGTTTTCTTCAAGTTACTTCATCCTAGGATGCTTTTGTGGTGGAACATATGTGGAGCATATTTTGAGAGACAACACCTACTGCTTCCTCTCTTGAGTAATTTCAAGAGTTCTTAAAAGATAAATTCATGGATATGGGAGCTATGGCCTTTGTTTAGGAGGCTCAGGGGTTTTTTCTAATATTTTTTTTAATTTATTGATGATTGCTTTGTAATATTGGTTTGATTTCTATTTATATACCTGACCTATCGAGGTCAACAAAATGAAGGGTGCTGTCATACCTGACTGGAGTGACTATTAGGATGTCCTAAAATGTCATTCCAGCTCTTTTTAGGACAACTGTTATCTCCAAAACCACCATGATTTTGTTTTAGTTCCCTATTGTGGTTACTTTGAAGGCACTTGGATTCTGCACCTGGTTTGACATACCAAGGAGAGGCCAGAGGCATTTCTTGGTGGAGCATCCACTCTGAAGATGAGCCTAAAAGTAATAGTATGCTGTGTTCCAGAAGTTCTTAATCTTTTCTGGGACATGACTCTTTTGGGGGTCTTATTATGAATGAAGTTACAGACCCCTTGGGTCAGAAAATACATACTCATCATAAAATTTGCATACATTTTTGACGTATTTGTGCACCCTTTGAGGCTTATCAATAAATCACTGACCTAGATTCATTGCCCTCAAAGAGAGCTTTCTAGAAACAAAACACACACCATGAACACGCACATACACAAAACAAGAAATGGTGGTAAGATTTTAAGTGACCCTGTCAGGAGTTATTTTTCTTTCTTTCTTTGGAATTCTTGGTTCTTAGAGGGTGCCTTGTTTCCTGCTAGTCCCTGTTGGCATGCTGGCTTTGTCAGTTGTGCTGGAGGGCTGCCAATCACGTTGTGTTAAATGCAGAATTGAGGGATTTCCTGGAGCTGCTTTAAAATGTCAGTCCTTGTTTTTCATTCTGAAACTGCCCTTTCTGGAAAGAAAGAAAGAAATAAAGGAGAAAGGAAAGAAGGAAGAAAGAGAAAGAAAGAGAGGGAGAGAGGGGGAGGGATGGAAGAAGGATGGAGGGAAGGAAGGAAGGGAGGGAGGGAGGGACGGAGGAAGAGTGAGGGCTGAAGGCCAGGCTCTGCATAGACTCACATGGAGCAAGGGAGCCAGCGCATACAGGAGGAGGGATGTGGCTCTCTATAACATGCCTGGAGCCAGACCTCTTCCTCTTTCCAGGCTTCAGTTCTTTCATCTGTATTCTGAGCAAGTTGGCCTCACTAGGCCATCTCCCAGGATCTTCATCTGTCTCTGACCTTCCATGGGGTTAACTTCACTTTATCATAAACATTTCATAATAAAAAGCAGTATACCTCTTGGCTCACTCCCATTCTTTTCTTACTTTCCACTACTTTTCTTTTTACCCCTGAAATAGATAGTAGTTTGATTATTAACTTCCTTTTCTTGGTATGTTTCCCTCTGTCCAGCACTGACCTCTTCAGCCTGCTCTCCACCCCCTCAAGCCTTCCCTGGTTGTGTTTCTCTGTAGATCAGGCTCTCATAATCATAACCCTTGATTGTTCCTCTTATTTCCCAGCACACAGTCCACATCATTTCCACGTCAGACTCCTTGGGCCTGCTTTGGGTGGCAAGCAGCAACTGTGCAGATACAGTGGGGTATGTAATGGCAGTTTACATGCACTCAGAGCTTACTGGAGGAGAGGGGATGAACTTCATAAAGTGCAGAGCCTAGCCGAGGACCCAATGTTCCAGAAGAATGAAAAAAAAAAAAAAAAAAAAGCTCCAGAGACACAACTGGAGAACTTCTTTACTCTGACCCAACACAATTAATTTGATGCAGGGTGTGGCAGTTTGTAGAAAGCATTGGAAGCACTGGGCTGAATGGTACCATAATTGCACAATTCTGAAGAGCCGGAGTTTTCATGAGCTTACAACTCAGGCCAGGTGTAGGAGATGTGTTACAATTTACGGGCTCTTTGGGAAAAGATGATCTGCTGGAGTTCTTTGACCCTAATTTTGCTTATTTCTAAATCCTCAGGTAGCAGGGGTGATATGGTGGGGGTGGGGGAAGAATACAATGACAAATGCACCAAGAAAACCCCTCAAAACTTGAAATGGGGAAGTAAAACCTCATTAGCCTTTCTTGGTACACACTATTTTTAACCACTGCATCTACTTCTTCGTGCCATGCTTCACATGACTCTATGCTGTTTACTCTAGGAAAGAGATTCTTGAAAATGCCCCCAAGAACAGCTTCTGAACATCATCCAAAGCCTCCCAGACCCTATGTTAATACCCTCTTTCCTCACTTCCAGAAAGCCCACATCTTCAAAATGGGTTCATCTGAGGCTCTGGGAACCAGACATGCGTTCATGTATTTAACTTATATCCATGAGACTCAGAGTTGAGTGGCAGAGATAATGCAGGCCAGGACTGAATGCCAGAAGGTCTGGACTCTTCCTGTCAACATGTTCCCTACCTGTGCAAGGTTGAGACCCTAGGACTTCATTTGCACTCTGGCTCTGCCACTAACTAGGTGTGTTGATTTGAGCAACTCACTTAACTTCTCTGGTTCTCTGTTTCTCCACTTGTAAAACAAAGGGTTTGGATTAGAGATCCCCCAGTTTCTTTACAGGATAAAATATAAATTCCCATGGTTACCAGTGATCTAATCAAGTCTAATTTTCCTCATCTGTAAAGCAGAGAGAGTGATATCTGCTTGTGAACCTTACAGGGAGGGGGTGAAAGTGCTCAGTAAGTTAACACAAATGTCAGCTACTGTCATCGTTAGGATTCTTTTTGCAGTTCTCTCTTTCTTCAGAGCATGTTTTTCATGTCTTCTACCATTTGTGCTAAAGAACAACTCAGTGCCTTACAGGAATTCCTGGAATTCAGTTTTTGGTTTGATTGAATAGAAGGCAAGATGTCAGTTCAAACAGATAAAGTTGTTGTAAGTGACAGCAGTGTTTGAAAGTTCTTTGGAAGGAAGTGGGCAAAGGCCTCCCGTAGTGCCCAAAGAGGGGTGGCTTCTTCTTGATCTCACTTACGGGCATGAACACTGCTTACTAAGAAACTTGTGTTCTCAAATGGGGCTTTGCCCAGTGAATTAAAAGGCCTTAGAGGGTTCTACAGGCAATAGCAGTAATCTGGGGTGCTTATCTTTTGCCTAGCATCTGTACCTTTCTAAGTAATTTATCCACATTAACTCATTAGCACTCCCAGCCCTACACTGGCTTTGGGATGGAGGGAGGTGATATTATCTGAGTGTTGCATTCAGAGAAAGCCCTGGGTTGAGAATGATAGTCCCTCTGTTCAAACCTGGTAGAATTCTCCCCTGCCACTACAGCAAACCCTCTCATCACTTGTCCCCCCACTACCAGAATCCCAGAGGTGCCATCTTAGTGCCTTGCCCAATATCATGGGGTATCAGAAGTGAAATAGCTCTTTCAAGAGTCCCTGCAGGGCCAACTCCTTTACAGTACAAGAAATCAAGACATTTGATCAACCCAGAGGGGAAGTGAAACAACCAAAGCAACACAGCTAGCTATGGATGCAGTCAATAACTTGTTTTAGGAGGCAAAAACTAGAAACCACCCTCATCCCGCCCCCATACACCTTAACAAAGTAGACACTCTTTGTGCCTTTCTAAGTATCAACTGGGAGAAGGCAATGGCAACCCACTCCAGAACTCTTGCCTGGAAAATCCCATGGGCTGAGGAGCCTGGTAGGCTGCAGTCCATGGGGTCGCTAAGAGTAGGACACGACTGAGAGACTTCACTTTCACTTTTCACTTTCATGCATTGGAGAAGGAAATGGCAACCCACTCCAGTGTTGTTGCCTGGAGAATCCCAGGGACGGGGAAGCCTGGTGGGCTGCCGTCTATGGGGTCACACAGAGTCGGACATGACTGAAGCGACTTAGCAGCAGCAGCAGGTATCAACTAGTGCTTAAGCATGAAGGGTCTGGAGAAGACAAAGTACATAATGTCTGACCACACAGCCCAGAGTTTCTGTGGCCACCTCTGAAGGGTTATCTCATCCTCAGCCCTAGCAGTGACCCTTCATCTCTTAAGCTCCTGCAATGGGTCATTCTTAAGAGAAATGAAAGTTGTAATTCCATCATTCTGGAGAGAATGAATTACAGGGAAGGGCTCTCTCCTTTTCTCTCATTCAGCAGCCAATTTAATAGAACCCCTAGGAACAGGGCTTTAGGAAATGGAAAAGCCATTTTGTGAGCAATTATAATGTAAAATGAAAAGGTACATAGTGGTCCAAGAGCTTGGGCAGCTCTATGCTTCAGATATCACCTACCCTTTGGAAGGAATGATGCTAAAGCTGAAACTCCAGTACTTTGGCCACCTCATGCGAAGAGTTGACTCATTGGAAAAGACTCTGATGCTGGGAGGGATTGGGGGCAGGAGGAGAAGGGGATGACAGAGAATGAGATGGCTGGATGGCATCACTGACTCGATGGACGTGAGTCTGAGTGAACTCCGGGAGTTGGTGATGGACAGGGAGGCCTGGCGTGCTGCGATTCATGGGGTCGCAAAGAGTTGGACATGACTGAGCGACTGATCTAATCTGATATGATCTGAATGTAGAACACAATGCCTTTTGCCAAGAACACACCTGGATCAGCTCTGTGCTTTTCATAGAATTAGCACACAGTAAATATCTGAGGATTGATTTGGCAGTGCTTGGTTGGTGCTTTTTCATTTTTCAGCTTATTCTTCTGTTTTTTAAATTCTTTTAAAGTGTTTAGTAAAGACACAAGCAGCCAGTGTTCAAAACAGCTGGGAGGAATGTTGATGATAGAGGCTGTCATCTGTATATTTCGAACTGGTTTCTAACACTGATTCTGTTACTTTTGTTCTGGGTTTAAGTCAGTCAGAAAAACGTTACTGAACTTCCTACCCTGGTCCCTCAAGATTCTCAAGGCACATCAGCTTCTGAAAGATACAGAGGAGAGTTGGGGCAACAAACAAAACAAAAAAACAAAAACCAGTTTTAGCTTTGTTTAAGCAATTGATTTTCAAGTCAATTATGAAATAATCCCTCCTCCATTAAAAAAAAATTCCATTAAAGTTCCAAAAACTTAGGTTCTTTGGAAAATATCCTGGGAACTCGTAACTGAGGCCAATTTCTGAACTTTACTAGTGAAAAAACAGAGGTTCTGAGAGGGGCTGAAGTTCTTACATGTAGCTAGTGAGGAGAGCTAGGACTAGAACCCTACTTCCTGACTGCCTGGTCCAAATTGATCAATCACATCCAACAACAGGGCATTCCCTAACGTGGGTCCTGAGATGCCAGGCATCATGGGTAGCCTTTAGATAATAGGTAAAAAGAATGTGAACATTTTACTTTATCAGATCAGATCAGATCAGTCGCTCAGTCGTGTCCGACTCTTTGTGACCCCATGAAATGCAGCACGCCAGGCCTCCCTGTCCATCACCAACTCCCGGAGTTCACTCAGATTCACGTCCATCGAGTCAGTGATGCCATCCAGCCATCTCATCCTCTGTCGTCCCTTTCTCCTCCTGCCCCCAATCCCTCCCAGCATCAGAGTCTTTTCCAATGAGTCAACTCTTCGCATGAGGTGGCCAAAGTACTGGAGTTTCAGCTTTAGCATCATTCCTTCCAAAGAAATCCCAGGGCTGATCTCCTTCAGAATGGACTGGTTGGATCTCCTTGCAGTCCAAGGGACTCTCAAGAGTCTTCTCCAACACCACAGTTCAAAAGCATCAATTCTTCGGCGCTCAGCCTTCTTCACAGTCCAACTCTCACATCCATACATGACCACAGGAAAACCATAGCCTTGACTAGACGAACCTTTGTTGGCAAAGTAATGTCTCTGCTTTTGAACATGCTATCTAGGTTGGTCATAACTTTCCTTCCAAGGAGTAAGCGTCTTTTAATTTCATGGCCGCAGTCACCATCTGCAGTGATTTTGGAGCCCAGAAAAATAAAGTCTGACACTGTTTCCACTGTTTCCCCATCTATTTCCCATGAAGTGGTGGGACCGGATGCCATGATCTTCGTTTTCTGAATGTTGAGTTTTAAGCCAACTTTTTCACCCTCCACTTTCACTTTCATCAAGAGGCTTTTGAGTTCCTCTTCACTTTCTGCCATAAGGGTGGTGTCAACTGCATATCTGAGCTTATTGATATTTCTCCTGGAAATCTTGATTCCAGTTTGTGTTTCTTCCAGTCCAGCGTTTCTCATGATGTACTCTGCATATAAGGTAAATAAACAGGGTGACAATATACAGCCTTGACGAACTCCTTTTCCTATTTGGAACCAGTCTGTTTTTCCATGTCCAGTTTTAACTGTTGCTCTCTGACCTGCATATAGGTTTCTCAAGAGGCAGGTCAGGTGGTCTGGTATTCCCCTCTCTTTCAGAATTTTCCACAGTTTATTGTGATCCACACAGTCAAAGGCTTTGGTATAGTCAATAAAGCAGAAATAGATGTTTTTCTGGAACTCTCTTGCTTTTTCCATGATGCAGCAGATGTTGGCAATTTGATCTCTGGTTCCTCTGCCTTTTCTAAAACCAGCTTGAACATCAGGAAGTTCACGGTTCACATATTGCTGAAGCCTGGCTTGGAGAATTTTGAGCATTAGTTTACTAGCATGTGAGATGAGTGCAATTGTGCGGTAGTTTGAGCATTCTTTGGCATTGCCTTTCTTTGGGATTGGAATGAAAACTTTACTTTATAATAGGTCCTTTTAAGGGTAATTTGCTTGAAGATAGTGGTTGTTTTAGATGCTTTTAAAAATAGGTAATCATATCCTACTCTTTCGTTATTTCAGTTCTTGGGGGGCTTCCCTATTGCAGTCTGTGTGTGCCATAGGTTATATGTTAAAAGAATAAATGAAAGAATCTGCAGGAGTCAGAAAAAGAGAAACTGAGCAGAAAGAGCAGGATGGATGAAAAGAGCCAGCAGTCAGTGCTCAGTGGAGGACAGAGGTGCTCTGTCAGAGAAGGGAATGGAGACAGTTGCAGGTGATGGGAGAAAACAACAAAATGAAATTGACTTTTGATCAGGAAGCTTTGCTTTTAAACAGTGACTGGTAAAGCTAATTCAGAGCCTGGCCATGCCAGGAGGTGTGGATGAGCACCAACTGCTGAGAACCTTTGTGAACCTGGATCAAGTCGGATTTATTGCACTGTTACAATAAACGTGCAAGACATTTTTTAAAGCCCTACAACAATAACAGATGAATAACACAGGTCTCGCTCTCCACGAGGTGAAAGGCTAATGGGCAATAAGAGAGATTCAGATAAAATGCCAGGTAGAATGTGAGCAGTGTCTCTATAGGTGCAACAAGTCCAAACTGAAGAATTAGGGGACTGCAAGATCATATCAAAACATATGGAACATAGAGCGGTCCAAGTGGGCTCCAGTCGGTGGTGTGTGTGTGTGTGTGTGTGGATTGGGAGTGGTGTGGAGAGACATGACTAGAAAGTCTTGACGTCACAGCCAAAGGGCCATGAAGGCGGGGCTGAGGTGATGCTCCAAGCAGGTAGCGGGAAGCTGGTGAAAAAGGTTTTCGTGTTGTTTATGTGTTACAAATGATTCCCAGGCAGGGTGACTGGCAGAAAGAGGTAAACTAGGAGAAGGCGCTTGCTGGTAGGGGAGGATGCAATTTGGTTCCAAAGAGGCTACGGACACCCGTGAGGTGTTGCACATCAGACAATGGGAAAATCTAGCCGCAGATCCTGGCTGAGTCATCTCCCGAGAGGACAAGAGACAGCAGAAAGTTCTGGTGGTTGTCTCAGGTAACAGGGAAGATAGGGAGGATGTGAGGAAAAGACTAGCCAATCCTAGACAGGAGGAAAAGATGCACGAACAGCCACAGGAGGCCGAAGTTTCAATAACGAAATTATAGCCATGGTTGAAAACCTCAACCTTAAAGATGCACGAACAGCCACAGGAGGCCGAAGTTTCAATAACGAAATTATAGCCATGGTTGAAAACCTCAACCTTGGAGCCGGAAACGTGTGTTTGAATCCCAGGAACCCGAGTAGTCACATTTAGCAAAGGGACTTCAAAGAGTTTTTGAGTCTGTTTTCTCATCTATGAAATGTGAGTGATTTTTTACCGCAAAGGATTGAGAGCATTCACTAATATTCTTAGCATGGGGTTTGCACACAGTAGGGGCTAAGGAGTGAGCAGGGGCCAGCGGGAGAAGGAATTAGAGAAGTTAAGAGTATTCCCCTGAGGAGTGTCGGGAAATGGAGGCCGGGACCCTCAGGAAGCCCAAAGCGTTTGCTTCAGCCGAGGCTGCTGACCGGCGTGGAAGGATGGGTGCCCGCAGCCTGAGGCTTTGCCCTTCCGTCCTCACTTCCCTCCAGCCGGGCCTCCCAGCAGCAACCCACTCCATAACTCCCCGCCGCCCCCCTCAACTCCCCGCCCCCAACCTCCCCCGCCACTCTACTCGGTTCCCCCACCAGCCAGGCCCCAAAGCCTGATGCGCATGCGTCCTCCCGCGCCTTTGCCCAGCTTTCCACGTTTCACTTCCCTCCTTTTCCCTCCGCAGCGCCAGCTCCATCGCTACGATTGGCCAGAAGACCTCCTCGGATTGGCCAATAAACGGCGCCCTGTCGCCCCCGTGTTACTGGGTAGAACAAAACAAAAACAAACAGAGCGAGAGGGGCCAGAGACGCTCGGAGGCAGCGGCAGACGCTGAGGTGCGGGGTCGGGGCCGGCTGACCAGAGACCTGGGCGAGCAACAGCGGCGGCGACGGCGGCGGCCTGAGGGGTCAGTAGCGGCGGCCCGGCTCGCGCGGTCGGGAGGACTGCGCCCTCTCCCACAGCCCCTATCTTCAGAGGCAGCCGCTCGTTGAGGGGGGAGGGGGCCGGGGGGTTGTGGAGGCGGCGGCCGAGTCTGGGTCAGGCTGGCGGGGCCGGCGTCCGCCGCCTCCTTGGAGTTCGGCAGGCCCAGCCGCGTCCGCCCCAACGCCCTGGGCTGCGGAGAACCGGCCCCGGTGCCCTCCTTCTGCCCCCGGCCGGGAGCGTGGCGCCGCGGGCCCGCCCCCTCTTGGACCCCCTCCAGGCTTAGCGGGGCGCGCGAGGCTCTCGCCGTCGAGGGGCTCCTCGCCCCCCAGAAGGCCGACTTTTCATTTTCCTCTGGGGGTGGGCGTCGGGAGGCGGGTTTCTGGCCCGACTGAAATCCTGTGAGGAAGGTTTGCGCCCTCCCCGCCCTCCTGGTCTCCTTGGTGGCCGGCTCTGAAGATGCGGCCGGGCGTTCCCAGACCCGGCCCACCGGAGCCCGGGCCCGGCCGCCCGCCCGCGTCCAGCACCACGCGGGGGTCGGCCTGGCCTGGGGTCTGCAGGAGCCCGGGCCTGCGCGGCGGGGAAGCGGGCCGGGCCGCAGCGGGAGGGGCTGCTGGGAGGCGGCCACGTGCCTGCCGCCCCGGCCCTGCGAGAACTTCGCGGCGCCTCAGGTTGGGTATAGGGTCGCTTGTTTAGTTTAAATGAAATCTCCCGGAGAAAACAAAGGCAGGGAGGGAGCCCCCTTTCTGTGTAACGTGTGCTCTGTCTGCTGCGTTTGTCTATTTGATGCTGCGGTGTATGCGGGGAGGCTTTTTTGGTTTGTTTGCTTTGCAAGAGCTTTAGAACTGCCTTCGGAAGTCAAAATCGCCGGTCTCCCCTGGCCCTAGTGAGAACTGACTGCGTAGCCAGCAGTTGTGAGATACTGACAGAGGAGTAAAATGACTAAAAATGCACCTTTCTCGGGGTAGGGGGGAATGTCACCGCCTGTTTTTCCCTGCATTTTCACTGTTAAATTAGACTTTTGGCATTCTTGCTAACGTAAGGCTTTTTAGGAACTCACCACTCACTTTTTAAAGGATCACTACAGATATGTTGTAAATTTACTTATTGGTATTTATGCCTTTGAGCTTTCCTGGCGGCTCAGTGGTGAAGAATCCGCCTGCCAGTGCAGGAGATGCTGGTTCGATTCCTGGCTCCGGAAGATCCCTTGGAGAAGGAAATGGCAATCCACTCCAGTATTCTTGCCTGGGAAATCCTGTGGACAGAGGAGCCTGGAAGTCTACAGTTCATGGGGTTGCAAGAGTTGGACACAACTTAGCTACTAAACTGCCACCACCATTTGTGCTCTTAACTTCCCTTTTTTATAGGTTTATTAAACTCCTTAATATCTTAGCAGGCGTCTTTGAATTTTATTTTGATTGGTTTTTCTGTTGTAATAATGAGAAAGGAAAAGTAGTTGCTAAAAGTGTAAAAATAAATGACATTTTGCTATTTTCCCTCATTTTTGCATCATTGTGGTTGAGTGCTTTTAGCTGATTTTAAGTGGCTAGTTAGCAGTGACTGTAGCCCTGGAGTGAATACAAGTACTTTTCTAGTTAACATATGGCCTAAACTTCAAAAAACAGTCAAAGTGGTTTATGAGGTATATTTCAGGAAATAGGTTTTTTTAGGGGAGGTAGGATGGGAAAGTGAGGGTCTTTTGGGGAATGTCTTGGAAATTGATGCTTCTGCCTGTATGTTTCTGTGAAACACAATGGATAAATGAAAACTGTTTAATTTCAGCCTTTAATTTTGTCTGACTTACAGCTTTATTGAAAATTTTCTAGTTTTGTGTGAAGAATGTGGAGTTTAGATTTTTTTTTTTTGCTTTACATTTTTCTTAAGTTTGTGGCAAAAATCTTATGGATTGTTAAGTAACTGGAAGCTCATTACTTTGAAGACAGTAAAAACATGGGACTTATCTTTATCCTTCTGTAAATTCTAAAACATCTGTGTTGTTATCAAGTGTCCCTGAGTTCTTGAATGTGTTAATCATTGCCAGAAGACCCAGACAGGGCTTTTTGTTGTTGTTATAGTTATTTAATAAAAACAAACTTGATAAACTATAGTCATTACCTGATAATGTTCTTTGTCCAACTGAGTGTTTTTGTGTAATAATTTAGATATTATTTTTAGTGTTAGAAAAGCAGTATTTAAAATTTTGATATGACAGCAGAAGTCTGTGTTCTAATAAGCTTCTCTCTGGTAACTCTAAAGAAGAATTTTCCTGTGGGTTATTAAAATCTTGTATTGAGCTTGTGCACACGGAACTGGATTTAGAAGGTCAGGGTTCTAATCCTGGTTCTTCCAATGAGCACTTTCTCTGATTCCGTTTAGTTATGTGAACAGTGGAGTTCCTACCTCAAGATTGTTCTGAGTTGTACATGAAATAACACATGTAAAATTGTTTTTGAATTATATGGGGCTTTTTAAACATCAGTTATACTTTATTAGCTAAGTTCTGTGGAAAGTGTCCTCTTGAAGATTATGCTTGTATCAAGATTGAAGAAGATTTTTAAAATGTAACTCGTTAAAAAATCTCACACGCGTATCATGTGACATTTTCTCTTTCCAAAACATGTGATTCATCTAAAAAATGAAATAGGTTTGGGATTTTCAGCTATGGAGGACACTAATGTTTAGGTTTACGAACTCTTATTGTTCATTTATCTTTACGTATTTCTAAGGTTCATTTTTTCCCCCTTAAATCTGAAGTTGGTAGGAGTTATGATACTGAAAGATATTTATGTACAATCCATATTTTTGTTTCTTCTGAATAGAGAGTGATTTCACCATTTTCTTAACTTCTGAAACAATATGGTAGCATCTGGGTAGCCTAAGGATTATGCCACATTAAGAAACTTAAAATTTTAGCATAAGGTATGTGTTCATTTTTGTTTCACAAAATAATACCTTTTTCTGAAGGAAAGGGCTGTACAACTTACAAGATGTTAAAATGGTGTATGTTAAGAAATGTAAAAGTCAGTTTTTCCTTTGAGTGGCAGGAGGCATATAATTTTTCTAAAATGACAACAGGTTATGTTACATGAAAACTAAATGCTTTTTTGTAATTTGTTTATTAGTCATTCTTTTTAATTTGTGCATTTTATATCTTTTAAAAAGTCACTAGACTTCCCTAGTGACCCAGATGGTAAAGAGTCTGCCTGCAATGCGGGAGACCTGGTTTGATCCGTGGGTCAGGAAGCTCCCCTGGAGAAGGAAACGGCAACCCACTCTGGTATCCTTGCCTGGAAAATCCCATGGACAGAGGAGCCTGGTGGGCCCCAATCTATGGGGTCGTAAAGAGTTGGACACAACTGAGTGACTAACACACATATCTTTAAAAAAGGGCACACTGCTGGTGAAATCATTATAAATGACCTGAATGACATATCTAACTTACGCTACTTCTAAACAGATACTTAAGTACTGTAAATCACTATTTAAAAAATATTTCCAGAGAGATTATAAAATTGTATTTGGTTGCACCTTCTGGTGATAATTTTCATGAGAATGTATTTTGATAGTCTTTTTTCAAACAGTGGATTTTTATTGCTAAGTTAATTGTCTAAATAAAAGGTAACTGATTTCATCAACTAGGGCCTTCCAGCATTAGTAATATTCAAACCATTTTGAAATCAAGATCTAAAATATTGAGGTGCTAATGTCATTGTACTTACTCTTTTCTTAAATAGGTAAGATTTTTAAAATGAATGAGTTTTTCAGATTATAAAAATAATGCTCTCATAGAAAATACTAATTTAAAAAATTTCTTTGTAGCAGTAATTATAGGTGCTTCGGTGATGAAATGGCAGATTTATCTGCTTTCAGATATGTTTTAGTGTGAAAAATAAGATAATCCTGTCTTTTTTTTTTTTAACCAAAACTGTGTTATTTGCATTTTAAAGTATTAGTTCTTACAGTTAATTGGCAACAAACTATTCAATATCTAGATGTAGCAGATTAATTATGAGGCCTGGTATTTTTAAAAAATTTGGAATGTGTATCTACTTTAACTTGAAATAAGCATGTTTAGCAAATATATCTTTTAATTCCAAGTTACAGGGGTGCTTTGCCACATCAGAAATATGGACTTTTTTTTTAATCTTTTTGGACACAGGTAAACTTATCAAGAAGATTGAAACCAAATGTTAATTAGGGGAAGTAAAGTGAACTCTTAAAAAAAAAAGGAATTATGTGGTGATTTTTTTTTTAAACGGTCTGAGTAAGTAAATTAAATGGACCTTAATTATGTGAGTTTGGAAGACGTTGAAGTTTTTCTTTTTTTTTTCTTTTTAAAGAAATACATCCCAAAGGAAGAGTTCCATTTGATAATTTAATCAGTGCAAGTGAAATTAAGGAACAATGGATGTAGAAAATGAGCAGATACTGAATGTAAACCCTACAGGTAAGTAATTATCTTGAATCTTGACTACTGTGAGCAAGTTTTAGGCCATTCCAAATTTTATGAAAACATCTTTACTTTAAAAACCATCTTAACTCATGCTATAAGAAATCAGGTCATATTATTTTAAAAATCAGGTTGGTGATTCTTACTTTTATGAAATTCATTGTATGTATTTTTCTGTGTGTCCTTTCACATTTCATACATTTATTCTTCAGTATTTATAATAAACTCTATGGTGTGGATGGGAGCAGAATAGTGAACCTGATCATTACTATTTTCATATGTGCTAGTTAGTGGTTTCTATACTATAAACTATTCTTGGTATCATTGCTATCTTTCCTAACTAATAATTTATTATAAATTAACTGTATTTTCCTCAATTTCCCATGATGCTTCAGTAGTACATTATTGTAAAAATGATTTTGTAGAATAGATATCCAAAATAACTTTAGATCACTTAAAATGTGTATATACCTTTCAGGATAATCTTTGTAGAGAGCTGATTAGGATTATGAAATATTCTCAGTAGCAAGAACTTTTCATGTTGGTACGTTTTAGGTAATTCTTTGCTTTATGATTAATACTGAAAAAATCTCCATGGAATTGAATGTTTAGCATATTTCATTTTTTAATATTATAGCTTCGTTTTTCAATGATTTTGATTCACTGTTCTGTCCAGTTATATAGTGATCTGAATTCACACTTTGAAGTTGAAGCTTCTTTCCTATTTTAAGTGTGCTAGAAAATTATTGTTGAAAAAAATTACTACAATAATTAATGATTATTTTGGTGCTGCTATATATAATGTCTCTATGAATACTTGTTTTTTAGCATTATAAATGGGTCTTATGTCCCTGCTTCATTGAGGCGGGAATAGTAATGATAAAATTTAAGAATATATTTCACAGATGGATAATTGTTTCTTCTCTGTATTGTCTAGTATGATAGCCAATAGCTACATACGACTACTCAGCTCTTAAACTGGGACATGTCTGAATTCAGATGTATTGTAGGTGTAAAACTTTTTCTATTGGTTACATGTTGAAATGATAAAATGGGTCTATTACATTAAATAAAATATATTAAAATAAATTTCAGTTGTTCCTTTTTAGTTTTTAATAGGAATATTAGGAAACTTAAAATTACATCTTTGACTTGCATTATTTATTAGATAGCACAGCTCTTTTATACTGTTTTCTAATTGTAACAAGTTCTATTTCTGACTTTGTTCTTGATGTCTCTGCTCAGTACTTCTTAAATACTTCACTACTTGGATGTGCCTTAGACAGGCTTTTGCATTCAATTTAACCTGTAACAGTCCATGTTAGACTAGTGTATTAATTCCAGCTTCTACTTTTACCAGCTATGTTACTTTGGGGAAGTAGGTTATGTGCTTTGACCTTCAGTTTATTCATATGTAAAGCTGGAATTGTAAATAACCCACTTTAAAGGTTTGTTACTGGGATTAAGTGAGATACTGTGCATGTGTGTCATGCCCATAGCATGTATTATGCATATCACAAATGAAAATGTGCTTATATTGTTAAATATAATAACATAATTCAGTGGACTAGTAATTGAAAGTGTGATTGTCTGGTACTGTGGTGTAATGTATGTTGGGTTGGTTATTGAGATGTTAGAGAATTCAGAAAGAAGAATTTAGTACACAGTAGAAAATGACTTTGAAGTCACCACATTCTGTACTCAAGGTTTTATCTTTTAAACTTCGGTTTTCTTAAAGTCAGATCAATAGTGGTTCAGTTCAGTCGTTCAGTCGTGTCTGACTCTTTTGTGACCCCATTTCTAAAACCAGCTTGAACATCTGAAAGTTCACGGTTCACATATTGCTGAAGCCTGGCTGGGAGAATTTTGAGCATTACTTTACTAGCATGTGAGATGAGTACAATTGTGTGGTAGTTGGAGCATTCTTTGGCATTGCCTTTTTTTGCGATTGGAATGAAAACTGACCTTTTCCAGTCCTGTGGCCACTGCTGAGTTTTCCAAATTTGCTGGCGTATTGAGTGCAGCACTTTTACAGCATCATCTTTTAGGATTTGAAATAGCTCAACTGGAATTCCATCACCTCCACTAGCTTTGTTTGTAGTGATACTTCCTAAGGCCCACTTGACTTCACATTCCAGGATGTCTGGCTCTAGGTAAGTGATCACACCATCGTGATTATCTGGGTCGTGAAGATCTTTTTTGTACAGTTCTTCTGTGTATTCTTGCCACCTCTTCTTAATATCCTCTGCTTCTGTTAGGTCCCTACCATTTCTGCCCTTTATTGAGCCCATCTTTGCATAAAATGTTCCCTTGGTATCTCTGATTTTCTTGATGAGATCTCTAGTCTTTCCCATTCTGTTGTTTTCCTCTATTTCTTTTCATTGATTGCTGAGGAAGGCTTTCTTATCTCTCCTTGCTATTCTTTGGAACTCTGCATTCAAATGGGTATATCTTTCCTTTTCTCCTTTGCTTTTTGCTTCTCTTCTTTTCATAGCTATTTGTAAGGCCTCTTCAGACAGCCATTTTGCTTTTTTGCATTTCTTTTTCTTGGTTATAGAACCCCAAAACTTAGGTAGTGAAGTGAAATCTCTCAGTCGTGTCTGACTCTTTGCGGCCCCGTGGACTGTAGCCTACCAGGCTTCTCCCTCCATGGGATTCTCCAGGCAAGAGTACTGGAGTGGGTTACCATTTCCTTCTCCAGGGGATCTTCCCGACCCAGGGATCGAACCCTGGTCTCCCGCATTGGAGGCAGACGCTTTAACCTCTGAGCCACCAGGGAATAGGTAAGTATATAGCAAAATATAAAAGAGCAATTGATGTAAAAATGGGTTAAAATTATAATACCTAATATATAAATATACCTAGATATATCTACTGCTCAAGATACATAAATGTATATTTGAAAGGATATTAAAATAGTTGAAGAAACTCAAGTGTAGGAAATATGATTAAATTGAATACTTTAGTACTCTGAGGGACATTTTAATGCATTGTTATACTTCTAAGAGAGGCCTTTATCTTCTGGTTGAGTTTGGTGGCTCACCTTGATTGTTGAATAATGAAAGCAATATGTTAGAGATAGGTGTTTAATGTTTGCTTCGGTCATCCATTCTTATGTGAAACACCATCTAGCTTGTCTAATCTATGATCTTTCCTTCTTCCTCTTATTCTTTTTTCTTCTTTGTATTCCCTCATTCCCTGTTTCTTTAGCTGTCACCACTTTGTTGCACTCTAGCTTGATATTTTCTATAGTTAACAGTCATCTAAGATTCAATGTGAGTTTGAATCTTATCCGCAGTCCTTCTTAAGTTTGTAACTTTTCTATGAAACATCTTTCTGGAAAATGAGGATAAACAGTTTCATTGTAGAACTTTGTTTGAATTATAGACCATGTAGGTAAAGTACTTGTGACCTGCTATGTAGTAGGTACAATACTGATGGTAATGATAGAAGAAGTATACAACTACTATGGCTACTGCTACTTTTACCACTAACAGTCTTAGTAGTTTAGGTCTGGTGGTTATGATGATGTCCCAAAGTGACCCTCCTAGCACTGGCTTCCTTTCCTAGTCTAAACTTTTGAAATACTGTTTATTTTTTTAATTCTCTTTGAAAGCCCTTTATTTTGTCTTTAAAAGGGTTAACCTTTTTATTTATCTCGGAGTTATTACCCTTGCCCTTTTCAGTTAGTTCGTGACTGAATACAGCAACATTTTCTTAGCTGGTCTCTTGACACTTTCTATTTTTTATAAGATATTCAGTATTCCTCTGCAAACAAATTATGCCATATCTACCTATGATATCAAATCTGAGCTCTGACCATTTGAATGTGGGAGTGGTCAGCAGCTATTCCAGTGATTGGGACAGGATCAAAAAGGACCTAACATTACAAGGTAATGAGTTTACACTTTATTTCGACCCAATAGGAATACCTTCAAAGGATTATCAGTGGAAGAAGATCAGTCTCCATGCAGTTTGGAGAATGGTTTGAGGATTCAGGGCAGGAGACTATTTATGAGACTGCTCAAGTCGTTTGGTGCTTCTTAATGTTTTTGTTTTGTGATTACTACAGGATTTGTGCCTGTTATACTTTTTTTCAAGAATTGTAAAGATTTTAACACACCTATGGTTCTTTATAGGATGATTTAAAAAATCCTTAGTTTCTACCTTAAACATTTGAAAGACCGTGCATATAGATTTGACACATCTTAGTTACACTTCGGAATTTCTTAAGACATTTAAGCAAGCTTCAGGAGTTGGTGATGGACAGGGAGGCCTGGCGTGCTGCAGTCCATGGGGTCGCAAAGAGTTGGATGCAACTGAAGACATTTGAAGGGCTTTCCAGGTGGCACTAGTGGTAAAGAACCTGCCTGTCAATATAGGAGACAATGCAGGAAGACATAAGAGACACAGGTTCAATCCTTGGCTTGAGAAGATCTCCTGTGGTAACCCACTCCAGTATTCTTGCCTGGAGAATCCCATGGACAGAGGAGTCTGGCAGGCTACAGTCCCTAGGGTCACAAAGAGTTGGACATGACTGAGGCAACCTAGCAAGACCTTTGAAAAGGGATTCAGCTCTGAGTTGAGTTAGCCATAATGAGCAAAACTCAGGCCCAGGGGTAACTAATTCACTAGCTTTCTGAGCCTTGAAAAGTTTTCAGAGTAAAGCCAGTTGTTTCCATGTCATTTGATCCCCATTGACATTAGAGTAGATAGCATGAAGGATACTCTGCTAGGTGCTGCAGTTACAAAAATATACAGTATAGACATGGTTCCTGTTTTGAGCCTTATGACTTATTTGGAAAAGCACGACTGGTATATAAAAATAAAGTGATTTCGTGAGGTGGTAAATGTGCAGTATGTGAGTGTTACTGTGCCTAAAATTGTTAGAAAAGTTTTCATGGAGGAAGTAAGACCTAAAGTATGTCCTAAAGGACTTTGGTAACTGGAAAAAGCAGAGAGGATGACATTTTAAACAGAAGACCATTGGGAACTGTGGATGCATTGCTGTCTTTCAGAGAATAATGTGCAAATTTTATATAGGCTAGAAGATATTCAGAGAGTGGTAAGTAAATGTGAGTCAGATTTGGAGAAATGAATTAGAATTTTGAGATAATGGCTTTGAAAGCAGTGATGAATCAGCAGTTTGGCTCAGTAATCACAAATGATCACTTATTTGCCAAATGCCTTTCAACCTCTTTGGATTAGTAGCATTTTCTAAGTGTCCATAATTAATCATGAGATGTTTGGCAATTTATTTAAATACTCTTATCTTTAGTTTCCTTGTCTGTATAAATGATGCAATAAATAGCTCTCTAACTTATGGGTAAGTGACAAAATGCCCAGCCTAGAGCTTGGTAAATAATAGGCATTCTGTAAAAGTTTATCTCCCTTCCCTCAAGAGCCTTAGTCTTTTGTTTCTATCTCTAGCTGCTTGACTGTCTTAACTCATACAAGTTTCAAAGGTTTTATGTTTGTGTTTATATTAACACAGGTTTTATGATATAAACACATGAGATAACACACTTTCTGTAAACATTGTTCATTAACATTCAATGCCTTAGTTTACTTTCCATGATACTGTGAAGAAAATCCTGGTTCAGTTCAGTTCAGCTCAGTCAGTCAGTTGTGTCCAACTCTTTGCAGCCCCATGGACTGTAGCACGCCAGGCTTCCCTTTCCATCAACAACTCCCGGAGTTTAGTCTAACTCATGTCCATCAAGTCGGTGGTGCCATCTAACCATCTCGTCCTCTGTTGTCCCCTTCTCCTGCCTTCAGTCTTTCCCAGCATCAGGGTCTTTTCCAGTGAGTAGGCTCTTCTCATCAGGTGGCTAGAGTATTGGAGCTTCAGCTTCAGCATCTAGTCCTTCCAATGAATATTCAGGACCGATTTCCTTTAGGATTGACTGGTTTGACCTGCTTGCAGTCCAAGGGCTCTCAAGAGTCTTCTCCAGTACCATAGTTCAAAAGCATCAATTCTTCGGCACTCAGCTTTCTTTATGGTCAGACTCTCACATCCATACATGACCACTGGAAAAGGCATATCTTTGACTAGAAGACCTTTGTCAGCAGTGTCTCTGCTTTTTAATACACTGTCTTGGTTTGTCAAGAAGCTTTTCTTCGAAGGAGCAAGCATCTTTTATGGCTGTAGTCAGTGTCCACAGTGATTTTGGAGCCCAAGAAAATAAAGTCTGTCACTGTTTCCATTGTTTCCCCATGTATTTGCCATGAAGTGATGAGACTGGATGCCATGAAATTATTTTTTTGAATGTTGAGTTTTAAGCCAGCTCTTTAGTTCCTCTTGATTTTTGCCATAAGGGTGGCATCATCTGCATATCTGAGGTTATTGATAATTTTTCCCTGCAGTCTTGATTCTAGCTTGTGCCTGGCATTTTGCATGATGTTAAATAAGCAGGGTGACAATATACACTCTTGATGTACTCCTCCAGTTTTGAGCCAGTCCATTTTACGTGTCTGGTTCTAACTGTTGGTTAGTTGTCATTTATTAGATTGAGCCTATGAAATTGGCAATATGTGACTGCTACATATAAAAATGATAATTTCATATGATTCAACCTAATCTAACATGACTATAGCTGGTATAGCAATAGACAGTTAAAATGCTTACTTAGATTTCCTTTTTTCCTTCATTTTGTTTTTAAGACCCAGATAATTTAAGTGACTCTCTCTTTTCTGGTGATGAAGAAAATGCTGGGACTGAGGAAATAAAGAATGAGATAAATGGAAATTGGATTTCGGCGTCTTCCATTAATGAAGCTAGGATTAATGCCAGGGCAAAAAGGCGGCTGCGGAAAAACTCATCCCGGGACTCCGGCAGAGGTGATTCCGTCAGTGATAATGGAAGTGAAGGCCTTAGATGTGGAGTATCTGCACCAACCAGTCCAAAGGGAAGGTTGCTGGATAGGCGATCCAGATCTGGGAAAGGACGGGGATTACCAAAGAAAGGTTGGTATATATCTTACACAAAGAAATAAAAGGAAGAGATGCTTTCTGATTCTTGTACTGCAATTTCTTGTTCTAAGAATGAGAGGAATTTAAACAATGATAATATAAGGCTTTATGGTTTGTATGTATTTTTACATAGTAATAATCCAAGAATTACCCCACTCTTTAAATTGAGCCTTTTTGCTTGTTTGTTTAGGTTTAGCTCTCTTAAGCAGAACTTGGTCTCATATTTCCAGCAAAATATACACCAGTGCTTTTCACAGTTATGACTTGTGCACGTATTCTCTAATTCTGCTTGAAAGAAGTAGGGTCAGAAATTCATCATACCTATTATCTAATGAATCTAATTAATTATGTCTTGTTAAGAATACATGATAAATACAATTTGGTAATATCAGGGTCAGAATTTTAATAATTTTGTAGATCTGGTTCTAAGTTCTTTTTAGTTCTATTTATTTTGGGTACTGATGTATCTCCAGGGCCTGGAGTAGTGACTCGCGAGGTAGGTACTTACATAATTGTTGAATTGAGGGGTCTTGTTAGCCTCTGTGGTAGAATTTTGATGCAGTTTGGAGATTTCACTTGCATCTAAATGGTGGAAGCATCAAATTATGGCCTAGGATTCTCGTAAAGTTTTTGTGCCTTGTCAAAAATTGTTGTTGAATGACTCTGCAACCATTGCCTGGATCAGAATGAAACCTAACTACCAGATTTGGTTTTGCTCTGGTGGTAAGAATTATACTCAATGTGTAAATAACGCCCCCCTTCCCCATGGGTGATAAAGTTCTTTTAAAATATTGCAATATATTGAGCCTTATAAAAACATTTCAATACATTTATTTAGTAAAGCAACTTGGAAAGTTGGAATTGTTCAACTTCTGCTGATCTATTTGTTGGTAGAAAAATAGAAATGATTAGTTTGGTTAATGCTTAAATAGAAATCAGTTATTTGTAATATATTTCTGACTGTAAAGTATTTGTTTCTGGTGGGTTTAGAGGGTTGCAGTCGGACACGACTGAGCACACACACGTGAATATCTAAAGAGAATTTGACTTTAAAACAGTTATGGTGGTCACCATACTTTGTTGAATAATTTCTCTGTTGTTGAGTTTTCTATGTCATCCCTTAACTGAATCAGCGTATTTCTTTTTGTTGTTCCCAAGAAATGTCAGAATTTAGAGCCCAGTTGTTATCAGCTGCCTTGAGGTTACCGCTACAGCTGTTTTTGTTTGTTTGTTTGTTTTTTACTTTTATTTTAAAGCATCTGCCTTTTTAACTTTGTGAGCTGTTTCAACTTGGTTTTTTGGAACTAGGTTATAAATATATCTAATCATTACTGAAAAAGCAATAATCTGAATAAAAAGTTTACCGTATAATTCTCAACTGGCAAAAAAAAACCCTGGCATAAAAATTAAAATACAGTTTTTTAACTGCTCCTTAATTAACACCTGAACGTCTAGAACTATTTCAGATTTCAATTAAAATTTATGAACTGTGGACATTATGCTGTTTCCTTTCTCAATTCTAAACTTTTCAGGTGGTGCTGGAGGCAAAGGTGTCTGGGGCACACCTGGACAGGTGTATGATGTGGAGGAGGTAGATGTGAGAGACCCCAACTATGACGATGACCAGGTATAAGGCTGATACTTCTTGTGATACGTATTTAAAAGACTTACAGACTTTTTTGACCTCATGTTTGTAACATACTCATATATTGGTCAAATCATGTATTCTATATTTGTACTATTCATATACATATAATTTTATTTATATGTGTGATTATCTGCATGATTATATAATATGTATATGAGTGTGTATATATGTGTGTACACATTACACCCATTCGTATATATATCTAAATCGTATGTATATTCAGTACTTTCGGACTATTAGGTTAATTTTGGATTAGAAAACCAAGTTAACTGAGTAATGTATGTGTAATTTTCACTTGGTTTTTTAATTTAATATTTGGATATGGAAATATTTCTAAGAGAACATGAAAAAAATTTTTTTTTTTTTTTTTGAAAAAAATGTTTTAAAACCAGTAGGATTCAAGTACTATAAAATGTTTGCTAAATATTCTAATTTTAATGTATAAACTTGAAGGTATTTGTTGTTAGATGAAGCCAGTCACATGTTGCAGGCAAACACTTCAGGACTGTTTTTTGCAGAGGACAGGGTTAGAAGATTATTGGACTTCTTATTTGTTTTGAAATTTCAGTTGAATAGTGCTTTTTCTTAGAGATTTTCTGGACTCATGAAGGCTTTTATTTTGTAGTACTAATCATAAAGTCTTTGGTTCCTGCTGTTTTTTTTTTAAATGACACTTTAATGAAAATACTGGATATAATAGAAAGCCATCATAAAGTTTTTTGGTCACTGAAGTATTATTGGTTTTTTGGGAGAGAGAAAAAATAAACAAGCTATGGGGGATCAGGAGCAAGTCATATATTTGCTGTGGTTAGTGGTTCTGATCTATATTTTGATTTATTATATTCAGATTTTATAAAAGAACAGTGACATAGATTTCTGTTTTTATATTATGTAAGTGATCAAAGCATGTAGCATGTTTTTTTCTTGTTCCAAATAGGTATTACTAAGCAGTTGGAGTACAAAACTATGAAACAATTTCAATTTATCTGAATATTGTGTTCTTTAATTTATAACACTCTGCCTCTTCCCTTGCCAGGAGAACTGTGTTTATGAAACTGTAGTTTTGCCTTTGGATGAAATGGCATTTGAAAAGACTCTGACACCGATTATACAGGAATATTTTGAGCATGGAGATACTAATGAAGTTGCGGTAGGTTTAAAGTTGCAAGTGTAACTTGTTTAATATGGGAGAACACACACTGTTAAAGCAAAACATCATATCCAGGAGGATTTTGGATCACTGGAAAAGACTAAGCATTTTTTAATTTGTAAATGAAGTTTTAACTAAGAAATGGAATAAAATTTTATTTACCATTCTTAACCTGTTTGCAATCTGATGAGGACTATGTGCCATTTCCTTCTCTGAAAAACAGCACAACACAATATTTTAATAATTGTTGTAATTATAACATTTCCATAATTGATAGTATTTAAAATATAATTTTAACAATTTCAAGGCATTTATGGACCTAAAACCTCAGGGATCTCAGTTAAAAATACTTCAGTTCCACTTTCTTTGATATTCATTTCAATACTTAGGACTAGAATAAAATTTATCCTTGTACTTTGTCCAAAAATGAACACAAATGTAAACAAAGATTTAGAAAAGAATGCATACAAAAATCAAGAGAACAAATGTGTTTTTGAAGCATAATTTGCATGAGGACATTTGCCCTATTTTGAATTGTTCATAGAGTAAATCTAGAAGGGTAAAATAAAATTGTTGCTCTCGTTTAGTAGTTTAGTATTATTGACAAAGTAATAAAATTGTATCTGTAGAAGACTTATGATTTAGATTCTTTTAATTCAGACTGGGCTTTCTTGGTTTGTCTCATAATATGAGGTTTGATAGCTTTGCATTTTTGTAGTATTTGAATATAAAACAAATATTTGATCAGTGGATACCATGTGGAGTTATTTATAATGGTGATTCCTGCCCTTTTGAAGCTCAGTCAAGTGAAGGAAATGATACATGCACAGATTATTAGAATGTTATAGAGGAAAAGTTTACCAAAGTCCCATGAGGGTAGGGACTTGAAATCTTGTTACCTACGTAGCATGGGACCAGCAGTACACTCAGTTTATTAACTGAGTAGTACTGTGAGGTGAGTGTTATGGAAGCATAAGATGGAGGGTGATAGATTATCTGGAACCATCTGAGGATAGTTAGGCATTTGCCAGGCTAAGATGGTCGAAGCAGGTTTTCCGGGAAGGAGTAGTCCTGGAAGGAGTTTTCCAGGAAGGAGTGTCATGTTTAAAGTCAATGAATTGTTCAGGTGCAGCCCAGGAAGATGAAATGGAGTGGGGAGAGACTATTAACAAGGACACCAGTTAGGCCACTCAGAGTAACTATCAGTAACTAACTGGTTACTCTGAGTAACCTAACTGGTATCCTTGTTATTAGTCATCACTGTATGTAACTGAGTTACAACGTAGCTTCTTTGGTCATACTGCCTATATTCTGCTTCATACTTGGTCACTCCTCTGGGAATCTTCAGCAAATACTTCCATTTTTCTGTGCTTGGGATAGGGTGAATATGATAATACCTCCTCAAAAGAGTTGGTTTTTTGAATTAAGTAATAAAAACTTATTCCCCCAAATATGACTGCTTCTCTGATTATTTCGAAACAAGGAGAGAGGATACATGGATAAAGTTTTGATTTTTTTTCCAAAATAAAATTAAACTATAGGCAGTGACATACTTCTTTTTTTTTTTTTTTTTGGAGTAGGAAATGCTAAGAGATTTAAATCTTGGAGAAATGAAAAGTGGAGTACCAGTGTTGGCAGTGTCCTTGGCATTGGAGGGAAAAGCCAGTCACAGAGAAATGACGTCTAAGCTTCTTTCCGATCTTTGTGGGACAGTAATGAGCACAAATGATGTAGAAAAATCATTTGATAAATTGTTGAAAGACCTACCTGAATTAGCACTGGATACTCCTAGAGCACCACAGGTTTGTAAAATTCTTCTTTGTGTTCATTCTTCTTTTTGTTCATTCTCCGTCTGCTTTGCTTGGATTTATAGAACTAATACCTGCTCCTAGGAAGTTTTATTAGACGAAAGAGGGAAAAACTGGCCCATATTCCCTATCACACAACAATAGTGCTCTAATATTTTAATGTATTTTTCCTTAGCTCTTTCCATTCCCCCAGTGTAGTTCTCATCACTGTAATTTTATATCCTACTTTCTCCACCATGGTCTCTAGTTTTTTGGTCATTATTTTTTTTTTTTTGCTGTCGCTATATTCTTTATTACATGTACTTGAGCTGTTTCATGACCTAGGATCTTTTAAAAATGTAGATTGTTGTAATTGAGGATTGAGTTTGCTTCACTAATGTTATGAAAATAATCATAAATAAGATTGTTCCCTTTTATAGCTTTGTAGGGAGATAATTAGAAAATTCATGACTTATGTATGCTTTTGTTTAGATTCTGTCCTCAAAGCCTTTTACTTTTATTAGATTTAATACATGCTGACACTATAATATGACTTTCTGGTTTGAAATTGAAAACGTGTGAAATCGTTGCTATTTACCTGACCAAAGTTTTAAAGCAAGGTAGGAGCACTTTACTTAAACATTAATTTAGGAATAGAGTATAGGTAGGTTAACTTAAATGCTGTTTCTGTTTTCTTTCCTGTGACAGACAGTAAGTAGTCTGTGCTAGTATTGAACTGTGATTCAAACATGAACTTTTTTTTTATACCAGTACCAATACTTAAAAAAAGAAACTGTACACAAGAGTCATTATAGAAATTTTGGAAAATAAGGAAAAGCCAAAAGAAAGAAAGGCGAGCAAAAATAGCCACTGTTAACTGTTAGCATTTTGGTATTAAATCTTCCATTCTACTTTTTGTGGATATATGTCAATGTATAATTTTTATATATCCTTACCTTTTTGGTTTTAATAAAAAGTGGAATCATGGTGTATATGCTACTTTGTAAACTTGATTTTTCTTATACTCATAAAAATGCGGTAAACATACTTGTCCATATAGTGTACCCATCTTACATATATACCGTTTAACCCAAAATTACTTTTAGACACTCAGTTGTTTCCAGTGTTATAAGAAATAATGCTGTGAACATGCTTTCATGTAAATATTTCTACACACTTTTACCCCCTCAGATAAACTCTCTTATTCAAACAGGTTTTTGAGAGACCATAGTCCAAGTTTTTTTTCCCCCCAGAAGAGTGGTTTCTCTTGACTGTTAAGTCACTGACTTGGCAAATATTTTTGATCATGTATGCTATGCTTCAGGCAGTGTGCAAGGTCGGGGATTCAGTAGTGAGGAAAACAGATGTTTTATGCCTCACAGCACTTAAATTGAAGGTTAAGATGTGGGGAGTGTATGCCAAGCATAACTAGTAGGTGCTAAATGATGTTTTCTGAATATTCCAGCATGTCTTAGGTATTGACTGTGTAGTTCAACCAGTCTTCATCATTTATGTATTTAGAAATTGTGTCCTATAAAGGTTTTAGATTTTTTATATGGCTCTTTTTTTTCCCCCTTATTATAGTTGGTGGGCCAGTTTATTGCTAGAGCTGTTGGAGATGGAATATTATGTAATACCTATATTGACAGTTACAAAGGAACTGTAGATTGTGTACAGGCTAGGTAAGTAAATTAATTTTTCTACTTAGAACTTTCAAAATAGGGGAAAGTTCTGCAGGATTCTGTTGAAATGACACTGGAATTAATCAGACATTGTGGATATCTATTTGTCATTTATGTGTAATTAAAATTGAGAGTTTCTTGATACAATAGAACAGAAAGAAGATAGTATTATAATGCAGAAGTTCTGCATTATATATTTCTGCATCTATATTATATGCAGAGTTTTAGCTAAACTATTACCTACCTTTATGTCAAGCTACTT